>NC_086125.1:2917500-3270000 GCF_963921235.1 Mobula hypostoma
GATTGATCTTAGAGTAGGTTAGAAGTTAGCACAACACCCTGGACTGAAGGGCCGGTACTGTGCGGTTCTATGCTTGAATTCCAAGGGTTTTTGGCAGCTCTCCACTAATTACCCAATTCCACAGTTTCCTTTGCTCTCTAACATTGAAAATGTACTTTGAATCCACAAGACTTAAACTTGATAACTTGTCTCCCCCTTATGTCAGTCCTTACTCCTAACATCGTTTGCATGGGGATAGGAATCCGAGTGCCTGATCAGATAGTGGAGATGTTGTGGAGACTGGTGTCGTTAATACTTCAGATAAAGACAGGAAGGAAACAATTGGACTTGGCGTGACCAGTGTCCTGAGCTTTATATTTCAATGCAAGAAGCATCATAGGAAAGGCATGGGTCAGCACCTGGAATTATGACATTGCAGTCATTAGAGAGACTTGGTTGCAGGAGGGGCCGGATTGATGGCTCGGTATTGTGGGGTCCATTGTTTTAGACATGACAGAGTGGGAGGGATTAAAGAAGGAGGTGGTGTCACTAGTCAGGGAAAATGCCACGGCAGTTCTCCAACAGGACAGACTGGAGAACTTGAATGGTGAGGCATTATGCGTGGAACTGCGAAATAAGAAAGGTATGACCACGTTAATGGGGCTATTTTACAAACCACCCAACAGTCTGAGGGATTGAGAGGAATAAATTCGTAGAGGTATTGCAGACTGTTGCAAGAAACATTAGGTTGTTATAGTAAGTGATTTTAACTTTACACACATTGGTTGTAAAAAGATTAGAGGGATAGATGCTGTCAAATGTGTTCAGGAAAGTTTCCTTAATCAGTACGTAGAAATCCCAATGAGACAGCGTGTGATACTTCATCTGCTTTTAGGGACTGAGACAGGCAGGTGACAGAAGCTTGTGTAGGGAAACACTCTGCATCTAGTGATCATAATGCCATTAGTTTTGAAGTAAATATACAAAACGATAGGTCTAGTCTGCAGTTCGAGATTCTAAATTGGAGAAAGACCAATTTTGATGTTATCAGAAAGGCTCTGGCAAGTGTGGATTGGAACAGGCTGTTTTCTGGCAAAGGTGTACTTGGTAAGTGGGAGGCCTTCAAAAGTGAAACTTCGAAAATAAAAAGCTTGCATGTGCCTGTCAGAATAAAAGATTAGATTATGAAGACATGTAGTCCTCTTTTATTGTCATTTAATAATGCATGCATTAAGAAATGATACATTATTTCCTCCGGTGTGATATCACAAAACCCAGGACAGACCAAGACTGAAAAAACTGACAAAACCACATAATTATAACATATAGTTACCAACAGTGCAACAATACCATAACTTGATGAAGAAGTCCATGAGCACAGTAAAGTTCAAAGTTTCTCAAATGCCCCACATCTCACGCAGAGGGGAGAGGGAAGAGAAACTCTCCCTGCCATGCCGACCACAATCCGACTCTGAGTTACCCAAAAACTTCGAGCTCTGATCAGCTCTCCGACACCGAGTACTGAGCGCCATCTCTGTCCGAACGATTCGACCTCCTTCTCAGTCACCAAAAGCAGGCAAGGCCGGGGATTTTGAGGCCTACCCTCTGAAAGATAAAGATAATAGGTGTAGGAAACTTGATTTTCAACAGATATGGAGGCCCAGATTAAGAAACAAAAAGGAGGTACAAAGCAAGTATAGGTAATGAGGTGCTTATGGAGTATAAGAAATGCAAGAGAACACTTAAAAAAGAAATTAGGAGGGCTAAAAGAAGGCATGAAGTTGCCATAGCAGACAAAGTGAAGGAGAATCTGAAGGGAATCCACAGAGATCTTAAGAACTAAAGGATTGCAAGGGACAAAATTAGAAGATAAGAATGGTAAAAAGGATCCAGTGCTTTCCCAGCGTATATAAGGAATAAACTCTTCTCGGACTTCCAGCTGGGTACAGGTATCGATTATAACTGACGTTTCGATGGCAAACTCCACTACCTTCTTTAGGGGTCCCGAAATGTTGGCTATAATTGATAACCGTACCCGGCTGGAAGCTGAAGAAGAGTTTATTCATCAGAATGGTAATCCATGTGTAGAGCCAACAGAGATGGGGGAGATCTTAAATGAATTTTTTGCATCAGAATTTAGTCAGGAGATGGACACAGAGTCTATAGAAGTGAGGTAGTCCAGTATTGAATTAATGGACCCCATACAGATTACAAAGGAGGATATGGTTGTTGTCTTGAGGGAAATTAGTGGGGAGATATCCACAGGGCCTGACAAGGTGTTCCCTCAGACCCAGAAAATTATAGGCCAGTGAACCTGACATCAGTGGTGGGAAAGTTATTGGAAGGTAGATAAGGACTGATTAAGGATAGGCAGCATGGATTCATGCATGGTAGGTCATTTCTAGCCAATTTTATGGAGGTTTTCGAGGAAGTTACCAGGCAAGTTTGACAAGGTCCCGCATGGCAGCTGGTCAAGAAGATTCAGTTGCTTAGCATTCAGGAAGTAGTAATTTAGATTAGACCTTGGCTTTGTGAGAAAAACTGAAGAGAGGTAGTAGATGGTTGCCTCTCTGACTGGAGGCTTGGGAGTGCCACAGGAATCGGTGCTGGGTCCGGTGTTGCTTGTCATTTATATCAACAAACTGGATGATAATGGGTTAAATGTATCAGCAAATTTGCAGGTGACACCAAGACTGGAGGTGTAGTAGACAGCGAGGAAGGCTGTCATGGCTTGCAGTGGGATCTGAACCAGTTGGGAAAGTAGACTGAAAAATGGCAGACGGAACTTAAGACAAGTGCGAGGTCTTGCACTTCGGTAGGGCCAACCAGGGTATATCTTACACAGTGAACTACTGGACACCGAGGAAAACAGTAGGACAAAGGGATCTTTAAATACAGCCCCATAACTCATTGAAAGTGGTGTCACAGGTAGATAAGGTTGTAAAGAAATCTTTTGGCATAGGAGATGGGATGTTATGTTAAAGTTGTATAAGACATTGATGAGAGTTGCTTGGAGTGTTCTTTTGTCTTCACAGTGTAGTCTTTGTCAGGATGCTGACTCACCAGCAGTTGGACCTTCCAGATACAGGTGTATTTTTACTACAATCAATTGAAACACCTTGACTGCACACAAGTCTCCAAAAACTGATCTCCATATAACTATTTATGTGACTTCTAAAACCAATTGGCTGCACCAGTGATGATTTGGTGTCTCATATTAAAGGGGATGAGTACTTATGCAACCAATTATTTTGTATTTTATATTTGTAATTAATTTAGATCATTTTGTAGAGATCTGTTTTCACTTCGATCAACAGAAAAAGACTCTTTCATGTCAGTGTCAAAAAAGCCAAATTAAATCCACTGTGATTCAATGTTATAAAATAATAAAACATGAAAATTTCGGGGGGGGTGTTATTTTTTATAGGCACTGTATCTGAATGGGTTCCATGGTGTTTCTTTGATTCCTGGCTGTCTATGGGGAAGACAAATCTCAGGGTTGTACACTGTATGCATACTTTGATGATAAATGAGACTTTGAAACTTTGAATTTCTACACACACGCACACACGCACACACACACACACACACACACGAATAAGACTTGCCGCAATGTTATTGTTCACTCACAATCACCTGTCCACTCACTGTCCTCGATTACAAAGATTCCCCTTCACCTGGGTAGCTGGAGATTAAGTTCTGCCATGCCAGCATGAAGCACCTTCTACACTGCAGCCGCATGAAGGTCTGAACTTCTGCCATCCTATTCTAATCGCATTGAATAAGATAAATAGCTTAATTATAAACCACATCACAACTATTAACCTTTGTGACTCCTGCCACTTTAAGATTTATGAAATGTTAAATAATTTGAGAATTCCATTTCAGACGTTATTAGCATGCTTCAATTTCTTTGACTTCCCATGCTATTATCATGCAGGTAACTCTCAACCAATTTCCTTGCATATGTTATAATTATTATTAAAACGTCATTTGTGTTTGTAGTGAAAATTTCTGATTAAGATTGATTTCTCCTCCCCAAGTGTTTGGTCCAAGAATGAATGGGAGGAAGGTGCAGCATGAAACGTGCCTTTCAGCCCACCTGAATACCACCCTCCATGTGCCTCTTCTTCTCATCCTCCTATCCCTTTCTCTCCCGCGGGCTCTGCAGGTTTCTATTAAACATTCAAATTAAGGCATCAGTAGGAAAACTCTCCAAATGGTCAAAGTTGAACAGAGTCACAACTTCATTGGGCATGGCAGTTAACATAATGCAACTACCATGTCAACTTTGGTTCAAAGTTGCTTTCTGTAAGCGGCACATTCGCCCCGTGAACTCATGGGTTTCCTGCGAGTGTTCTGGTAGGGAAAGTAGCCAAAATAAGCTGGTGGCGGGTGGGAAAGGGTACAGTCTGATAAACTACAACTAATAGGTGCTTGTTCCCTTCCCTTCCAGCCCTGATGCCTTGGCCAGCCTGGTGACAGGGACGAAGCTGTTTTCGTGCATGATAGAGAGTATTCCAAGTTATGTGAATAAAGCAAATTCTAATTTAAGGAAGAACCAGCCTTCAGTTGTTAATGTAAATTGTAAGCTATAAACAGTAAGTTGAAGTTAGAAGCATGCCTTTGCAAATTCTGTTCGTGAAGCACAGGCGAAGAGATATGGTTTGCAAAATGGTGACCATGAGACTTTTGTATATGCATCAGCTAAGTGTTAAAACAATCGTCGTTAGGTCACATCCGGAATTTCCAGTTGGCAGATGATTTCCCTCACAACACGCTGGAGGAACTCAGCAGGTCGGGCAGCATCAGTGGAAACGATTACTGATTTTTCAACTGAAACTACGAGCCTTCTTCCAACCCTCCCCCACCTTCTTTCTTCAGTCCTGATGAAGGGTTCCGGCCTGAAACGTCGACTCATCGTTTCCACTGATGCTGCACGACCTGCTGAGTTCCTCCAGCGTATTGTGAGTGTTGCTTTGATCCCAGCATCTGCAGATTATCTTGTGTAGATGATTTCCCTCCACGCTGCTCTGACATATTGGGAAATCATGTTTGTGGCAGGTTACACCAATGGTTTTGCCTTTGCCTTCTGCCATTAAAACAATGGGGTTGTGTTAATTGGCCTGAATCAACCCAGGCAAGCAGCTAAGGATTTTGTCTGGCTCTCTGTTCTCCCAGCAAGTTCTTAGCTCTCAGTAAAGGTGTTTGAACCTTCAGAAGTGTCTTATCAATTACACTGTGCTTCCACTGTAAACATGTACCTCAAAGGAACCATTTGTCAAGTATTGAAATAAACAATGCCATTGTAGCTATTGAAATTGTATTGAATCACCTCCTGTTATCTTTGATCTTAAGGGTATTAAAATGTAATGTGCTTTTGAGCTTGTGGGACTTTACCAAGAATGTCTTTGAGAGAATGTCTTGTTTGTCATGATGAGTAAAGACTTTTATATCTACAACTTCTCTAGTGTCTCTCAAGTGACTTTGAACAAAATAACAACATTTTGTGGCTGCCCAAGGTATGTTTGTAACCCAATTACATGGCCAGTAACATCAGCAGTCTAAGGAGGCAGTGAGTATTTCTGATAGTGACACCCCATGCTTAGGCCAATGAGCATGGGGTCGAAAAAATATCAAAGAACATGGCAGAGGGCCTCTGAGAGGTAGGTCTGAGAGAGCCTCAGACAGAGCTTATGTTTTCTGTAAGAAACCAGCTACCCACCACCCCCCCCCCCCAAGACAGCACTACATAGATTGTCAAGACAGGGCCACCAGCTCAAAAGGAGATTCCTAATCATTTGAGATGCCAGAGAGGTGGATGTGTACCCACCCAATGGACAACAGTGTAATGTCTACTGAGAACACTTCGGCAGTGTGATAGATACCACTCAGAATGCCAGAGAAGTAGGTGCACGTACAGTATACTTGTTCAGGAAAACATGTTGCAGTGCATTGTTTGTGAGTGTGCATTTGACCATATACGTGGAACTAGCTTAGAATCAAAACCTGAGCTGAGATGATAGTTCCGGAATATTTAACTTTCTATGTAAAAGGGATACATCAATATCTAGCTGCATTCACCAGCAACTTTGATGTATGTTGCATCAATATCTAGGGCTTGATTGTGAAAATGGGAGAACTCGCAGAGCATATAGTTGATAAACTTGAGAAGGTTGCACAGGGAATGCATAAAGCAGAGTAGTTTAAGACCACGAGTCCAGGGAAACATTGTCAGTGGGGGAAAAGTCAATCAAAAAGGAAGGGAGACAAAGCAGCAGTCATTCTATGTCGTGTGAATTGGTCAGCAGTAATATAGTGTACAAACAGCAGAGCGGCAGAAGGAAAGGGAGGAATACAGACAACAGCGAGACAGTGTGCAATCAGAGCTGGACAGGTTGAAGGAACAGTTAGGACACTTACAGAGGGGGGGAGAGAGAGATGTGGCTGAAAAACAAGCAGAACAATTAGAACAAGAATGAACGAATTTCTCAGTGAGCTGGGTGGACTGAGAGGTAAATGGGATAAAGCCCTGCAGGTTGGTTCTCGCCGGGCAGCAGCCATGGGACTCAGTGCTGAGGAAGGTGATGAGGTAAATTGGGAAGCGCTGGACCAGGGGTTTGACAAGTGGGTAAAGTACCCACAAACTGGAAGGATTATACCCAATACTGCCTGTTAGAATGGTACCTACAGAGACCAGGCAATGGTGGAGACAGAATCCTGATAATCTGAGCTGGGCACACACACTCATCACCAACAAGCACAGGCCCTTCACCCCAGGGGAAAAGCAGAGCATTCTATCTGTTAGATTTGTTAGAGTTGTGTGTGGCAATGTAGAATTTTGATAAAGGTTAGAAGAAATTATCAAAATCCACAGATGCACCCCAATGACATACACATATTGCTTAAAGCTAAATGCACCTAGGACAGTATGATTCCAGGGGTGCAGGATGGAGCATGAGCAGCTAGTGGGAATGGCAGTAACGAGGAAAGATATCGGAACTTTAAGGAAGAAGTGAAGCAGCAAATTGGGGGAGAGAGTAACTGGGGAATGGTAATGTCAGTTATTCAGGAAGTTGATGAACCTGCCGTGGATCATACAGAGTGAAAATACTGGGCCTAGGAGAAATGCTCTGGGCTGAACAGTCCAGGGACAGATGATCTAGTCTTCCCGAAAATACTCAAGGAAGTGCTGACCTCAGCCCAGAAGGAAGTTTTAGACTTACAAATAACTGTGAGATCCACCTATTCCACAATAGTTTCATGGGCCAGGGACATAGATCGAAAGAGAGGAAAGAGAAGTTGTAATGTGACTGTAGTGGAAAGATCGAAGTAAATTTATTATTGAAGTACATATACGGTATGTCACCATATACATACCCAAGGGGGAACAATATTCTCGCGGGCAGGTTTGTTAGAGCTGTTGAGGAGGGTTTAAACTAACTTGGCAGGGGGGTGGGAACCGGAGTGAAGGGATTCAGGATAGGACGGATGGTAAAAAAGTAAAGATAGCGTGCACTCAGACTGTCAGGAAGGGCAGGCAGGTGATGGGACTTAGTTGCAGCCAACAGGCTGAGTATCAAATCATTAGGGATGCAGAATCAGAAAGGATAGCAAATACAGTACTCAAGGTGTTGTATCTAAATGCACGTAGTATAAGAAATAAGGTGGATGATCTTGTTGCACTGTTACAGATTGTCAGGTATGATGTTGTGACCATCACTGAATTGTGGCTGAAGAATGGTTGTAGTTGGGAGCTGAATGTCCAAGGTTATACGTTATATCGGAGGGATGGGAAGGTAGGCAGAGGGGGTGGTGTGGATCTACCGATAAAGAATCACATCAAATCAGTAGAAAGATGAGACATAGGATCAGAAGATGTTGAATCCTCATGGGTTGAGTTAAAGAACTGCAAGAGTAAAAGGACATTGATGGCAGTTATATACAAGCCTCCCAACAGTGGCTGGGAGATAGACCACAGATTACAACAGGAAATAGAAAAGGCATGTCAAAAGGGCAATGTTATGGTAGTCATGGGAGATTTTAGCATGCAGGTCGATTGGGAAAATCAGGTTGGTAATGGATCTCAAGAGAGTGAGTTTGTTAAATGCCCAAGAGATGGCTTTTTAGAGCAGTCTATCATTGAGCCTACTAGGGGATCAGCTATACTGGATTGGGTGTTGTGTAATGAACCGGAGGCGATTAGGGAGCTTAAGGTAAAAGAACCCTTAGGAACCAGTGATCACAATATGATTGAGTTCAACTTGAAAAAGTAAAGTCTGATGTAGCAGTATTTCAGTGGAGTAGGGAAAATTACAGTGGTATGAGAGAGGAGTTCGCCAAAGTAAATTGGAAGGAGCTGCTGGTAGGAAAGTCAGTAGAGCAGCAATGGGAAAAATGAGGAAGGTGAAGGACATGTGTATTCCAAAAATGAAGAAATACTCAGATGGTAAAATAGTACAACCATGGCTGACAAGGGAAGTCAAAGCTATTGTAAAACCAAAAGAGAGGGCACACAACAAAGCAAAAATTAGTGGGAAGATAGATGATTGGAAAGTTTTTAAAAACCTACAGAGACCAGCTAAAAAAAAAGCATTAGAAGGGAAAAAATGAAATATGAAAGCAAGCTAGCAAATAACATCAAAATGGTTAGTAAAAGGCTTTCAAGTATGTTAAATAAAAGAGAAAAGAGAATGGACACAAGACCACTAGAAAATGAGGCAGGAGAAATAATAACGAGGACAAGAAGATGGCTGATGAACTAAATGAGTATTTTGCGACAGTCTTCACTGTGGAAGTCACTAACAGTGTGCCTGATGTTGAAAGGTGTGAAGGAAGAGAAGTGGGTGCAGTTACTATTACAAGAGAGAAGGTGCTTAAAAAGTTTAAAGACCTAAAGGTACGCAAATCACCTGGACTGCACCCTAGGATTCTGAAAGAGGTAGTATTAGAGAATGTGGTGGCATTAGAAATGATCGTTCAAAAATCATTGAACTCTGGCATGGTGCCAGAGGACTGGAAAATTGCAAATGTCACTCCACTCTTTAAGAAAGGAGGAAGGTACCAGACAGGAAATGATAGACCAGTTACTCTGACCTCAGTCGTTGGGAAGATGTTAGAGTCAATTGTTAAGGATGAGGTGATAGAGTACTTGGTGACACAGGACAAGATAGCACAATATCAGCATGATTTCCTTCAGGTAAAATCCTGCCTGATGAACCTTGGCAAGTGTGTCCCCGACAAATTCTTTGAAGGGATTACAAGTAACATGGATAAAGGGGTTGTAGTGGATGTTGTATATTTGGACTTTCAGAAGGCCTTTAACAAGGTGCCACACGTGAGGCTGCTTACCAAGTTAAGAGTCCCTGGTATTACAGGAAAGTTACTGGCATTGGGGCATTGGCTGATTGGTAGGAGGCAGCCAGTGGGAATAAAAGGAACCTTTTCTGGTTGGCTGCCAGTGACTAGCGGTGTTTCACAGGGGACCACTTCTTCCTATGCTGTTTCTAAATGATTGAGATGATGGAATAGATGGCTTTGTTGCCAAGTTTCTAGATGAAAGGAAGATTGATGGAAGGCTAGGTATTGTTGAGGAGACAGGAAGGATGCAGACAGACTTAAACAGATTAGGGCAAGAAAGTGGCAAATGAAATACAATGTTGGAAAATGCATGGTCATGCACTTTGGTAGTAGAAATAAATATGCGGACTATTTTCTAAACGTGGAGAAAATTTAGGAATCTGGGATGCAAAGGGACTTGGAAATCCTTGTGCAGAACACCCTAAAGGTTTACTTGCAGGTCGAGTCGTTGGTGAGGAAGGCAAATGCCATATTAGTATTCATTTCAAGAGGTCTAGACTGCAAGAGCAAGGATGTAATGCTGAGGCTTTATAAGGCACTGGTGAGGCCTCACCTTGAGTATTGTGAACAGTTTTGGGCCCCTCATCTTAGAAAAGATATACTGGTATTGGAGAGGGTCCAGAGGAGGTTCACAAGGATGATTCCAGGAATGAAAGGGTTATCATACGAGGAACGTTTGGTGGCTCTGGGTCTGTACTTGCTGGAATTCAGAAGGATGAGGGGAGATCTCTTTGAAACCTTTCAAATGTTGAAAGGCCTAGACAGAGTAGATGTGGAAAGGATGCTTCCTATGGTGGGAGAGTCTAGGACAAGAGGGTGCCCTTTCAAAATAGTGAGGCAGAGAAATTTCTTTAACCAAAAGATGGTGAAGTTGTGGAATTTGTTGTCACGTGCAGCTGTGGAGGCCAGGTCGTTGGGTGTACTTAAGGCAGAGATTGATATGTTCTTGATTGGACATGGCATCAAAGGTTACGGGGAGAAGGTCGGGAGTAGGAGATAGAAACAATTGATCAGCCATGATTAAATGGCGGAGCAGACTCAATAGGTCAGATGGCCTAATTCTGCTCCTAGGACTTATAGTCTTAAGGTCTACACCCTGAGATTCATTTTCATTCAAGGACACAGAGGATTTGCTTTCTGTGCTAGCAACAAGGGCAAGTAGTAAAGGACTGCCAGACCAGACGTAGAAGGAGAAAGACTATGGTTTGTTACAGCTCTGGCCTCTCAGATCATGGTCAGAGGCAATGTCACAAGACAGAATGAAAGTGTGACAGTCGCCCACCAAGACAGGCAGAATTCTCTCTAGCCATATTAACCACTGGCCAGATTCTACAACTACAGCCAAGTTAGAGAAACAACTATTGGCAGCTCCCATTACCAGAACTGGTCACTCAGAGGTACACAAGAGCTTTAATAGCGAGCCAGTAATGCAATGCGTTAGTGGACAGGAGCTTCAGTATGCACAAGTGACCTACCCTTTCCCACATCTGTGGAGGCTATTTATCTCACAGGTGTAGAGCAGAAAAAAGTGAGCCCAATGGTCCTTGAAATAGAGGGAGTCAGTCAGCTGGAGTTGGGCTTTTGCTTTGATTCTTTGTAGGGTCACTCATGCCAAATAGGTCAAAAGATACAGGACAGACTAAGAGTGGTCCATCAATCCTCCAGGTTCAGACAGGTAAAACAAAATTGTCATGGAAACAGCAATGGAGAAACCCACATCTGAGTGTAATGGTATCTCTGAGTCTCCACCCAGAACTTGCATAACTGACAGGAGTGAAAAACGAGCTACTGACACCATGATGGAGCCCTGAACACCGCCAGAGATAGATGACCATCATTGCGGCCCTAAACGCCAGCGGCGTAATGGACAGTAGTAAAAGAGGAAGGGGATGATTGAATGTTTGTTTGTTTGTCCAGGACCAATAATTACCAGCATTCTTTGTTCCAAAAACTTAAGGTCTAAAATTCCGGAAGGTGGTTGTGAATGTGAGTTTTAAGATGTTTTGCTGAATGTGTAACCTTTGAGAGAAACTAACAAAAACATGAATGGTTTGAGTTCAAAAAGTTATTGTGTGAAGTGTGACCACGTGTGAGTTCACTTGAGAGAGCGGGAGGGAGATTTCACACGAGTGAGTGAGTGCAAAATATGTCATGTTGTTAAATCTGTATTGGAAGGGTTTGAATTAATCCAAGAGGAAAATTCTGTTGCTTGAGGTGAAATTCATTTTCTGGATGCCTTCTGAAGAAGCCTCTAAGAAATTGTGTGAACGTGCATGACTAGGGGCCCCACCCATTGTTCTTTTCGCTTCCTTTGCTCTTTGGAATATGTACTTACTGTGTATTAAATGTTTGTTCCCAATTCTTTTTCAGTTTACCTGTGAAGCTTCAGAAGGAAATAAAGTGCGAGCATGGATTTTTGTTTTGTCTTATCTGCGCTTTAAGTATTTGTCTATTTACTTATTTGCTTTGGAATGGGTCTTGGAGAGAGAAAGACCTGGATTCCAACACCAGCCATGCTGGATCCAGGTTAAGGTGATGGAAAGGTGAGTGTCTTTATTCCAGATAAGAGATTCCCAAATTCTAGAAAGAAATTGGTATTTTGTGAAATTGATGATTTGTGTATACTCAAATTGAGAATTTGAAAAGTATGTTTCTGAGGAAGTTCTGGAACTCTTGGGGAGTAATCTGAAATATCACTTTTCTTATCAAGAATGTTCCATAAGGTTAAAATATATATTGGGTATTGTCAACGCACTGAGTTTTAGTTCTTTTGGAAAGAACTTTGCAAAGTTGAGACATAGTCATGGCCACAAACAAGGGAAAATCTGCAGATGCCAGGAATCCAAGCAACACACACACACAAAATGCTGGAGGAGCTCAGCAGGCCAGGCAGCATCTGTGGAAAAGAGTGCAGCCGACATTTCAGGCTGAGACCCTTCAGCAGGACTGTCGAGAAAAAGATGCAGATTAAAAGACAGAGTCACAGTGTTTGTTACATAAAATACAAATAAGTAGCCAGGATTTAGGCCATTCCTATCCTCTTAGAATGCAAATGTAAAATGTGCTCGAAGTCCGCCAATGTAAAGTCCGTCGGGTAAAATGCAGATGAGAGTTCACCATTGCTGCCCGTAGAGAGCCAAAGGGGGAAGGCAGACCAAGCGACTCACTACAGGAAACTGGACAGTGACTTTCAGGCTCCTGAATGAAAAGGAATGGGAACGTGAATACAGAAACCAGAGAGGGAATGACAGCAAGCCTTGAACAAAGTGTAACGTAGAGTGAAAATGGTACTTCGGAATGAAGGCTGACTCTGGGAGGTAGATGATTAATTATATTGATCCGTACAGAAAGATACTGAGAAAATAAATTGGGAATGGATCCAAGTTTGGCAGAGGCATCAACCTCGATGGCAAGGCGGACCAAGAAAGAGAGAAGAGATAGCGCACGGCGTCTGAAGGCAGCCACCCCAACCTGAATGGGGAGTGAACACAAGAGAGCCGAGCCCTTTCAATGGTTGGGCCAGTGATCAACAGAACAGTCCAGGTCCAGGACAGGCTCCACCAGAGGGAAGTCCTTTCAGCTTTTGAATGGAGATCACCACAAACATTCCTATAGCTCGATCAAAGGGAACGAGAGAGACATTGTCAGATTGTTCCCATAAACAAAGTTATGCTGCTGGTGCCTTTTGCCCATGCAGAAACTGCTGACAGCCTCGTCAGAGAGCTTCAGTTACCAGAGATTGGAGGGGCAACGGTAAGGAGGTGGTTAAACTGGAATGGGCCCGCAGGGAATGAGACAAGGAGCACATGAATGAAAAGCTGTGTTTTAAAGACTGATTAAAATTGAGAAAAATGTGTCCAAGAGGACGTGATAATATTCCTAAAATGTTTTATTGCCGTCTCTGCTCAGTCTTGTAGATAACCAATTAGGGATGACAGATAGTGCTGATGTAAGGTCAATGATAGATTATTAATTGGGGAAGGGATCCAGAAAAAAAGGGCATTTTAGCTGCTCTGGTTAATTAGATCTTCCTTGAATCTTGGCCTTCCTGAGACAGACTTCTGTCCAGGGGCAAAAAGGAGGGTATGTAAGTGATTATTCCAAAGTTATGCAGATATTTCAAGCATGACTATGAGAAATTCTGCTGATACTGGAAATCTAAAGCAACACACGCAAAATGCTGGAGGATCTTAGCAGGTCAGGCAGCATCTATGGAAATGAATAAATAATTGACGTTTCAGGCCGAGACTCATCTTTAGGATTGAAAAACATCAATCAAGGCAACTATGGGTTCTGTCTGGCTCCGTCCTCTGAAGTTTTTATCTCCCAGCAAAAGTGTTTGAACCTTCAGAAGTGTCTTACCAATTACACTGTGCTTCCACTGTAAACATGTACCTCAAAGGAACCATTTGCCAAGTCAAGTATTCAAGTTCAACAATGTGATTGCAACTATTGAAATTATATTGAATTACTTGCTGTACTTTTGATCTGAACGTTATAAAATGTGATGTTGTTTGAGATGTGGGACTTTACCAAGAAAGTCTTCAAGAGAATGTTAGTGTCTCTCTAGTGACTTTGAATGCAGTGACAACAGTGCACAAGTAAATAAATTGTGATTGGGGAATGAGTGTGAACTGTCAGAGTCCAGTTAATTGGTGACAATACTAACACCTGCCAACTTGTATTTCTTCCCCTCACTGCACCATTTTTTCTGGCTTCTGCTGACTTCCTTTCCAAACCTGAAGAAGAGTCTCAGCCTAAACCATTGACCATTTACTCTTTCTCCATAGACGTGGTCTGGTCTGCTGAATTCATCCATCATTTTGTATGTGTTGCTCTGGATTTGCAGCATCTGCAGAATCTCTTGTTTTTTTCAGGAGATGGAAAATGCTCAGCTAACCAGCAGTTCCAGCAGCATCTGTAGAGGGAAAAACAGTTATTTTTCAGATGGGAAACCTAAGAAAGAAATTAGTTAGTATAGGGAACAGCCACGTGGGCAAATCCATGCCTTGAGCTCTGTAAAATACTGGGACAAGTAATAAGCTGGAGCAGTGAGTTAAATTCAAAGACATTAAGCGCAATCAGAATTAATTGAACACCCATATCCCTTCAGTGATTTGAATATTATTAAAGACTGAAATAACTAAATGTTCAACTCAGATGACATTCTAAAGTGGCTGAAGGGCCAACAATCAGCATAGCGGTTAGCGTAATGCTATAACAGCATCAGCAACCCTGGTTCGATTCTGCCGCTAGCTCGAAGAAGTTTGTGCACTCTCCCCATATCTGATTTCCTCTGGGTGCACAGGTTTCCTCCCACATTCCGAGATGTACAGGTGTGCAGGTTAATTTGTACAGGTGTACAGGTGTACAGGTTTGTACAGGTGTGTAAGTTAATTTGTCACATGGATGTTAATTGGGCAGAGAAGGCCGGAAGGGTCAGAAGGCTTTATTACTGCTGTAAAGAGGGAACACTAAATATATATTATATTAGATTAGATTATGAGGACACGCAGTCCTCTTTAATTGTCATTTAGTAATGCATGCATTAAGAAATGATACAATGTTTTTCCAGAATGATGTCACAGAGACACCTGACAAACCAAGACTGAAGAACTGACAAAAACCATATAATTATAACAGATAGTTACAACAGTGCAAAGCAATACAGTAATTCGATAAAAACAGACCATGGGCACGGTAAAATCACAGAGTCTCTCAAAAGTCCCATCATCTCACGCAGACGGTGAACCTCCAGTGCCGCAAACTTGCCGATGCAGCATCCCGGAAGCATCCGACCACAGTCCAACTCCGAGTCCGTCCGAAAACTCCGAGCCTCCGACCAGCTCCCCGACACCGATGCACCGAGCACCATCTCTACCGAGCGTTTCTACCCCAGCTCCAGCTCCGGCAGCAGGCGATACGCAAGGCCGAGGATTTGGGGCCTACCCTCCGGAGATTCTCGATCGCGCAGTAGCAGCGGCAGCAAAGCCGGCATTTCAGAATTTACTCCAGATGTTCTTCCGTACTTCTCACGTCCGTCTCCATCAAATCAGGATTGTGCACGGTGTCCTACTTCACAGATACAATATCAATTTGGAACGGCCGCGCGTGCTGTGTCGCGCCGCCATCTTTTCCTCCCTCCTGATAGGGACGACTAATTAATCTATTAATTAACTAACTAATTAATTAATCCCTGCCATTTAGCATCCTCTCCTTACTTTGTAATTCTTCGTCTTCACAGATCATCACGTTGTGGTGGAGAGGCTCATTAGCTCCCATGATCCCAAAAGTGATGCCATCTGAAGATTAGCCATCTGGTGTTTAGCACCTGGTAGGGTCACCCACACCAGCAAGGTCAAGGGGAAGCTTCCAGACAAGGAGTAAACCAACCAAGAGAAGAGTGACCCAATCAACGGTGGAAGTGGATGAAGAGGATGATACATCATGATGGCAGTGAAGGTGGAGGAAGGCTGCCATAGCGAATGGACCTCCGTCATCCTGCACTCCGTTCCACTGGGTCATGACCTCATTCTGACTTGTTTGAGCAGTCACTTGATTAATTGACTGCGACAGCACAAGGTTTACAAAGAGCCTTTCAGAACTTTATGGCAGGTTTCAGTCATCAAGAGCAGTCGTTTACTTGGCTGAAGCAGCACAAGGTTTTAAAAGAGCTCAGGGGCCTTTCAGAACTTTTTGGCGGGCTGCAATCATAATGATCTCTTAGGCACTCAGCAGGCCCAGTAATAAGTAGTGAGGTGTAAGCAGAACAACCACTGCTGGAGCGACCATTGCTGCAGTGGGGCAGTGTTAGAGTAGCCCGGCTTTGGTTAAACAGGCTATAGCAAGAACAGGTGCAGCCTAGAACTTAATCTTGAGAAGATGGAGGTATAACAAGCATAGGCAGGATGCTGGTTAAGACAGCTCCTCGTGTAAGATGTGGGATTGCAGGGTATCTAACAATCTCTCTAAGGACTACATCTGCAGGAAGTGCACCCAACTTCAGCTCCTGACTGGGTTAAGGAACTGGAGCTGGGGCTGGGTGTACTCAGGACCATCCGGGAGGCTGTAAATATCACAGATGAGACTTTTAGTAAGGTGGTCACACCCAGAATGCAAACTTCAGATAGTAGGTGGATGTCCAGCAGAAGTCAGAGGAGTAAGCAGTCAGTCCGGGGTTCCCCTGTTGTCATTCCCCTCAGCAACAAGTACACCCCTTTGGATACTGCTGTGCTGGTTGAACTGTCAGGGCACAGCAGCAGTAGCCAGGTCAGCTTCACTGTGGTTGGCTCTAAGGCTCAGCAGGGACAGATAAAGTCAGGCAGATCAATAGTGATAGAGATGAAGAGTTAGGGGCCAGACAGGAGATTATGTGGCTGAAAAAGAGATGCCCTTGGGGAATGTTGCCTCCCAGATGCTAAGCTACAGGACATCTCAGATTGGTTGCAGAAGATTCTCAAGAGGGAGGGCAAGCAGCCAGCGGCAATGGTGTATTTTGGCACCAATGACATAGATAGAAAGGGGGAAGAGGTCCTGCACAGTGAGTGCAGGGAGTTAAGGAAGAGGTTGAAGAGCAGGACGCAAGGTAGTAACCTTTGGATTACTCCCAGTACCACGTGCTAGTCAGGTTGATGGTACAGATGAATGAGTGGCAGAGGAACTGGAGCAGGCAGCAGAGTTTCAGAGTTCTTGATCATTGGGATCTCTTCTGGGGAAGATAAGACCTGTACAAAAGAATGGGGTGGTGCGACTAGTATCCCCATGGGCAGGTTGACAGAGCTGTTGGAGGAAGTTTAAAATAATTTGGCGGGGGGATGGGAACTAAAGTGATAGGGTTGAGGATGCAGAAGTTGGTATACAAGTCAATGTAGTGTGCAGTGAGACTGTGAGCAAGAACAGGCAGTTGATGGGGAAAAATTGAAGCCAGTGGGATGTGTTGAAATGTAACACGGGGGGCAAAATCAAAAAGGGTGATGAATACAGGACTGAAAGTGTTATATTTGAATGCACGAAGTATACCAAATAAGGTAGATGATCTTATAGTGTAGTTAGAGATTGGCAGGTATGATGTTGTTCGGCATCACAGAGTCTTGCTGGAAGAAGATTATAGCTGGGAGTTTAACAACCAAGGATACACCTTGAATTGAAAGGACAGGCAGGTTGGCAGAGGGGGAAAGAGTGGCTCTGTCTGGTAAAAAATAAAATCAAATCCTTAGAAAGAGGTGAAATAGGATCAGAAGATGTAGACTCACTTTGGGTGGAGTTAAGAAACTGCAAGAGTCAAAAAACCCTGATGGGAATTATATACAGGCATCTGAACAGTAGCCAGGATGTGGGGTGTGTATTACAATGGGAGATACGAAAGGCATGTAAAAAGGGCAATGTTATGATTACCATGGGGGAGTTCAATATGTAGGTAGATTGGGAAAATCATGTTGGTGCTGGATCCCAGGAGATGTAATCCAAAGAACGCCTACAAGGTGGTTTTTCAGAGCAGCTGTGGTCGAGCCCACTAGGAGAAAGGCTATTCTGGGTTGCATGTTGTGACCTTGATTGGATTAGGAAACTTGTATAGGAGCCCATAGGAAGCAGAGATCATGTTATGAAAGAATTCACCCTGCAATCTGAGAGGGAGAAGATAAAGTCAGATGCATCAGTATTATGATGGAGTAAAAGGAATTAAAGAGACATGAGGGAGCAGATGATGAATCCATGGCTGACAAGGGAAGCCAAAGGCAGCATTAAAGCAAAAGAGAGGGCATGTAAGATAGCAAAAATTAGTAGGAAGCTAAAAGACTGGGATTTTGTTAAAAACCATCAGAAGGCAACTAAAAAGTCATAGGGAGAGAAATGATGAAACCTGAAGGTAAGCTGGCCAATAATATAAAAGAGAATACCAAACATTTTTTCAGATATATGAAGAATAAAAGAGAGGCAAGAATTGTTATCAGACTGCTGGACAATGACGCTGGAAACTGTGTGGGGGGGGGAGTCAAAGAAACGGCGGACAAACTTACTAAGTATTTTGCGTCAGTCTTCACTGTGGAAAACATTAGCAGTATGTCAGAAATCTGTGGGTGTCAGGGACAGAAATAAGTGTAGTTGCTATTACTAAGGAGAAGGTGTTTGGGAAACTGAAAGGGCTGAAGGTAGATAAATCACCTGGATAGATGGACTATATCTCAGGGTTCTAACAGAGGGAGCTGAAGAGATTGTGCGGGCAATAGTAATGATCTTCTAAAAATCGTTACATTCTGAAATGGTTCCAGAGGACTGGGAAATTGCAAATGTCACTCCACTCTTTAAGAAAGGAGGCAGGCAGAAGGAAGGAAATTATAGGCCAGTTATCCTGACTTCAGTGGTTAGCAAAATATTGGATTCATTATTAAGAATTATATTTTGGGATACTTGGGAGCATATGATAAAATAGGCTGTAGTCAGTATGGTGTCCTCAAGGGAAAATCTTGCCTGACAAATCTGTTGGAACCCTTTGAAGAAATAGCAAGCAGATAGACAAAGGAGAATCAGTTGAAATTGTGTCCCTGGATTTTCAGAAGGCCTTTGACAAGGGGCCACACATGAAGCTGCTTAGTAAGCTACAGGAAAAATTCTAGCATGGATAATGCCATGGCTGTTTGGCAGGAGGCAAAGAGTGGAAATAAAAGGAGCCTTTTCTGGCTGGTTGCCGGTGACTAGTGGTGTTCCACAAGCGTCTGTGTTGGGACCGCTGGTTTTCCTATTATTTGTCAATGACTTGGATGAGCGAATTGATGGCTTTGTGGCCAAGTTTGTGGACAATATGGAGATAGGTAGAGGGGCAGGTAGCGTTGAGGAGGCACGGTGTTTTCAGAAAGACAGAGATTGGGAGAACGGGCAAAGAGGTACATAGTATATAGTATAGGGAAGTGTATGGTCATGCACTTTGTTAGGAGGAAAAAGGATAGACTATTCTCTAAACTGGAAGAAAATTCAAACATCCGAGATGCAAAGGAGCAGGAGTACTCATGCAGGACTCCCTAAAGGTTAGCTTGCAGGTTGAGTTGGTGGTAAGGAAAGTAAATGCAATGTTAGCATTCATTTCGAGAGGACTAGAATATAGACCAACGATGTAGTGCTGAGGATTTAAGGCATTAATCAGACTATAGTTGGAATATTGAGAGCGATTTTGGGCCCCTTATCTAGGAATAGATCTTCTGGCATTGGAGAGGGTGGAGAGAGTCCGGGGGCAGGAGGGAGGAATACAAGAATGATTCCAGGAACGAAAGTTTTAATGCACAACAAGCATTTGATGGCTCTGGAGCTGACCTGAAGGGGAATCTCATTGAAACATATTGAAAATTAGATAGAGTGGGTGAGTCTAGGACCAGAAGGCACAGCCTCATAATTGAGGGACATCCATTCAGAACAGAGATGAGGAAGAATTTCTTTAGGCAGAGTGGGGTGAATCTGTGGAATTTATTGCCACAGACAACTGTGAAGACCAACTCATTGAGTATATTTAAAACAGAGGATGATAGGTTCTTGATTAGTCAGGGCATCAAAGGTCACAGGGAAAAGGCAGGAGAATGGGGTTGAGAGGGAAAATGAATCAGCCATGTGGAATGGCGGAACAGACTTGATGGGCGAAATGGCCTAATTCTGCTTCCATGTCTTATGGGCTACTCCTGGACATTCTATACAGCTGTGGGGCCTAATTCCTGTAATCCAAGGGCACACATCTCCTTCCCAACACTCACCAGAAAGGCTAACGTTTTTTATGTTGAAACTGACAATTGTATTCATCAATTTTGTCTTGGACAAAATAGTCAATTGTTCACTTCCCTCCGTAGGCCAGTTCCTGAGCTCCCCCAGCATTTTGTGTGCATGATCCAGTCTCCCAGCATCTGCAGTCTCCCTTGTGCATCTGCAGTTCTTCAATAAATAGCTCTCTCACTCATCATGCCAAGGTGAAGCCATCCTCAGGGTGGAAGAACAACATTTTATATTCCATCTGGGTAGTGTTTAATTTGATGGCATGAACACTGATTTCTCCTTCTGGTAAAGAAAATTTATCTTACCTCCCCCTCTTCTCTTTTCTATTCCCCGCTCTGCCTCTTACCTCTTCTCATCTGCCTATCACTTCTCCCGGGACCCCTCCTCCTTCCCTTTTCCCTACGGTCTACTTTCCTCTCCTATCAGATTCCTTCTTCTCCAGCCCTTTACCTTTCCCACCCACCTGGTATCACCTATCACCTTCCAGCATTCCTCCTTCCTCTATCCCTACTTTTTTTATTCTGGCATCTTCCTCCTCCTTTTTCAGTACTGAAGAAAGGTCTCAGCCCAAGGCCAAAACATCAAATTTTTGTTCATTTCCATAGAGGCTGCCTGACCTGCTGTCAATTCTAATCACTACCTCAGTATAGCTACTTGGCAGTACAATGGATTCTGTTTCTTTATTCTAACTGTGTTATTTCTTGTAATAAAAGTGCACAAATTATCTTTAATTTATGTTTTGCTGTTTATCTAACACTATGTGTCTGTGATGCTGCTGCAAGTATACTTTTTTCAGTGCATCTGTGCCTCCGTGGACATGTGCACGACAACCAACCCAGCTTCAGCTTTGAAATGCCATACTTTAGTTTCCCACGTTGACCATTCACAGGAGTGGATAAGAAATAGCAGAGGGAATTGTGAGCAGATTTGGGTTGCTTATCTCAAAAAAAGGATGTGTTGGCTTTGGAGAAGGTTTATAAAAATTATTCCAAGAATGAAATGGTTAATGGCTCTGTGTCTGTAATCACTGGAGTTTAGAAGAATAATGAGGAGGGGGGAATCTCGTTGAAACCTATTGGATGTTGAAAGGCCTCAAATGAAAGAATATGGAGAGGATGTTTCCTATAGTGGATGAGTCTAGGACCAGAGGGCACAGTCTCCAAACAGAAAACTTTCCTGTCGGCTGGAAAGAACTATAATTTACAAATCAGTGAACAGGAATGAGGCAAGGGCGGTAGAAACAGACAAAACAAAAGTAGGAATAATTATGCTATATGGTTGCAAGAATGGAGGTGGCCATTTTGTGAGACTGTTCTTGCAGTGTCCATTTTGTGAAGTGTTTGATGAATAGATTCTTGCTCTGGGATGACTTAATGAGAGCAGTTTAATATGGACGCACGGTGTTTCTGTTAATGATCTGCTAAATGTGAGACCATTCTCAGGTGAGAAGCTGTTTATTATGTAAAATAATCCGTCGAAGGAGCAGCTTGTGATCTGGTCATCCAGGCCAATGTTTGGCTGGCCTGGTTAGACTGGTTTGAACTAGCCTGAAATGGACAAAACAAAACATATTACCTAGGCCACAAGGCTGAAGGGATTGCCATAAAGCAATACTGCTTGTAGCCCTGGGACACATCCGATGAGAAACTGGTTAGCCAGGTGATCTTAAGCCAATGAAATTGAAACATGATAGACCGATCTGATCAGAAAATAATAAAACCGGAGCACAGCCAATGGGCAGAGACCAAAGGGGGGGGTGTCTAATGATTGGGGTTGGTGCAAAGGACAGAACCTGCTGTTGGGAGTTTTCTCTCAGGCAGGAAGAGGCGGGGGGGGGGAGGCGCACGCAGAGATGGCAGGAAATGATGGAAAAGATGGAGATAGTGAGTGGGAGGTGTCATTGGGTGATTGGAGTTGTGTGGAAGAGGGCAAATGGCAGGTTTCTGAGAATGGAAAAGTAATCAGCGAATTGAGGACTGTAGTGGCTTATCATCCAGTGATGAAGGCAGTAGACAGGATTTAAATAAAAGAATGAAGGAAGAGTTTAAGGTTTTTGAATGTGGACTTGTTTCTGATATCAATCCAATCAGACTAACTAAAGATTGGAAAAGAAACATTAGGAGATATTGTGGGTGCAAAACCTTTTAGAAATGGGATGCTCTTAGTATTTTGTAAAGATAGTACGCAAGGTGAGAAAGCTTTGGGGTTAAGAGCTGTGGGAGAAGGAAAGCAATACCAAGAAATTATATTGAATGACAGTGGCTTATGGTGGGGGGGAGGGGGAGGGAGTAATCTCTGGAGCACCACCTGATGCATTCACAAACCAAGTTAAAAATAACTTGGGGGAAAAGTTGTAAATGATAATCATCTAAAAACATTTCATGGTGGAGTTAGAACAGATAGCTTATTGGTTTTGATTTAAACTGATGCAAAAAGTTTCTGGATAGGGTTACTTTAGGTTATATGGTTCAGTCAATGTATCAGCCCCTCTGAGATGTTTTGAATTCCAGAGGTTTGGTCATGTGGCAGCTGTATGCAAAGGTAAAAAGCAGCATGCAGATGTGGTGGAGAATGTGATTAGTGCAATTTTGGAGAAGACGTTATGCCAAATTGTAGCAACTGTGGAGGAGATCATAGCTTTGCTTATGCAGGATGTCCTGTATAATAGAAAGTTATGGAAGTGTAGCATGTTCAGCTGGAAATGGGCATATCATATGCAGAGGCTTTGCAGAAAGTACAGAAGACAGTATCTATTGGACTTATTAATATCCAGAATCAGACAGTTTAAAGACAGAATAGATTTTGGAACATGGACTCAGTGATAGTTTGGAATCTGATATTCATAAGGCTCAAATTAATAAAGAATCAGTGCTCATAGTTTTCTTTGATGTAGAGAAGGCTTATGACTTTTAATACACAAGGGTTGCTGCTTGAACTGGAAACGATGGGAATAGGTTGTAGAATGTTCAGTTGGATTTAAGATTTTTTGTGATTATCTATAGAGGTTTGGGTGATAACAACAGTGTCTAAGGAGTATGAGATAGAGAATGGGACTCCACCATGGAGTGTGTGTGTAGCCCACTTCTTTCTGATATTATGATTAATGATATTTTCTTAAATGTTAGCTCAGATGTTTCCAAATTACTATATGCTGATGATGGTGCAGTGTGGAAGAGAGGCAGGAATATAAATTATATGGTTTGGAAAATACAGGCAGCTAGTAGTGAAGTTCAGGAGTGGGGAAATCGGTGGGTTTCAATTTGCTGTTGCAAAGACTGAAGTTATTTATTTTTCTAAAAGGAACATGACAGTCATGGTGCACTCACAAAGGAACTGGACCCAGGTGCAGGGGAATGGCAGGACCCCCAGGAAGAGACTGAAGCAAGAGGTTAAACATTGGAAAGAGAGCCTTGGAGGAGCAACTCCATGAGGTAATTCATCCTCTCCTACACAATGACCCCACTAAGGCACAGAATGAGAGTCCTCCTTAAATAATCATAGACTGCAGGAAACACGTGCCAACCACAATAAACTTGGCAAGATAAAACTGGAAACACAAGGGCTTAACAACTCTAGTTAAGGCACTGATTAGCAAATACAGGTGCTCAAAAAGCTTAGAAGCTCAACGCACTATGGCAATCCACAGGGCTCATGACAGTATCTCCTACCCCAAGGCCGGCACCAGATGGCCCAAGGAGCTTTCAAGGCTGGTGTGAGAAGCACCAACCAGACTTGGAGCTCAGAGCAGCTCTCTGATGCTCCTGAGGCAGGCCTGAGAAACACAGGGCAGCACTGGGAAATCCAGAACAGCTCTGTTGCTCCTATAGCAGATCAGAAAAAAACACCAGGCAGATTGCTTGGGGCAGGGCTTGGAACCATAGCACCTGACTCAGGAACAAGGCATATAACTTGTAAACAAATTATATAACCATAAGACATAGGAGCAGAATTAGGCCATTCAGCCCATTGAGTCTGCTCTACCATTCCTTCATGGCTGATTCCGGATCCCACTCAACCCCATACACCTGCCTTCTTGCGATATGCTTTGATGCCCTGACCAATCAGGAAATGATCCATTTCGACCTTAAATATACACATGGTCTTGGCCTCCACCGCAGTCTGTGGCAGAGCATTCCACAGATTTACTACTCTCTGGCTAAAAAAATTCCTCCTTACCTCCATTCTAAAGGGTCACCCCTCAGTTTTGAGGCTATACCCTCCAGTTCTGGATATGACCCGTCATAGGAAAGATCCTCTCCACATCCACCCTTATCTAGTCCTTTTAACATTCGGTAGGTTTCAATCAGATCCCCCCGCATTCTCCAAAATTCCAGTGAGTACAGACCCAAAGCTGCCAAACATTCCTCAAATGTTAACCCTTTCACTCCGGCAATTATCCTCATGAACGACCTCTGGACGCTGTTTAATGACAACACATCCATTCTGAGATTTGGGGCCCAGGACTGTTGAAAATACTCCAAGTGCATCTGTCTAGTGTCTTATAAAGGCTCCGCGTTATCTGCTTGGTTTTGTATTCTACTCCCCATGAAATACATGCCAATATTGCATTTGCCTTCTTTACCACAGACTCAACCCATAAATTAACCCTGTGGGAGTCTTGCACAAGGACTCCTGAGTCCCTCTGCACCTCTGATGTTTGAAGCTTTTCCCCAGTTAGATAACAGTCCACACTATTGTTCCTTTTACCAAAATGCATTATCATACATTTCCCAACGTTGTATTCCATTTGTCACTTTTTTACCCATTCTTCCAATTTGTCTTAAGTCCTGCTGTAATCGCATTGCTTCCTCAGCACCACCTACCCCTCCCACCTATCTTCATATCGTCTGCAAACTTTGCCGCAAAGCCATCAATTCCAGTATCTACATCAATGACAATGTAAAAAAGCATCGATCCCAATACTGATCACTGAGCAACACAACTAGTCACCGGCAGCCAACTGGAAAAAGCCGCTTTTATTCCCACTCGTTGCCTCCTGCTTGTCAGCCATTCTGCTATCCATGCCAGTGTGGCGACCCACTTTCTGGCACCCACGAACCGGCTTACAGCAGCGCGCGCAGGCAGAGGGCCGGCCCCTAAAAGGGCGCCAGGCCATCTTCACCAGCAGGGGGAAAATCCCGCACGTGGAAAGGGTCTGGGAATATGCATTCCCCACAGCAGTCCCACCCCAGGGAGGGCGAGAACGGAAAGGCTTTAAAGCAGGCCGCGAAGTTTGAATAAATCTCTTTCATCGCAACTCTAACTCACCGACTCCGTGTGGTTATTCTAGCGCTGTGTGTAGCACACCGCTACAATTGGTGACCCCGACGGCTCAAACGATATTTGGACCAGAGATGACCGACGCCGCATCTGTTCACGCAGTTTCGTTAAAACTGCCAAGCTTCTGGACGAAGCGACTCCAGTTATGGTTCGAACAAGTAGAAGCTCAATTCCACATTCGGCAGATAACCTCGGAGTCCACTTGCTACTACTACGTGCTGAGCTCCCTCAACCAGGAGACAGCTGCACAAGTTGAGGAGTTTATACAGTCACCCCCGGAGGACGGCAAATACACAGCATTCAAAGCCCTGCTTTTCTATTACATGGACCAAAGTCAACTTTGGTCCATGTAATAGAAAAGCAAGCTAATTGTTAAACATTGCAACACACACTAAAAATGCTGGTGAACGCAGCAGGCCAGGCAGCATCTATAGGAAGAGGTACAGTCGACATTTCGGGCCAGGACCCTTTGTCAGGACTAACTGAAAGAAGAGAGAGTAAGATATTTGAAAGTAGGAGGGGGAGAGGGAGATCCGAAATGATAGGAGAAGACAGGAGGGGAGGAGTGGATCTAAGAGCTGTAAAGTTGATTGGCAAAAGGGATAAAAGACTGGAGAAGGGAGATCATGGGACAGGGAGAAGGGTGGGGGGGGGGAAGAGGGAGGGAGCCCGGAGGGTGGAGAACAGGCAAGGAGTTATAGTGAGAGGGACAGAGGGAGAAAAAAGAGAGAGAGGAAAAAAAGAGGGAAAAATAAAAATTATATTAAATAAATAAATAAGGGATGGGGTGTGAAGGGGAGGAGGGGCATTGCTTGAATTTCCAGCGTCTGCAGATCTCCTCGTGTCTGCATTGTTATACGTTGTGTAGCATTGATGTTTGAAGGGACCTGGGTGTGCCAGGACAGTTAATCAAGACCAACAAGGGGGTGTAGCAAATAATCACAATGGCAGGCAAATGGTATATTAGCTTTTATTGTAATAAGCAGATTTAAATCTAGGAGCAAGAGAGTCTCATAGCAATTGGAGCAAGGTACCAGCAATATGCACTCTGCTGGAGTAACTCAGACGGTCGGGCAGCATCTGTGGGAAGAAAAGAACTGTCAGCATCTCTAAGACATCGGAGGGGTACAGAAAAGGATTACCACATTGATAGTGGGGTTAACGGCTCTCCCAAGTGAGAAGAGATTGGGAGTATATTCTTATGAATTTGCAAGAATGCCAAGAGGCATCTTTGAAAAGTACAAAGCTTTTGAAGGGGATTGACAGGTTCAGTGTTTCTCCTGGAAAAGGAAGGGGCAGACTTTTAGAACAAGGACTAGGCCAATTGGGACCGAGAGGAAGAGAAATTGTTCAGTCAGTAGGTAGAGGAAATGTTGAATTCTCTGGCCCAGACAGTTGTGGAAGCCCAGTTATTGTGGTCATTCATCACAAAGATCAATACATTTCTGCGATTTAAGGAACATGGGACCAGTGCTAGAAAGTAGAGTTGAGTGAAAAAACAACCATTGATTGTAATGAATGGTAGAACAGGCTAGCAATCTTAATGTCCTATTCCTGTTTCTATTTTTATATATCAAAATATAAAGGAGCTATTAAATCATGTTGACATAATTCCAGATTTCTTATCACTTTATAACACTAAAAGCGCAATTTATAATGTTGTCAGTGCACAGGACTCAGTCAGAGTTGAAACGTCAGGAGGATTATGGAAGAAACTGTTGCCAGTGTGACATTTGCTGCTGGTCTTTCTGATGAAGGAGGATTTGAAGGTATGAATGCTCAACATCAAACATCAACCAGAGCAGGACTTGTCCACCTGGTAAAAGATGTTCACTTCTCAAATGCAGTGCAACACCTGAGCTTGGGAGAGAATGTGAAAAGGAAAGGACAGCTGCTGTTACTTACACCAGCAGTGACGTCGAAGATGAACTCACTGGCCACTTTATTACGTACGCCTGGAACCTGGTGCGCTCTGCTGCTGTAGCCCATTCGCTTCAAGATTCATGTGCATTCAGAGATGCTATTCTGCACACCACTGTTGTAATGGGTGGTTATTTGACTTATTGTTGCCTTCCTGTCAGCTTCAACCAGTCTTGCCTTTCCTCTTTGACCTCTCTCATTAACAAGGCATTTTTGCCCACAGAACTGTGACTCACTGGATTTTTTTTTTTTTGTTATTCACATATTCTCTGTTGTAAGTGAAAATCTGAGGAGATCAGCAGTTTCTGAGATACTCAAACCACCCCATCTGGCACCAACAATCATTCCACGGTCAAAGTCACTTAGCTCACATTTCTTCCCCATTCTGATGTTTGGGCTGAACAACAAATGAACCTCTTGACCATGTCTCACCTTTTATGCCACATGATTGCCTGATTAGATATTTGCGTAATCGAGCATGTGTACATGTGTACCTAATAAAGTGGCCACTGAGTGTATAGCCAATACAATAAATCTCAGAAAGCCGAAAGGAAGTGACAATGACTCTGAAGAACACAATCTTCAGGATGAGGCTAAAATCATTTGAAACAGGAGTCAAGCATATTTGCTCCAATCTCAGATTGAAGGAACAATATCTCATATTTCATCTGATCACAATATTGATTCCTCTAACTTTCTGTAATTTCTTCCACCCCCACCCCACCACCTCTTTTTCCATTCCCCATTCTGGTTCCCCTGTTACCCTTTCACTTCTCCTCACCTGCTCATCACCTCCTGCTGGTACACCTCCTCCCTCCCTTTCTCCCATGGGCCACTCTTCTCTCCAGTCAGATTCCTTCTTCTTCAGCCCTTTATCTCTTCCATCTCCAGCGTCTTACTTCACTCCCCCTCCCCACCCACCTAATTTTCTCCTTACCTGGTTTCACGTATCACCAGCCAACTCCTTCCCCTCCCCCCATGATTTTTATTCCAGCTTCTTCTCCCATTCCTTTCCAATCCTGCTGAAGGGTCACGGCATGAACCATTGGCTGTTTATTCCCCTCCATAGATGCTGCCAGACCTGCTGAGTTCCTATAGCATTCTGTATGTGTTCCTCTGGATTTCCAACATCTACAGAATCCACGGCCTCCTCTACTGTAAAGATGAAGCCACACTCAGGTTGGAGCAACAACACCTTAAATTCCATCTGGGTAGCCTCCAACCTGATGGCATGAACATTGACTTCTCTAACTTCCGCTAATGCCCCACCTCCCCCTCGTACCCCATCTGTTATTTATTTTTATACACACATTCTTTCTCTCACTCTCTTTTTTCTCCCTCTGTCCCTCTGAATATACCTCTTGCCCATCCTCTGGGTTCCCCCCCCCGTCTTTCTCCCCGGACCTCCTGTCCCATGATCCTCTCATATCCCTTTTGCCAATCACCTGTCCAGCTCTTGGCTCCATCCCTCCCCCTCCTGTCTTCTCCTATCATTTTGGATCTCCCCCTCCCCCTCCCACTTTCAAATCTCTTGCTATCTCTTCGTTAGTCCTGACGAAGGGTCTCGGCCCGAAACGTCGACTGTACCACTTCCTAGAGATGCTGCCTGGTCTGCTGCGTTCACCAGCAACTTTGATGTGTGTTGCTTGAATTTCCAGCATCTGCAGAATTCCTGTTGTTATCTACAGAATCTCTTGTTTTTTGAAACAGTGGTGTTTTAGTGTTTGGTACAATCGTCAGATATGCAGAAATGCAGCCTTGTAATTAACCATGGCACTTTGATAACTACACACTTAGCACTCAACTTGTATGGAAAAAAATGCAAAGTCCAACTGAACATGATTATTTTTATTTTTATTTACCGATACAGTGTGAAACAGACCTTTTTGATACAACGAGCCGCACTGCCCAGCAGTTCAGCCATTTAACACCAGCACAGGACAATTTACAATAATTAATTAACCTACTAACTGGTTCATCTTTGGACTGTAGGAGGAAGATGAACACCTGGAGGAAACCCACACGGTTTATGGGGAGAACGTAGCAACTCCTTGCAGGCAACGTGGGAATTGAACTCTGAACTCCAGAACACTCCAAGCTGTAATAGCATTGCAGTGACCACTACACTGCTGTGGCACATGATTTATTGAAGAAGTGACTCCAAGGAAGTTCAGCAGGCACAAATACTAAACCTGATCTATCTGAATGGCACACAAACAAGAACAGTACAATAATAAACCAATAACCAATGTCAGCTGGAAACAAGAAGGTGCACAGGAATGTGATAGATCTGCTGGTTGAGTGGTACCACAGTAACAATCTCACACTCAACGTCATCAAGTCCAAGGGATTGATGATGGACTTCAAGAAAGGGAAGTCAGTGGACATTGCCCCAGTCCTCATTGACAGTGTTGGAAAGGGTAAGCAGTTTCAACTTCCTGGGTGCAGAGAGTGGAGGGATATGAATATTCTGTAGGCTAAAGAGAATAGCTGAGTTAGTCATTTAATCTCTAGTGTAATTAGCTCAACACAAAATCAGGGACAAGAAGATCTTTCTGTGCTGCATTGCGATATGTTCTAGATTCTAGTTACAACAGAGTCCACACGAACCATTATCAGGGGTTCCCAACTTTTTTATGCCATGGACTCCTACCATTAACCAAGGGGTCTGTGGAGACCAAGTTGGTTCATCAATCCTACACTAACATCAACCATACTACTAGGTTCAAGAACAGTTACTTCCTCACAATCATCAGGTTCTGGAAAAGACGAGCCACATCTTGCACCACCGTGGACTCTTTTATAATTGTGATTTTGCAATATTGCTCGTTTTGCACAATCTTTTTTCTCCAATCTTGTATAATTTATCTTTTGTGCTGTATCCTGACTCTACATGCCTATGCTGCAAGCAAGTTTTTTTTATTATTGTACCTGTAACAATCCATACATTTGACGATAATCTCAGGTTGACTGGAGCTCTGCCTGGATTCCACCATTCACCTGTAAAGCAAAGCTCTCACTCCCCGTACGGCAATTAATTACTTGCAGCTTGATGTTTTCTGAGACTATGAGACTATAGGACACAGGAGCAGAATTAGGCCATTCATCCCATTGAGTCTGCTCCACCATTCTATCCTGGCTGATTTATTTTCTGTCTCTACCCGATTTTCCTGCCTTCTCTCTGCCTGTTACCATGTAGTATCTCGAAATAAAATAAAGAAATAAAATCTGTTAGTACATACTGTAACATTATTAATAAGCTAGTCCCTTATATAGTGAAACAGATGCAATGTTAATTTTTCCAATTTTAAAGGATCTCAGCAAATCTTTTATGTTTTCTTTGACTCATGATGCTCTGAATCAAAAACACTGCCCTAAAAAGAGGCAGGCTTTGGCATCAACTCCACCTGTGCTCATAATTAAACTTTTACAAAGTGAGGCTCATTAACTGGACTCTTCACGATAAGGATAATGTAGTCCACAAGCTCACATCAACGGAAGACTCCACTGCTCTGCAAGGTATTCCATTAAAACTAGAGTCACAGAAACATGCATCACTTAAAAAAGCTCCAGCCTACCAAATCCACAGTCAGTTACAATAATCGTCCCTTATTCATTTCAGCTCCCCCACACTCCACCACTCCCTACACGAAGGGAAATTGATCTTCCCAGGTAGATATTTTTGGATGTGGGAGGAAACTGGGGGGCTGGGGGAGCTCTTCCACTCTTATAGAGAACATGAACACTCCACACAGTCAGCACCAGAGTTCAGGATTGAACCTGGGTCACTGAAACTGCACCAGTGAGCCATGTCAAAGAATTAAATCTTACCATAGACTCATTGAAATCTGCACAGCAGAAGGAGCTATTCACTGCACTGTAGTCCATCTTCACCAAAGATAGAACTACTTCAGTGAGTTTAGGCTACTTTAAGTTTGTCACATGTAGCAGCTCTCAATCTGTGTCCTTGCAGCTCACATCTCTTCAAATACTCATAAGGTAACTTTCATGGGGAGGTGTATGGGGTGTCAGGGAGGGGTAGCACCTCTGGTGGGGGAAAATGTCACGTCCTTTTCAAGGCAGTTAGTCCACCTTTGGTTCCCACCTGGCACTCAGCTCTCACCTGTGGCTCCTCGTAACTGTTTGCATGCGACAGCGGCCACACCCCGGGCAACGGCTTCGACAAGCCGGCTAAACCAGGTGAGGGTAGCCGGCGGGTCTCAAACCCTCGGTGAGATAGGGTGTTGTCTATCCCAGCATGTGAAGACAGACTCCAGCGGATTGAGCGGACGAGACCAATGGAAGGTCCAACAGTCAAGAAGGCGGTCTCTGCAAGCATCGTGGAACGTGTAGAGCACGACAAGGTACAGAAGACGTCCTGGTCATCCACTGCGCCTAGTCCCCTCTCCAGCCGTCTTGACTCTCTCTTGCCACTGGATCCAGATGGGAATTGGGAAGAGACAGTAAGGCTGACACTGCGCAACTCTCCCTCACTTATCCAAATCACGCACTAGTCTCGACACCATCAAATGGTGTTGAGGTCCTCATCGATGTCGCCGATGGACGAACTTACATGGAGGGGATTAAATAGTCAGTGTTTCAGGCCAAGAGCAATCCTCAAGTCTTGATGAAGGGTCTCAACCCAAAATGTTGACTGTTTCTTCCATTCCATAGCTGTCTGACTTGCTAAGTTCCTCCAGCACTTTGCATGTGTTCCTCGGGATTTCTAGCATCTGCAGAATATCTTATGTTCCAGGAAATTTTTAAATGTGTTCAGTGTTTCCACTTCCAATGCTGTGTAGGTAGTGACCACCACTCTCCTACACCTTCTGAGTGAAAAGAAATCATCAACTCTACTCTAATCCTTACATCGATTAACTTATCAACTGCTCATTATCAACCCCTCTGCCAGTGAAGTAGCTTCTTCATGGTAATCTTATGGACAGATGCATCAACTGAAATTCACTCCTGTGAAACAAAACCATGGTCTCTCCCTACAACCATAACTCTCCAGCCCTGCTAATATCCTCATGAATCTCCTTTGCACCCTCTCTTATGTTATTAAATCCTTCCTGTAGTGTTGTGACCTGAGCCACATGTAGTGCTCAGATTCTGTCATGACCAGTATTTCTGTAAACTGTATTTCTATATTTTTCACACAGTGAGTGGTGGGTACATGGAATGCACTGCCAGCGATGGTGGTGGAGGCAGATACAAAAGGGTCTTTTAAGAGACTCTTAGATGGGTAAATGGAGCTTATAAAAATAGAGGGCTATGCAGTCGAGAAATTCAAGGAAATTTCTACAGTAGGTTACATGGTCAGCACAAGACCGGAGGCTGAAGGGTTTGTAATGTGCTGTAGATTTCTATGTTCTTTGATCCAGCTTTGTCTCCCTTTATTGCTTACATAGAAAATCATCTCAGACAAATGAGTGGAGTCAAGGCGGGAGAAGAAGATGGCGGCACGCCTGCGTGTGCGCGGCCCTCCGGTGAAAAATGATATAGTATCTGTTAAATAAGGGCCGTGGACAATTCTGATTTGATGGGGAATGGATGTGAAAGCACAGAGGAACATCTGGAGGAATTTCTGAAACGCCCGTTCACTGCTGTTTTACTGTGTGGTCGTAAATCTTTCGGAGGGTAGGCCTCAAAATCCCCGTACTTGCCTGCTTTTGGCGACCGAGAAGGAGGTCAAATCGTTTGGACAGAGATGGCGCTCAGTAGTCGGTGTCGGAGAGCTGATCAGAGCTCGAAGTTTTCGGATGACTCAGAGTCGGACTGTGGTCGGCATGGCAGGGAGAGTTTTTCTTCCTTCTCCCTTCTGCGTGAGATGTGGGACATTTGAGAGACTTTGAACTTTACTGTGCTCATGGACTTCTTCAGCAAGTTATGGTATTGTTGCACTGTTGTAACTATATGTTATAATTATGTGGTTTTGTCAGTTTTTTCCAGTCTTGGTTTGTCCTGTGTTTTGTGATATCACACCGGAGGAAATAATGTATAATTTCTTAATGCATGCATTACTAAATGACAATAAAAAAGGACTACGTGTCTTCATAATCATGAGTCTACATGTATAAAAGATTGTGCAAAACAAGTTACTTTTATAGATTCCAATTCTGATAAAACCTAAAATGCACTCTGAGGGCAATGATAGCAGACAATGAAGTATGCAATTGCAAAGATTTGAGCCAGTTATCCATCATGTTATCCATCTGGAAACACAAATACTGTAAATGCAACAAGGAGGTGAAAATCAACATGCTTGAAACCTGGATAAAACCAGTAAATGTTGGAAACAGTCAGCAATTTTAGTAAAGCATTCGACAAGGTTCCCCATGGTAGGCTCATTCAGAATGTCAGGAGGCATGGGATCCAGGGCAATTTAACTGTGTGGATTCAGAACTGACTTGCCTACAGAGTGTGGTATTAGCTGGAACATATTCTGCCTGGAGGACTGTGACCAGTGATGTTCTGGGACCACTGTTCTTGGTGATTTTTATAAATGATTTGAATGTGGAAGTGGAAGGGTATGTAGTAATTTGTAGGTGACACAATGGCTGGTGCTGTTGTAGATAATGCTGAGATTTGTAGATTACCGCAGGACATTGATAGGATGCAGAGCTGGTTTGAGAAGTGGCAGGTGGACTCAATCCAGAGAAATGTGAAATGATACACTTTAGAAGGTCAACTTAAAGGCAGAGTACAGGGTAAAGGCATGAGTCTAAACAGTGTTCAAAGTTCAAAGTAAATTTATTATCAAAACGCGTACACTCAGTAGCCACTTTATTAGGTACACTTGTACACCTGCTTATTGATGCAAATATCTAATCAGCCAATCACGTGGCAGCAACTCAATGCACAAAAGCATGCAGACATGGTCAAGAGGTTCAGTTGTTTTTCAGGTCAAATATCAGACTGGGGAAGAAATGTGGTCTAAGTGACTTTGACTATGGAATGATCGTTGGTGTCAGACCGGGTGGTTTGAGTATCTTAGAAGCTGCTAATTGCCTGGGATTTTCACGCAAAACTGTCTCTAGTGTTTACAGAGAATGGTGCAAGAAACAAACAAAAAAAACACATATCCAGTGAGCGGAGTTCTGTGGGCAAAAATGCTTTGTTAATGAGAGAGGTCAGAGGAGAATGACCAGACTGGTTTACACTGACGGGAAAGTGACAGTAATTCAAATAACTACACATTACAGCAGTGGTGTACAAAAGAACATCTCTGAATGCACTCGATGTTGAACCTTGAAGTGGATGGGCTACGGCAGCAGAAGACCACAAACTCATTCAGCGGCCACGTTATTAGGCACAGAAGGTACCGAGTAAAATGGCCACTGAGCGTACGTGTCATCATGTACTACCCTAAGATTCATTTTTTGCAGGCATTCACAGTAGATGCAAAGAAACACTGTAGATACGAAGAAATATAGTAGATATAAAGAAAAGCTACACACACACAAGGACGGATAAACAACCGATGTGCAAAAGAGGAAAAAATGTGTAAATTAAAAATAACACAAATAAAAAATAGATAGATAATAAATAAATAATTAATTAAACACAGACAAATAGATAAATAAATAGATAGATGGAAAGATTAATTAATTAATTCAGAATATGTCTTGTAGAGTCCTTGAAAATGAATCCATAGGTTGTGAAATTAGTTTAGTGCTGAGGTGTGTGAAGTTATCCATGTTGGTCCAGGAGCCTGGTGGCTATTGGGTGATAACTATTCCTGAACCTGATGGTGTGGGATGTAAGCCTCCTGTCCTTCTTTCCCAATGGCAGCAGTCAGGAGAGGGCATGACCTGGACGGTGTGGTTCTCGATGATGGATGCAGCTTTCTTGAGGCGATGGTCCTTGTAGGTCCATTCAATGGTGGGGAGAGCTTTGCCTGTGATGGGCTGGGCTGTATCCACTACTTTGGCAGGCTCTTCTGTTCTTGGGCCTTGGTGTTTCTATACCAGGCTGTGATGCAAACAGTCAGACTACTCTCCACTGTGCATCTATGTAAGTTTGTCAAAGTTGGAAAGGCTTGTAATAGTGTTGTGTCCCTACATAAAAATAAAATTATAAAGTTTATAAGGAACTCAGCAGTTCCAACAAATTGCTTGATGTCCTGTTGCAGGGTTTTGACCCAAAATATCAACAATCAATTTCCACACAGATGTTGCTCAAAGTAGTGAGTTCCTCCAGCACATAATCTGTTCCTCTGAAAGCAAGTGAATGTTTAAAACATTAAGATTAGTTCAGATTTTCAATGTAGAGAAGTGGGAAAGAATGTAAAGATGGCAATAAAATGAACCCCAGCAGATCATTAAGGCAGACACCGTTTATTTAATGAAGACACTAGAGACTGTAATTCGGAGTAAGAAACTAACTGCTGGAAGTCTCAGCAGATCAGGACCCAAATGCCCCTCTGCCTACACTGATTTCCCCTCCAGACTCACTGAGTTCTCCTCCAGACCCACTGAGTTCCCCTCCAGACCCACTGAATTCCCTCCAGACCCACTGAATTCCCTCCAGACCCACTGAATTCCCCTCCAGACCCACTGATTTCCCCTCCAGACCCACTGATTTCCCCTCCAGACCCACTGAATTCCCTCCAGACCCACTGAGTTCCCCTCCAGACCCACTGAATTCCCTCCAGACCCACTGAATTCCCTCCAGACCCACTGAATTCCCCTCCAGACCCACTGATTTCCCCTCAGACCCACTGATTTCCCCTCCAGATCCACTGAATTCCCCTCCAGACCCACTGATTTCCCCTCCAGACCCACTGAATTCCCCTCCAGACCCACTGAATTCCCTCCAGACCCACTGATTTCCCCTCCAGACCCACTGAATTCCCCTCCAGACCCACTGAATTCCCCTCCAGACCCATTGAGTTCCCCTGCAGCTTGTTTTTGCCACAGATTTTTCAACACTTACATTTAGCACTGTTGCTTCCCGACCATCGAGGAGGATTGACTAATTGGTGCTTTTTAAACTGCCATTTTTCTCAGAACTCCTTTACAGAGTTAATTTGCATCTGGAAAATTAGACTCATTATTCTCTGAAATATATTGAATGTTTGGCAGAAAATTGGAGGACCCTGAGGGATGATGGAACTAATTCTGCTTAAGCTGGGCTGATTTTATTGCAATGATGCTTAATATTCAGCTGGCTACATTTGAATTTTGTGTTTTATTAATTATCTAGCATCTGGAAGAACAGAACTAGAGCGAGCAGGAGGCTGTGGAACAGCAACACATTGCCCTCCTACGTCTGGCAGTCCATTTGACATCTATACAGCATCAAGAGGGAGCCACGCACAGCATGTGGTGGTTGCATCATAGCCCATATGGAAGTGCCATTGCTCAAGAACAGAAAAGCATACGCAATGCCCAGGTCATCACAAGAAAAGCCCTCCCCTCTATTGAGCACATCTACAAGAAGTGCTGACACAATAATACATCAATCATTGAGGATTTTGGTTGCTTGTCAGTCTTGTATTTCTTTGTTCTGCACTGAATGCCTGCAAGAAAATGCATCTCAGGGTTATATATGGTGACATATACATTGATAATAAATTTACTTTGAACTATGAAAGCGTCCACAGGAAAATCCCTATAAAGGAATATGTTTATAAAATGAAGTATCAGGGTTATTTCCCATTCACCAGCAAAAGACATGAAGACCATCTCTACAAAGAGACACCTTGAGAATTTCTGGATTCCTTCACACCACCACTGGCAGCAATATCTTCCATTGCTGAGGCCTAATGCTTCCTTGGTTACCATTCCTCCCTCTCTCATCATTGTCTACTTCACTTACCAAGCTTTTTTGCTCATGAAAACCGAAATTCTGAAGATGCTGGAAATCTGCAATACAAAACTCCATGGGACAGGCAGCATCTGTGGAGAGGGAAATAGACCCAGGACCTTTCATCTGAACTGAGCTTCTGCTGATCATATTTGGCAGATGCTTGGCATGTCTCATCTCATCTTATTAACCACATTTGAACATTTTTTCAATGTAAGGAAGCTATGTAAATGCAGCTGAGTGTTGACTTTGTGCTGTAGATGCATTGCAGTGGTTGTCTGGGGTAAGACATGGGCCTTGTGGCAACATGGAATGGCACCAACTAGCGAGATACTTTATAGTGCCAATTCAATTCCCATGGAGACTGTACATCCTCCTATGGGTTTCCTCTGGGTGCTCCAGTTTCATCCCACACTCCAAAGTCATACAGGTCAGTGAATGCTAGTAAATTGTGGGCATACTGCGATGCCACAGGATTCATAGTGACAGCCATGGGCTACCCTAGCGTGTACTCAGTGGCCACTTTATCAGCTACATCTTGATATCTGCTTGTTAATGCAAACATCTAATCAGCCAATCATGTGGCAGCAACTCAATGGATAAAAGCATGCAGACCTAGCCAAGAGGTTCAGTTGTTGTTCAGAACGAACATCAGAATGGGGAAGAAATGTGATCTAAGTGACTTCAGTTGTTGGTGCTAGATGGGGTGGTTTGAGTATCTCAGAAACTGCTGACCCCCTGGGATTTTCATGCATAACATGTCTAATGGTGGAATCTTGTTGAAAGTGGAGGAAACCATGAAGAATAAAAAGTTGAATGAAGCTGACTCTCCCCCCGCCCCCCCACCCCCAGCACCCCACAGCAAATTAAAATTAGCATTTTCGGTCTTTAATAGTTGTGATGAGAAGTCTCAGAAATAAAGCACAGACTCAGCTTCTCTCTCTGCATATACTGCCTGACCTGTGGAGGGCTTCCTGCATTTATGTTGCTTATTTTCAGAATCTGCCCTTTTATCGTCACTTAGCAATTTGTTCACAAAGGAGCCACCCCCTTTGACTTTTTGGAAATGAAATAAACTATTTTAATTTTAGTAAGCTTGTAGCTGCAGTAACCACAGTAAGTTTCTGTTATAGTTACTATTCCATAGATTTACTGAGTATGCCCGTAAGAAAATGAATTGTATATGGTGACATATATGTACTTTGATAATAAATTTACTTTGAACTCTGAACGTTAGTGATGTATTGTGAACAATGCAAAAGGTGAAAGGATCCCTGAAAGATATGCTTAAATAGTAGCAGGTGGGGACAATGCTTAACGCTGTGAAAATGTTTCCAAACACCTGAGTCTGAGGTCCTAAATTACAGGGAATGAAATGGTAGGATAAAAAACAAGAGCTTTATTTGACACATGCACATCGAAACATTAAAACATACAGTGAAATGCATTGTTTGCATTAACAACCAACACAGTCTGAGGATGTGCTGGGTGCAGCCTGCAAGTGTTACCCTACTCCTAGAGCCAACATAGCATTCCCACAACTTGCTAACCTTATCCCACACGTCTTTGGAATGTGGGTGGAAACCGGCGCAGCCGAAGGATACCAACGCATTCACAGGGAGAACGTACAAACTTCTTACAGACAGCAGTGGGAATTGAACACAAGGTATTGGCACTGCAAAGTGTTATGCTAAATGGTACAATACTGTGCCATCCTAATCGATTACAACTTTAATCCCTGGAGCATAGGAACATGAAAGGTATGGATAGGGTGAATACATTCAGGCTTTTTCCCTTCTCATTAGTCTGGCTGCCTCATATCTCCACACGCAGACCTGATGCAGACTCTGCTGATCAGTTAGTTAAGCGGTCACTGTGAATTGCCCCAAATGTGAACATAACCATGAATACTAGCTTTTCCAGAGTTGATGGAAATGTGGGGGAATAAAACGGTGTTACAGCAGGGTTCAATACATGAGAGCTGTTTGCAACCCAAACTGTGAGTTAGAAATGAACAACATGGTGGGTCACAGAAACATTGGGGGACCAAGGTACAAGCAAGTGATTCTGATCAGTGTTCCTGGCTCCACTTCCTCTACCCAGCCCTCAACTGCCGCAGTCCAGGTGGTGGGTTGGTGGAGAGAAGACTCGGGGACACACCCTGGTCAGACCCCACTTGGAGTACTGTGCTCAGTTCTGGCCGCCTCACTACAGGAAGGATGTGGAAGCCGTAGAAAGGGTGCAGAGGAGACTTACAAGGATGTTGCCTGGATTGGGGAGCATGCCTCATGAAAACAGGTTAAGTGAACTCGGCCTTTTCTCCCTGGAGCGACTGAGGATGAGAGGAGACCTGACAGAGGTGTATAAGATGATGAGAGGCAGTAATCATGTGGACAGTCAGAGGCTTTTTCCCAGAGCTGAAATGACTGCCACAAGAGGGAACAGTTTTAAAGTGCTTGGGAGTAGGTAGAGAGGAGATGTCAGGAGTAAGTTTTTATGTAGAGAGTGGTGAGTGGAATGGGCTGCCGGCAACGGTGCTGGAGGCGGATACAATAGGGTCTTTTAAGAGATTTTTGGATAGGCACATGGAGCTTAGAAAAATAGAGGGCTACGGGTAGCCCTAGTAATTTCTAAGGTAGGGACATGTTTGGCACAACTTTGTGGGCCGAACGGCCTGTATTGTGCTGTAGGTTTTCTATGTTCCAACCTCACAGATGACGCCTGCAGCCCCGCGTCAGCCGACAAATCGATCCTCCTCAATCCCTTGGTTCCCTAAAAGCTCGCTCATAAACTCAGTGGCCACCCTATTAGGTATCTCCAGTACTTAATAAAATGGCCACTGAGTGCATCTTCGTGGTCTTCTGCTGTGACCGATCCACTTCAAAGTTCAACGTGTTGTGCATTCAGAGATGCCCTTCTGCACACTACCGTTGTAACGTGGTGATTTGAGTTAATGTTGCCTTCCTATCAGCCTGAACCAGTCAATTCATTCTCTCCTGACCTCTCTCATTAATAGAACTTTTGTCACCCACAAAACTGCTGCTCTCCAGATGTTTTCAGGTTTTTTTTGCATCATTTTCTGTGAACTCTGGAGACTGTTGAGTGAGAAAATCCCAGGAGATCAGCAGTTTCTGAGTTACTCAAACCACCCCATCTGGCACCAACATCATTCTATGGCCAAAGTCACTTAGATCACACTTCTTCCCCATTTTGATGTTTAATCTGAACAACAACTGAACCTCTTGATTATGTCTGCATGGTTTTAAGCATTGAGTTACTGCCACATGATTGGCTGATTTACATATTTGCATTAATGAGCAGGCATACAGGTGAGCATATTATGGGGTGCCCATAAGTCAGGCCTTTGTAAACTAGGTAAGGTCTTTGTGTGCACAATGGTCAGCATGGGTTTTAGGGTTGAAGGGCCCACATCTGTGCTTATGAAAGATGATTCATGTTAAGCATAAACAATAACATGGAGTAATTGGCCCAAATGGTTGTTCCTAGGGTTTTCTTAAATAACCCTTTAAAGATTGAAAGTTATATTTTTTAATATTTTTTGTCATGCAATATAAATGGAAATTCTTATTTTATCATTTGTAAGGACACCGTTTGTGAAGCGTTTGCTTTCTTCCCCCTTCAGATTAAGAGCAGCAAGGCTCTAAAACCCAAGACCGATGTGGCTGCATTGAGGAGTATCAGTAGGTAGTCAATCACGTCGTCTCACCCTGTGCTCTCAGCCCCATATCCAGTAATTAGAGTATTGTTGTGCCACAATTGAATCCTCCAGTAAGTTAGTAGCACACTGATTAAGCTCTCAAAGCTAATTTACTTTTGTAATTAATCAGAAGCTATTTTAAACTAGTTTGTGAATCACAAAGAGTAAAAATGTAGAGCATTACCAAATGTACCACTGCAATAAATTGCATCCTAATAGTCCTCATTTGCATTGCAGAATTCATTTGCTTTTGAAATTACAGTACCTTTCCAAATGATTTAAATTGGTGTTTCACTTTGCATATCGGTTCTGCTCTGACCTAACTTAGCAAAAGAGGATTTTGTACAGCTATATTTTAATATTCTGAAGCAAAATTGGAAAATATAGTAAGATTCAGTAGGTCAGACAGCATATATGGAGGAAGTGAAAGACAGTAGGCATTTCAGGTCATCAGAGGTAGAAATAGCTTTTTTTTTGCAATCCTTTGAGCAATCTTTCATTACGTTGTAGGGAAGTGGGAAAGATGGAGAAAATAAAGGGAATGTTTCTGATATGGTAGAATCTAGGAAAGACTGGTGGCTCAGGAGGTGATGATGCTGGTTGGCAGAGGGTCCTAAAGGCTTGTTAACTGCAATTGACTTGTCTGGAGCTTCAAAGCCTACATGACAAGACTCAAGGACAGCTTCTTCCGCACTACTATCAGACTTCTAAACCAATCACCTGTTTCACGTACCCTGTAAGAATCTCTTAACTCTACCTTGCTCAGTTATTCCATTAGTATTTCTTTCTGCATGATTTCAGATTGCAGGTTTGCACACCCCTTTGCACCATTCCACCATTTTGTGCTTATCACTATTTACTGTGTTTATTACAACCATGCATACAGTTTATTTATTGAGATACCGTGTGGAACAGGCCCTCTCCTGAGCCACGCTCCTCAGCCCCTGATTTAACCCCTAGCCTAATCAAAGGACAACCAACTGGTAGGTCTCTGGATTGTGGGAGGAAACTGAATCACTTTGAGGAAACCCACGTGGCCACGGGGAGAATGTGCAAACTCCTTACGTGGGGGGAATTAACCCCGGGAAATTGGTACTGTAAAATGTTGTGCTATGACCTGACATCTCCCCAGCAGAGGAATTAGCTACTCCATCCCCAATTTCCATGGTATTGTGGGGGGTAAGGGTACTAAAGTTTTACCAAGAGCGACTCAGCAGATCAGGGTCAGGTAGCATCTATGGAGGGACAAGATTAGCTTTATTTGTCACATGTACGTTGAAACATACAATCAAAGGCATCATATTGCACCACTGACCAACACAGTCCAGGATTGTGCTGGGGACCATACTTCTAGCACTAACATAGCATGCCTACAATTCACTAACCCAAACCATACGTCTTTGGAATACGGGGGAAACCGGAGAACCCGGAGGAACACGCCGTCACAGTGAAAATGTAGCAAGTACAACTTGCTTCCAGACAGCGGTGGGAATCCAAACCGCGTTGGTGACTGCAGGTGCTGGAAAGCGAATGTGCTAACTACTACAATGCTACCATGTCACCCTCATCTCAAATACCAGCTGGTTGCTAGGTTATTTGGCCACTGTAAATGCCAGTGGAAATCTAGATCAACACACACACACAGAATATTGAGGGAACTCAGCAGGTCAGCCACATAATGTGTAGGTGAGCAAGAGAATTTAGTGTAGGATTAGTAAAGGTGGATGCTTCATGGTCAGTGTGGTCTGGGAGAGAAGGGCTTGTTTTCATGCTGTATGACACCAGTTCTCTGTAAATACCGGATGACTGGAAAATTGCAAATGTTACTCTGCTATTTAAGAAGGGTGGGAGGCAGCAGAAAGGAAACTATAGACCTGTTAGCCTAACATCAGTGGTTGGGAAGTTGTTGGAATCGATTGTTGGGGATGAGATTATGGAGTACCTGGAGGCACATGACAAGATAGGCCAAAGCCAGCATGGTTTCCTGAAAGGAAAACCCTGCCTGACTAACCTATTGCAATTCTTTGAGGAAATTACAAGCAGGATAGACAAAGGAGATGCAGTAGACGTGGAGTACTTGGATTTTCAGAAGGCCTTTGACAAGGTGCCACACATGAGGCTGCTTAGCAAGATACGATTCCATGGAATTATAGGGGAGTTACTGGCATGGGTGGAGCACTGACTGATAAAATAAATGGGCAGATTATTATTTAGATGGGGAGAGAATTCAAAATGCAGAGATGCAAAGGGACCTGGGAGTCCTTGTGCAGGATACCCTAAAGGTTAACCTCCAGGTTGAGTCGGTTATGAAGAAGGCGAATGAAATGTTGGCATTCATTTTTAGAGGTATAGAATATAAGTGCAGGTATGTAATGTTGAGGCTCTATAAGGTACTTGTGAGACCACACTTGGAGTATTGTGTGCAGTTTTGGGCTCCTTGCTTTAGAAAGGATATACTGACATCGGAGAGGGTTCAAAGAAGTTTCACAAGAATGATTCCAGGGATGAAAGGGTTACCATATAAGGAACGTCTGGCAGCTCTTGGGCTGTAGTCCCTGGGGTTCAGCAGAATGAGGTGGGGATCTCATAGAAACATCCTGAATGTTAAAAGGCCTGAACAGATTAGATATGGCAAAGTTATTTCCTATGGCAAGGTAGCCTAGGACAAGAGGGCACAACTTCAGGAGTGAAGGACGCCCTTTTAGTACAGAGATGCGGAGAAATTACTTTAATCAGAGGATGGTAAATGTGTGGAATTTGTTGCCACGAGTGGCTGTGGAGGCCAAGACTTTGGGTGCATTTAAGGCAGAGATAGATAGGTTCTTGATTAGCCAGGGCATCAAAGGGTATGGGGAGAAGACAGGGGAGTGGGGATGACTGGAAGAATTGGATCAGCCCATGACTGAATGGCAGAGCAGACTCAATGGGCTAAATATCCTACCTCTCCTCCTATATCTTACGGTCTTATGGTCTTAAATTTATTGAGTTTGTCAACTAATTTTGCCAGTAGTACTATCCGGCATCTTCTATCTTACAACAGTAATAACCTCCATTTATACTGCAGCTTGAACATAGAACAGGTAATTCACCAGAGATTTTCAGAACTAAATTTGACACTGATCGACATTACAAAATATTGGGGCAGGTGACATTTGCTCAAGAAGATGTCAGCCTTAAAATAGGTCATATCTCTTATTCCTTCAGTGTCACCAAGAGAACATGGCCACAATTATCATAAAGGAACACTGGGGATGGATTGGGCGTGTGATGAGAAGAGAGGCCAACTTTATCATCAAGATAGCAGTTCATTGGACTCCTGAAGGGCAGAGGAAACACGGGAGACCAAAGACAACTCGACATAGAGTCAGAAATGAGGACCTTGAACCACACCTGGGGCAGAATAGAGAAGATGGTCAAGGACATTCCAAGATGGAGGATCTTCGTTGCTGCCGTATATGCCAATGGTCTAACAGGCAGCAGAGAGAAAGAGAGAAGGCCCTTTCACACCCCAGTCAAGGTGGCTCAAAGCTCTATTCAATGTGTAACTTTTATAAGACAGCTGTCAGTCGGTAGGTAGTAAGAACACATAAGCAGAAGTATGACTAGATAATCAGATTGTTATTGATCAACTAGACAAGAGCATGCCTCCTTCAAAAAAAGGCTGCTGTGGTTCAATGTCTCACCTGGAAAGCAGCAGGACTTCAACGCAGCTCTGTAGTCTCAGCCCCAGTCTATGTTCCTGAACACCCAGCTCCGGATCAGAACTTGATGAACTTGACTTTGTCCTGAGGTCAACTGTCCCTCGAATCACTGTGTGCAGCAGAAACTGCCCTGAAGTGGACAGGAGGGCTCTACAATGAGTTGTTAAAGCTGCTACAGTAGCCTACTGTATCTGCCATCAAGAACATGCATACAGAAAGGTGCTGGAAAAAGGCCAGTAACATCACGAAGGATCCCACCACAGTATTTATAAACTACTTGTACACTCACATCAGGGAGGAGGCTATGAGCATCTACACCAGGACCACTGGACTCAAAAACGATTTCTTCCCCAAAGCCATCAGCCTGATCAACATCTCCACTTGTTAACTCACCCCACGACCACCACCACCGATACATACACATCACTTTATGTGCAGTATTGTACAAAAGTCTCAGACACACACATATATATAGCTGGGGGAGGGGGCACTAAGACTTTTGTATAGTATTGTAGTAATTTTATGTATTGTACTGTACTGCTGCAAAAAAAAAACAAATTTCATGACATACGTGAGTAATGATAAACCCAATTCTGACAAGAGTGTCTGTTGTGGACTGAGAGTGGGAAGGGCGCAGGGAGAGGGGAGGGAACAGAAAGCATCAGAGAGACATTCTGTAGATAGAGAGATAGATTGATAGATATTTCATTGACTCCAAAGGAAATTACAGTGTCACAGTTTCATTACACCTGCACAGGTATACAAATATTAGAAGAGAAGTAAGAAAAAATAAAAATAATGTTTCCTCAAACAGTCTAACAGGAGAGGGTCATCATTCCTCCAGCTATAGGTTGACTCATTATAGAGCGTAATGGCCGAGGGTAAGAATGGCCTTGTATATAGTGCTCTTTCAACAGCGCAGTTGTCTTAGTCTCTTACTAAACGTGCTCCTCTGTTCAGCCAAGGTGGCATACAGAGGGTGAGAAACATTGTCCAGAATTGCCAGGATTTCTGGAGGGTCCTTTGTTCTACCACAGCCCCCAGCATGTCCAGTTTGACTCCTATAACAGAGACAGCCTTTCTGATCAGTTTATCGAGCCTGTTGGCATCACTCGTGTTGATGCCATTGCCCCAGCACACCACTGTATAGAAAATTGTACAGGTAACAACAGACTGGTAGAACATGTGAAGGAGAGGCCTGCATACTCCAAATCACCTCAGTCTCCTCAGGATGTGGAGGTGACTCTGGCCCTTCTTGTACACAGCCTCTGTGTTGATGCTCCACTCAAATCCGTCATCCAGGTGCACCCCAGGTACTTGTAGGTCCTCACCATCAATAGTCACAGGGAGCAGTGCAGATTTAGTCTTCCTAAAGTCCATCACCATCTCCTTTGTCTTACTGATGTTGACCTGCAGATGATTCAGCTTGCACCATTTGACAATGTCGTTCTCCAGGGCCCTGTTCATCCTCCCATCTGCCCTTTATACACCCAACTATTGCTGAGTCATCAAAGAATTTCTGCAGATGACATGACTCAGTCTTGTTCCTAAAGTCTGAGGTATACAGATGAATCAGGAAGGGAGCCAATACAGTCCCCTGTGGGGCCCCAGTGTTGCTTATAGCCATGTCTGACACACAGCTCTGAAGCCGCACAAACTGCGATCTGCCAGTCAGATAGTCCATTATCCAGGATACAATGGATGTGCCAACCTGCATTGAACGGAGCTTTTCCCCTCTGAAATGAGGGCCGTAAGGTATTGAACACTCCTAAGAAATCAAAGAACATAATCCTCACAGTGCTGCCCTGCTAATCTGAATGGGAATAGGCTCTGTTCAGCAGGGAGATGACAGCATTGTCAACTCCAATGTGCTCCTGGTAGGCAAACTGCAATGGATTGAGGGCTGATCTGACCAGGGGTCACAGGTGAGCTAGGGCTAGCTTCTGTAGGGTCTTCATGAAACCAATTGTTTGGACTCAAATGACCTTTGCTGATATCTCAGGGCTGGGTGTGCCTGCACATGCGCTATCCCCCGCTTCTGGCACTCTTTCTCTGCCACCTATCCCAACCCCTCCTGCAGCGCTCCACTTCGACATTCCCAGCACCCCTTGCTCCTGCCATGTTTACGAACTCGCTCTCCACTCCATGTTGACATACAGTACTGTGCAGAAGTCTTAGGCACCCTGGCTGTATATAGGTGTCTATATATATTTTGCACAGTACTGTACATACAATCAGTCTATGTACTTGTACATTGCTTTTTATAGGATTGTCTTTTATTTATTGAGTATCTTTATTTTTTTATAGTGTTCTTTATCCTTATTATGTTTTTACGCCGTATCGGATTTGCAGTAACAATCATTTTGTTCTCCATTGCACGGGTGCACTGAAGAATGGCAATAAATGATCTTACATCTTGAATATTGAAGCCACCAAAGAGAGCTTAAGGATTCTACAGCTTTGAGAGTTCAGACCGCTGAAGGCATAGGCATCAATAGTGGAGGAACTAAATGGATATTAAACACGGTGAAATAATTTGCGCATGTTTAAATTTATACTAAATAACTGTTACACTTAATTATTGAAGTCAGGGGACACTTAGATAAGACCCTAGTCAGACGTTAGTACTTGGTATATGTATGCAGGAAAAAAAAAAGAGATCATTATAGAGGTGGGGAGATTTCTGAATATGTCGGCCAATAACTACTTGTAGCACTTTGACAGGAATCCAGGAAAATAATGAAGAGTTAGTCGATGAGTCATAAAGCAAAGCAGCCTCTGGAGAGGAGCTAAATAGGAAGGAAATGTAACTCCAGCTCTGCGTGACAGGAGCCCCCTGGAAATCTCTCAAGAGGCACCAACTGGAATACCTGACGCAAACCACACACTTGTCACTGATCTGTCATAGCTGGAAAATAATCAGTTTGCTACTTGCATACAGTATCCGGGAGAAATTCCCTGGTGGCAAAAAGCCTGTACGTATTTAAAAGTATCTCACTGTAGCCTGCTGCACTGGAACACAAGGCTTTCACTGCCTTCTCAAACTTCTTATCACTTTCTGTTTTGCCAATTTTTTCTGCCTCTCATGGCTGTTTCACCTTCCCCATTGTTAGTGAGCGCAGTCACTGTGTAGGAACAAGGAGCAGAGGAAATGACTCAGGCCATTCAGCCCTCAAGCTGTACTATCATTGAATGAAATCAAGGCTTCTCTGTAAGTTAAAATAGTTTTCCTCCTCACACCTTTCCCCAGCTTGGTTCCGTAAATACACTCAATGACCACTTTATTAGGTACAACTGCTCGTTAATGCAAATCAGGTAGCAGTAACTCAATGCATAAAAGCATACAGACATAGTCAAGAGGTTCAATTGTTGTTCAGACCAAACATCAGTATGGGGAAGAAATGTGATCTAAATGTTGGTGCCAGCTGGGGTGGTTTGAGTATCTCAGAAACTGCTGACTTCCTGGGATATTCACATACAACAGTCTCTAGAGTTTACAGAGAGTGGTCTGAGAAACATTAAAACATCCAGTGAGCAGCAGTTCTGTGGGTGAAAACACCTTGTTAACGAGGGAGGTCAGAGGAGAATGGCCAGACTGGTTCAAGGTGATAGGAAGGTGTCAGAAACTCAAATAACCACACATTACAACAGAGGTGTGCAGAAGATCATCTCTGAATGCACAACACATTGAAAACTGAAGTGGATAGGCTACAGCAGCAGAAGACGACTACAAACATACTCTCCGTAGCCACTTGATTAGGTGCAGGAGGCACCAACTGGGAAATGGAGAGTTAGCATTCCTGGTTGGAACCCCTCGTCTGGGCTGTTGAAGGATCTCAATATAAATATCCACAGTCCATTTCCTTCCAAAGAATTTAACCACACGAGCTCTTAGAGAGAGACAGAGCAGCGAAACAGATCATTCAGTTCACTGAGCTCAAGCCAAGCATCAAGCTCCTGCCATTAAGGACTCTCGGCACCTGGAACATGCCAGTGCTACCATCGAGAGGAGGTACAGGAGCCTGAAGACCCAAGCTCTACATTGTAGGAACATCATCCCCTCTGCTATTAGATTGCAGAACAGTCCATGAACCAATCAGTATTCCTCTTCTGCATTAATTATTTATTTGTCCTTGTCACCTATGGTGGGTTTTATGTCTTTCACTGAGTTGAATTGAATTGACTTTATTATTTACATCCTTCACATACATGAGGAGTAAAAATGTTTATATTACGCATCTGTCTAAATGTGCAATGTGCAATTTATAGTAATTGGTAACAAATAGTATGCAACACAGGACAGTCAACATACAAGGGGCGATTGATAAGTTCGTGGCCTAAGGTAGAGGGAGATGAGTTATACAGCTCTCGTTACATGCACATGCTGTTCAACTCTTTGAGTGAAAATGCAGAAAGTTTTGAAGTTAATAACTCATCTCCTTCTACCTTAGGCCACAAACTTGTCAATCACCCCTCGAAGCATAGAAGTAGAATTGTATCAGCATGAATTACTCAGGCTGATGGCCTGGTGAAAGAAGCTGTCCAGGAGCTTGCTGATCCTGGCTTGAATGCTGTGGTACTATTTCTCAGATGGTAGCAGCTGGAACAGTTGGGGTCTCCAATGATCCTTCGGGCCCTTTTTACACTCCTGTCTCTGTAAACGTCCTGAATAGTGGGAGGTTCACATCTACAGATGCACTGGGCTGTCCACACTACTCTCTGCAGAATCCTGCGATTGAGAAAAGTACAGTTCCCAAACCAGGCAGTGATACAGCCAGTCAGGGTGCTCTCAATTGTGCCCCTGTGGAAAGTCTTTAGGATCTGTGGACTCATGCCAAACTTCTTCAACCATCTGAGGTGAAAGAGGCGCTGTTGTAAATACACAGTTGGTATGTACAGACCATGTGAGATCCTCAGTAATGTGTATGCCAAGGAACTTAAAGCTGTTCACACTCTCAACCCCAGTTCCATTGATGTCAATAGGGGCTAACCTCCTGTAACCTCCATTCCTCCTGTAGTCCACTATACTGCTGAGATAAACCAACAAACTCCACAATATACATTAGTGATAATAAACCTGATTCTGATTCTATACTGAGCCTTTCTAGCTCATATAATTCTCTCCACTTCCCTATCAAATTCCCCCAGACCCTACCACAAAGCCCACCCACAATGGCCAATTAACCTACCAACCTGCCCGTCTTTAGCGTGTGGCAAAGGTTCTCCAAATAGTGCCACTGCTGCCCAGTCTGAATCTGAAACATGTCAGAATGAAACTGTATTCAGCTTAAAAACAAATGGCTGGAAGAACACAGCAGGTCAGTCAGCATCAATGGAGGAAAATGGGCAGTCAATGTTTTGGGTTGATCAAAACGTTGACTGCTTCTGTCCACACATACCATCTGAGCCACCGAGCTCCCCTAGCAGTCTGCTTTTCCTTTGCTGCGGATTCTAGCACCTGCAGTCTCGTTTGCCTCAATCATCAGGCTGCATTAGAAATACCCTGTGTAAGGGATTTGTGCGAAGCACTATTGTTCCCAAATCAGGAGGCTTGGGGTCCAAGTTCCAATCAAGAGAGACTGAGCATATCATATAGGAGCAACACTCACAAAATGCTGGAGGAACTCAACAGGCGAGGCAACATCCGTGGAAAAGAGTACAGTCGATGTTTCACAATGTACTCAAAGGAAGAAGGGTTTCGGTCTGAAACGTCGACTGTACTTTTTTCCATAGATGCTGCCTGGCCTGCTGAGTTCCTCCAGCATTTTGTGTGTGTTGCTCAGATTTCCAGCATCTGCAGATTTTCTCTTGTACATGACATAGCAGATCCACACTGATGCAGTACTGAACTGTCGGAGGGACTGCCTTTCTATTAAACTGAAGTTATGACAACTCTGTTGGGAGGAATTAAAAGATCCAATGATAACACTCAAAGAAATAAACGGACCAAAGCCCATCTAACCATGACAATTCTGTTGGGAGGAATTAAAAGATCCAATGATAACACTCAAAGAAATAAATGGACCAAAGCCCATCTAACCACCAGCATTAAAGCAGATTGTTCAAATGATCTTACAATGCACCCATTTCTTATATTGTCTTCTACAAGACCTAGGAGCAGAATTTGGCTGTTCAGCCCATCAAATATGCTCCATAATTTTATCATGGCTGATTTACTATCCCTCTCAACCCATTTTCCTGCCTTCTCTCCATAACCTTAAACACCCTTAGTAATCAAGAACCTATCAACTTCCACTTCAAATATACCCAATGACTTGGCCTCCCCAGCTGACTCCAGCACTGAATTCCACAGATCCACTACCCTCTGGATAAAGAAGTCTCTCCTCATCTCTGTTCTAAAGGAACATCCATTTATTCTGAGGCTGTGTCCTCTGAACCTAATTTCCCCCTCTATAGGAAACATCCTCACCACGGCCACTCTATCTAGGCCTTTCAATATTCGGTCGGTTTTCAATGAAATCGCCCTCTCTTCCTTCCAGTGAGTCCAGGCGCAGAGCCATCCAACACTCCTAATATGTTAACCCTTTCATCCCAGGATCATCTTGTAAACCTCCTCTGGACCCTCTCCAATGCCAGCACACCCTTGCTGGGACATGGAGTCCAAAACTGCTCACCATACTTGAAATGTAGTCTGCTCAACACCTCATAAAGCTTCAACATTACATCCTTCCTTTTATATTCTAGTCCTCTCAAAATGAATGTTAACATTATATTTGCTTTTCTTATTACCAACTCAATCTGCAAGTTAGCCTTCAGGGAATTCTGAACTAGGACACCCAAGTGTTTTTGCACCTGATATTTGAATTTTCTCCCCATTTAGAAAATAGTCTGCACTTTTATTTCTTCTACCAAAATGCATGACTACACACTTTAATACACTATATTCCATCTGCCACTTCTTTTCCCATTTTCCCAATCTGTCTAAGTCCTTCTGCAGGCTCCCTGCTTCTTTGACTCTGCCTACCCTCCACCTGTCTTTGTACCATCCACAAACTCGGCCACAAAGCCATCAATCTCGTCATGCAGATCATTGACTTTTAACATGAAAAAAGCGAGCCCAACACTGACCCCTGCAGAACACCAGTAGTTACCAGCAGTCACCCAGAAAAAGCCCCCTTTATTTCCATTTTTTGCTTTCTGCCAGGAACTTCAAAGTGTACTCAAAGTAAGGTTCTTTGCACAGTCTTTATCATCAGAGCTGATGATAGAAATACAGATTTTTGTTTTTCCTTTCCAATTATTAACACTCTGTCTAATCAGCAGGGTAAGAATTTAAGACAGTGGAAGCAGGAGAAGTCTATTTGGTCCTTCATATCTGGTGCTTCACAAAGATCGTCATTCATTTATTACCTTCTCACCCATTGTGGATTGTTTTCAAAATGCTCAACCATCAAACATCCACAGGCCTGAAGGGGACAGAATTCCAAGGATTATAACAAACCCTGGTAACAAGGAAATTCACCTTATCTGATTCCTAAATGTGTAATGACAGGATATCAATTAATGTAATACTGTCACAGTGCCAGCAATCAGCGACTGGGGTTCAATTCCCACCACTGTCTGTAAGGAGTTTGTACATTCATCCTGTGTCTATGTGGATTTCCACCTGGTGCTCCTGTTTCTTCCCATATTCCAAAGGTGAAGAGGTTAGGGTTAGTGAGTTATGAGTATGCTGTGTTTTCACCAGAAGAACGGCCTGCCCCCAGCATATCTCGGACTGTGTCGGTCATTGGCATAAATGATGCATTTCGCTGCATGTTTTGATATACATGTGACAAATAAAGCTAAGTTTTAATCTTTAAGAAAAGATGTTCTGACACCGGAAAGGGGTCAAAGGAGGTTTATGGAGATGATTCCAGGATTGAGAAGCTTGTCATATGAGGAGCGTTTGTTGGCTCTGGATCACACAGCAGCAGCGGCAACGAAACAGGCATTTCAGAATTTTCACCAGATGTTCCTCCGCGCTCTCACATCTGTCTCCATCAAATCAAGATTGTGCATGGCACCCTACTTGACAGATAACAATATATTCATCACCGGAGTGGCCACTGTGTGCTGTGTTGCATCGCCATTTTCTCCTCCTCCTCATAGGTGAATGACTCCAGCCTTCCCTTTCTTGATCACCAGGTCAATGGGCATGGCCCAATCGCTCACCCTTGGAGAGAATTCCAGATGCCTCCAGGCTCTGAAGCTCAGCGTCCACTTTAGGACGTAGTGCACAAGGCACTGGGCACGCTTTATGGAACTTTGCTGTTGCTGTTTCATCCAGTTCAATTCTGGCCTTCATACATTTTGAGTTTATCTATCTCCTTCTCATTAGCATTAAGCAACTGTGCCAGTCTCTGGTTAGTGCTATAACTTGGGCTGCCATTGCCTGTTGATGTCACACTGAGAGTTTTGATAGAGTGCTAGTCTAGTTGGATTTTTCTCAACCATTCACGTTCGGAAAGTGCTGGCCCAAAACTTCTCAATACTTAAAGCTTTAACTGTTGTGTTTGGCCTCCATACACCACATTTACTTTCAGTTTGCCTTTGGGAGACACTTTTTTACCCCTGTAAATCTTTAGCATCACTGAAGTCTTCTCTAATGGTATCTTAAAAAACAGTCTGTTGTAGTCAGCCTCTGGAATTATGGACAAAGCTGATCCTGTGTCGTGCTCCATTTTCAGTTTTATACTGGGCACATCTATTACAATCCAGATGATTTTGTGATCTGCTTCAGTTGTACTGTGCAGTTCTAGGTATGACAGTTCAACTTTGTCAGACTCTGTATTGTCTGATTCTGTTTTACATTTGGTCACTTTCTGCATTAACTTCATTTTGTATTTGGGACTTTTCATTCAGTTGTGCTTTTTGTCTGCCTTGCACATTCTCTCTATGTGATCTTGTCTGTGACACTTTCTGCAGACTTTTTCTTTCAGCCAAGTCAGTTGCATCATGGGAGGATTTGCCACATTAATAACAATCTTTGACTTTTTGCACCATTCAGGGACATTTTGTGCATTTCACATTCTAACCGCTTTTTCTGTAGTTCTGCTGCATCCTTTTCTGCAGTCTCTAACGATATTGCAATGGTCAATGCCCATACTAAAGTTAGGTCTCTTTTGGATAGTAACCTCGTTTGAGTGCTTTGACTATGTATGCCACATACAAGCCTGCCTCTTAGCGCATCAGAAAGTCCATCTCTAAAGTCACAGTTCTGGGAATGTTTTCACAGTTCTGCAATGTATTCAGAAAAGCTTTTATCTTTTGACTGGTTCCTTTTGTAAAATCTAAATCTCTCAGCTATTACCAGCGATTTAGGGCTCAAGTGATTTTGTAAAATTGTAACAATTTCATCCAGCGTTTTCAGGGGTTATTCAGTTGTGTATAACACTGTACATCCTTGCCCCCATTAAGCTAAGAAGTGAGGGGGCGTTCTTTGGCTCCTCTACATTGGTCGCATTACAATACAGATCAACCCTCTCGATAGACAACTCCCAGCCTTCATTAATACTATCAAGTTCGTCAACTTTCCCAACTGAAGCCATGGCCACGTTATTTTCACCTTAGATTCAACATGTCTTTCACTGTTACTCACAGGTTCTTCAGCTTTCTTGTGCTGTTTAACTCCACTGTCTTGTCCAGTAACTGTCGGTGCAGTTCATGATATTTTCTGACATTCACGTTCGTACTCATCGCTAACTTGTTGTATCTGTGCACAATTATATATCAATTAAATAAAAGCACACACATGGAAAATGGTTTTATTCACATTGCAACGAGAGAGAGAGAGAACAATGCCCATGCATAGATAACAGTGCATGTTCAGGCAACAGATCAGTACGTAGTGCTAAGGGGGCGTCATTGCTCTAAAAGAAATAGATCCATACATTACAAGTAGGCTATTTGTTCATAAATTCAAAGTTCAAATTTCAAAGTAAATCTTATTATCAATGTACATACATGTCATCATATACAACCCTGAGATTCATTTTCCTGCAGGCAGACTCAGCAAATCTATAGAATTGTGACTATAACAGGATCAATGAAAGGTCAACCAGAGTGCAGAAGACAACAAACTGAAGATACAAATATAAATAAATAGCAATAAATAATAAGATAAAGAGTCCTCAAAGAGAGATTGTTGGTGTAATTGGTCAGAAGTATCTCTAAATAAATAAAATAAAAATACATAAAATTCAGTGAAGAGCTTGTCTTGCAGACTGTCCATGTAGATCAGATCATTACACAGTGCACTGAGGTGGAATAAGGTAAAACAGTAACAGAATCCATAATAAAATGTAACAGCAACTGAAAAAGAGGAGTGTATACAAATGATAAAACATAAGTTCATAACGAGGTAGATTGTGAGGCCAAGAGTCCATATAAGGGGGCTAGTCAAGAGCCTTATAACAGAGGGGTAGAAGCTGTTCTTGAGACTGGTGGTCTGTGCTTTCAAACATTTGTATCTTCTGCTTGATGGGAGAGGGGAGAAGAGAGAATTTCGAAGGTAAGTAAGGTCTTTGATTATGCTGGCTGCTTTACCAATGGATCAGGAAGTATAGACAGAGTCCGTAGAGGGGAGACTAGTTCTCATGATCCAACTGGTCCTACAAGCTCATATATCAAGTTCTCTACTGTGTGTTAGAATGGAATCTTCCTCCTCTGTGCCCATGACAATATATTCTAGAGCCTCGCATCACACTGGCTAAAACATTTCTTCCTTTGTGCTGCTTTTGGTTTCCACATCTATCATCTTCATTCCACATCTTCTCCAACTTGATTCTTCAATAAGTTTGCACAGTTTAAGACCCTTCACAGTTTTAAGTGCCTTTATCTGTTTTTGTCCCAGTCTCCTCCATTCCACTGAGAATAAAACCTGCTTTAACTTATCCTCGTAACCAAGGTCCCTTATCCCTATAAACAACTTGCTAAACCATAAAGTCTGCAGATGTTGGAAATCCAAAGCAACACACACAAAATGCTGGAGGAAATCAGCGAGCCAAGCAGTGGCTATGGAAATTAATTAACAGCTGACATTTCAGGTCAAGACCCTTCTTCAGGAAGGGGGAAGATGCCAGAATAAAAAGGTGTGGGGAGGGGGAAAAGGATATCTAGAAAGCGATAGGTGAGGGAGGGATACCAGGAGGGTAGGAAAGATAAGGAGAGGAGAGTGAACCATAGGAGAAAGGGAAGGAGGTGAAGGGAGAGGTGATCAGGAAGCGAGAAGAGGTAAAAGGCCAGCGTGGGGAATAGAAGAAGAGGGAGGAGAGAGAATTTTTTTTTACCAGAGGAAATAATTGATATTCATGCCATCAGGTTGGAGGCTACCCAAACAGAATATAAGGTTTTGCTTGATGAAGCTCTCTGCGCCTTAAGGCATCTGCAGCATGCCTACAGTATATTGTGCAGGACTGGACACAATACTGGGTGACCAGGTGTTTTATAAATATTCATCACAGTTTCCTTTGGTCTTGAGGTTTATTGGTTCCTATTGGTGTTAGTTTATTATTGTCCCAGATACAACATAATTTTTTGTTTGCATTCTATCCACCCATTCATTCCACACTTAAATACATTGAGCTGGTAAAGAAAGATAAACAGGATGAAGAATATAGCACTATAGTTACAGAGAAGGTGCAGTGCAGGTAAACAATATAATGCAAAGGCCACACTAATATAGATTGTGAGACTGAGTTAATGTTTTTGTGTATGAGAACCTGCTAACAGCAGGATAGAACTGCCCGAGGAGTCTTGTGGTGCATGCTGTCTAGTTTTTGTATCTTTTGCCCACAGGAGAGGAGGAGAGCGGATGACCGGGGTGGGAGAAGTCCTTGATTATGCTGGCTGCTTTCTTGAGGCACTGGGAAGTGTAGACAGAGTCCGTGAATGGGTGGGGGGGAGGTTGGTTTCTATGACGAACTTTGCTATGTTTCACAACTCTTTGTAATTTCTTGTGGTCTTGGGCAGAGGAGTTGCCATCCACAGCCGTGATCACATCATTTTATTGTCTACCTGCACAGCACTTTCTCTGTAACTGTGATGCTATACTGTATTTTCCATCCTGTTTTTCTTTCTTTAGCAACTCAATGTACTTATGTATGTCTCTTGAATGATGTCTATTGCTTGGATTTCCTGCATCTGCAGATTTTCTCTTGTTTGTGATCATTCAATGGAGCCTTCTATTTATAAAGCCCAGGTGCTAGTATTCCTTTTTAGCCACCTTCTTAATTAGCTTGTTACTTGCCATACATGTAACTTTAGATCCTCCCACTCCTTTACATCTTTTATGAGTTAATAACAGGAAGGCTGGAGTAATTACATGACTCAGCATCCATACATGACTTCATCCTCCCATTCCCTGTGAAGAAAATGTCACCTCCACTTGTACCTGGTGTCACCATCCCAGGAAAACAGTTCCTGCATCTACAGGAATTTAAAATAAATGTATATTTTTCCTATTTGCAGATTTCCATAATCTAAAAATAGTTTGCTTCTTAGCATTAAATTAAATAATTTTAGATAATTACCATTTGTATTTTCTTCAACTTTAGTTTCGATTTTCTCCTCTTCAAAATGTAAAACTCCGATAATCCACCACTTTGATGGTATTAAACTGGCTGAACTTTCTGACTATTCAATATGTTTCCAATAAGCAGGTAGCATAATGCTATTTCGGCATTCAAGTCATTTAATGCTATAAGAGTGCATACTGCATTTTCTCATGAGCTTGGTCAGTTTAAAGGGAACACGGGTATGAGGGACCCAATGCCAAACCATAGGTAATTCCATGCAATTGTACAACAGATTACTCAAGATTGGGGCGGCTTTGCATGGTAGTGTAGTGGTAAACACAATGGTTTATAGCACCAGTGGTGGGTTCAATTCCCACCACTCTCTGTAAGGAGTTTGTACGTTCTCCTCGTGACCACGTGGATTATCTCTGGGTTCTCAGATTCCCTCCCACAGTCCAAAGACGTACCGGTTGGTAGATGAATTGGCCATTGTAAGTTGTCCCATGATTAGGCTAGGATTAAATCAGGGGATTGCTGAATGGCATGGCTCAAAAGGCCAGAAGAATCTATACCATGCTATATCTCAATAAATAAATAAAATAAAATAAAGCTTGTCTCATGTCATTTCCAGTACACAAGTGTAAAGGAGAACCAAATCATTGTTACACCAAATCTGATGCAGCACAAAAAAACACAATAGATAGAAATAAGTATTTATATATATAGGTTGATTGTATGTCCATGGAGTGACGCTGGGCACTGGAGGTGACTGACAGAAAATGATAAAGTAGTGGTGGTGGTGGGAGGATGTGAAGGGCTGGGTTAGTGGGTGGAGGTGTAGATTAGCTTTACTGCTTGAGGAAAGTAACTGTCTATTTATTGAAATACAGCGTGGAACAACCCTTCCAGCCCCTTGAACTGTTCCACCCAGCAATCCCCTAGCATCATCCTAACCTGTGTTCATCCATCGTTGACGTCGATGAGGACCTCAACGCCATATGATGGTGTCAAGACCAGTGCTTGATTTGGATTTAAGTGAGGGAGAGTTGCGCAGCGTCAGCCTCACTCACTCTTCCCAATTCTCATCTGGATCCAGTGGCAAGACAGAGTCTAGACGGCTGGAAATGGGACTAGGTGCAGTGGATGACCAGGACATCTTCTGTGTCTTGTCCTGCTCTACACGTTCCACGACGCTTGCAGAGACCGCCTTCTTCACCGTTGTACCTTCCATTGGTCTCGTCCGCTCAATCCGCCGGAGTCTGTCTTCACATGCTGGGATAGACAACTCCCTACCTCACCGCGGGTTTGAGACCCGTCGGCTACGGTTTAGCTGGCTTCTCCACGCTGTTGCCCAGGGTGTGGCCACTGTCGCATGCAAACAACTACAGGGAGCCACAGGTGAGAGCTGAGTGCCAGGTGGGGACCAAAGGTGGACTAACCGCCTTGAAAAGGATGCAACATGTTCCCCCACCAGAGGTGCTACCCCTCCCTGACACCCCAGACACCCCAACCTAATCACCGGACAATTACAATGTTCAATTAACCTACTAACTGGTGCACCTTTGGAACGTGGGAGGAAACCAGAGCACCCGGAGGAAACTCACGCGGTCACGGGGAGAACGTACAATCTCCTTATAGACAGCAGCGGGAATTGAACCCTGGGTCACTGGTACTGTAAAGCACTGTGCTAACCGCTATGCTACCGTGTCACCCCGTTCTAGTCTGGTAGTTGTGGCATGGATGATACGTAGCCTCCTCCTTAATGGGAGTGGGACAAAGAGTCCTTCAGCAGGGTGGGTGGATGAGGGGGTATGAGAGTTTTATCAGATACAGCTCCTCACTGAGTTCCTCCAGCAGTTTGTTACTTGCTCCACGTTCCAGCATCTGCTGCCTCTTGTACCTAGATAAGAGTTTTAAAGTGACCATCATGTTGTCACCTTATACATCTATCCATTTCTACCTCCCACTCTATTGCAGGCCTCCTAGTTCATTATCTCCTTCCCACATGATGCAGCAGACATCTGATGCAGAGCTTTGCCCGAACTTGCTTGTTTCTGATGACAGACTAAGACTAATGATTACTTTATTATCAAAAAGCCAGGGTCTAATTAACAGGAAATACTCGTCTGTTAGGTATACAGCAACATTAGCTGTGGCAAAGCCAGTGGATGTTTAACCTCTTACCATTCATCATGTTGGAGATGATTTATTAACTAATGAGTTATTGACATATACATATTTTTGAAGCCTTCTTCAGATTGTGAATTATTTCAATGGAAATAACTGGATAATTCAGTCATAGCAGGCTTGATTTCTTAAAAAAGTAACTTTTATCTTAGATTGCCCGATGACTCTAAAACTAAACTTCTTTTATTTACATGTTATCAATAATGTGTTTAGACCTGCGAAGGCACTTCGCAAGGAATGCAATCAACACAACTTGACACTGAGGCAGAAAATGAAAGATTTGGCGAATGACGTAGATATTTAAGGAACATTTTATAATCGAGATTAAGAGGAATTCCCAAGGCTGGCCATAGGACCAACTGGACAAAAGAGGAAGCTAAGCTCTACCTGAATGCAACACATATAAAAGTTGCTGGTGAACGCAGCATATATATATAATAAATAAATAAATAACAGATGGGGTACGAGGGGGAGGAGGGGCATTAACGGAGGTTAGAGAAGTCAATGTTCATGCCATCAGGTTGGAGGCTACCCAGACGGAATATAAGGTGTTGTTCCTCCAACCTGAGCGTGGCTTCATCTTGACAGTAGAGGAGGCCGTGGATAGACATGTCAGAATGGGAATGAATTTACTCCCGCTTTACCTGAACGTCTTTTTTTTCACATTTTCAGGTTAGCTGGGGTTCTGTCAGAGCCCATGATCTACAACTGCACTCAAACTACGCTTCTTCATGGGCGGTGGATTCTCAATCTCGGAGCTCGCTGAGTGGGCTGCATTTCAGGATCTCCAGCTGTGTCCAGGAAGATGTGAGCCTTTGGTGTGCGGCCCTGTAGACAACCTGATTCCTCACCGGTGTCGCCAACTGAAGGTCACAGGAGATTGAAACAATGAGACAGCAGTGTACACTACTGTTGAAAGAAAACCCTTGAGTTAGGCAAACTCGAAAAAGCGATGCTGCAGATTGTAACATCGAAACAGCAAGCTGTTGACTGTTGCAGGAACGATAGTCCTCTCTCCCTTGTTAGTGAGAGAATAAGCCTGGTTGGGATGTCGAAGTGTTGGGGTGGACAGTAGTTCTTGATGGACTCTAGGTCATGGTCTCTGGGGCTTTGCTATTGATTACATGGTTGTTGGTGGTGGGGCTGATGCTTTCTACTAGAATGTGTGGGGAGAAGGGGAGGAGAAGATGGACGATTTTAGCTACTTGTGTGGGGAAGGAAGGAGGTGGGGCTTTGGGGTTCTAACATTTTTTAGTCATTCATTTTTTAGGGTTTTTTTCTTCTGTATTGTGGATGTCTGTGAAGAGTAAGAATTTCAGGTTGTATACTGTGTACATTCTCTGATATTAAATGGAACCAATTGAACCATTGAATCGTTGAACTTGCATGTTTCTGATGACAAACCATCTTTACAGTGTAAGGCTAGTAATTGCCTTATTATCCAGGGGCTACGGTTCTATGGTTAATGAATGTATGGCCACCAATGGTAAGTTAGACTCATTCTCCACAAGTTCTAATTCGCTTTCTCTCTCCACAGATTTTACTTGTCCTGTTGTATGTATCCAGCACTTTCATTTTTTTAACTTCAGTTTCCAGCATCTCCAGACCTATGGATTAAAAATTTTACACTAAAAAATAGACAAAATTCTGGGCAGGCATACCTTCAAAATTTAGGAGCACAGTGAAAGATAATAATTTGGATCATCTTGAACCTAATGCAGTAGTTCTCATGTTTGAATTGCATGAGTGAGCAAGTCACATCAAGGAAAAATAGTAAAGGTTAAATTTACTTTATTTGAATGCATGAAGAATTGGAAACAAGACTTAAATTAATAACACAAATAGAGATAGACAATTTTAATTTAATGGCTATTAGAGATTTCCTTGCACAGTGAATAAGCCGCAGAAATACATACTTGGAAGAGAGTGATGGATGATGAGAAAGGGAATGGTGAGAAATGATGCCTTGGAAGAGTCATAAAGTCACAGAGTACTGCAGCATGGAAACATGCCACTTGGCCCATTTAGCCCATCCTGACTCAATCTTCTACCTCGTTCTATCTACCAGTACCTGGACCTTATCTATTCAAACCCTTCCCATCCGTTTACCTTCCAAACTTCTCTTAAATATTACAACTGAGCCAATGTCTAATACTTCTGCTGGCAGCTTGTTCCACACTTGCACCACCTTCTGAGTGAAGAAATTTCCCCTCAGACTCCCTGTGAATATCTCACCTTTCACCCTAAACATATAACATCTAGTTCTAATCTCACCCTACCTGAGGGCGAAATTCAGCATGCATTCAGCATATAATAGGGTAGATGGACTTGCAGTACAGTTACAGATTGGTAGGTATGATGTAAGCATCACTGAATCCTGGCTGAAAGAAGATTATAGCTGGGAGCTTAATGTCCAGGGATACACATTTTTTGAAAGGGCAGGCAGGAAGGCAGGAGGGGGGTGGCATTGCTTTGTTAGTAAAAAATGAAATTAGATCATTAGAAAGAGGTGGCATAGGGTCAGAGGGTGTTGGATCATTGAGCTAAGGAACTGCAAGGGTAAAATGACCCTGATGGGAGTTATATAGGTATCCCTAAACAACTGTAAGGATGTGGTCTAAAAATTACAAAGGGAGATAGAAAATACATGCCAAAAGAACAATGTTACAATAGTCATTGGGGACTTCATATGCAGGTAGATTGGGAAAATCAGGTTGGTGCTGGATACCAGGAGGGGGAATTTCTAGAGTGCCTACAAGTTGGCTTTTTAGAGCAGCTTGTGGTTGGGCCCACTGGGGATCAGCGACTCTGGACTAGGTGTTGTGCAATGAACTTGAATTGATTAAAGAGCTTATGGTAAAAGAACCCTTAAGGAAAGTAATTGTAATATGATCAAATTCACCCTGAAACTTGAGGAGAAGCTAAAGTCAGATGTATCAGTACTGAAGTGAAGCAAAGGGAATTACAGAGGCATGACAGCAGAGTTGGCCAGAATTGAATGGAAAAGAACACTGGCAGGGATGATGGCAGAGCAGCAATGACTGGAATTTCTGAAAGCAATTCAAAAGGCTATAAGACCATAAGACATAGGAGCAGAATTAGGCCATTCGGCCCATTGAGTCTGCTCTGCCATTCATTCATGGCTGATCCTTTTTTCCCCTCCTCAGCCTCACTCGCCAGCCTTCTTCCCCTAACCTTTGATGCCATAGCCAATCAAGAAGTTATCAACCTCCATCTTAAATACTGTACATGCAACAAACTGGCCTCCACAGCTGCCTGTGGTAATAAATTCCACATATCCAGTCACCCTCTGGCTGAAGAAATTTCTCCATATCTGTTTTAAATGGGTGCCCCTCTATCCTGAGGCTGTGTCCTCTTGTCCTGGACTCTCCCACTATGAGAAACATCCTTTCCACATCTACTCTCTCTAGACCTTTCAACAATCGAAAGCTTTCAATGAGATCTCCCCAGACCTTCTAAATTTCAGTGAGTACAGGCCCAGATCCATCAAATTTTCCTCATATGATAACCCTTTCATTCCCAGAATCATCTTTGTGAACCTCCTGTGAACCCTCTCCAATGCCACCACAAGGACTCCCAATTCCCTTTGCATCTCAGATTTTTGAATTTTCTCCCCATTTAGAAAATAGTCTGTACATTTACTTATTCACCAAAGTGCATAACCATGCATTTTCTAACATTGTATTTCATTTGCTACCTTGTTGCCCATTGTCCTAATCTGTCTAAGTACTTCAGCAGCCTTCCTGTTTCCTCAACACTACCTGCCCCTCCACCAATCTTCATATCATCCGCAAACTTGGCAATCTTGTTGGAAAAGTTGATTACAATCCGGTAAAATTTTGCACTTAGTCTACCAGGGACATACTTAAATCAGACCCTACTTGTCCTGTTAAATATATCCAGCACTTTCATTTTTTAACCTCAGGAGAATGCTCAGTTTATGGGAGAGGAACATAGGAGGAGTTTTTAAATTAGTCAGCTCCATCAATGCCCATGATGGAGCTTCCATAGTGTCCAAGACATTTTCAAGGAGTTATGCCTCAAGAAGGCGGCATCCATCATTAAGGAATGCCACCACCCAGGACATGCCCTCTTTTCATTGTTACCATCAAGGAGGTACAGAAGCCTGAAGGCACACGCTCAGTGATTCAGAAACAAATTCTTGCCCTCTGCCTTCTGATTTCTAAATGGACATTGAACCCATGAACACGACCTCATTTTCATTCTTTGCACTACTTATCTTAATTTAACTATTTTATATATATATATACTTACTGTAATTCATTTTTATCTATATTTATTGCACTGCACTGCTGCCGCAAAGACAACAAATTTCACTCACAACATATGCTGGTGATATTAAATCTGACTCTAATACAAGGAATAGACTTGACTGGAGAAAATGCATTAGGGTTAGGAAAATGGTGAAATCACTGAAGGAAAAAATGCCAACAGGGAGTCCTTCTCAATTCACCCACAAGAATTCATCCACTCCACAATTTGGAAAAAGACTTCTGACTCCCTTTTCGCATTTAGATTTTCTTGAATGATTCCACCATTTATGTGAAAGCCCCTTGTATTCACCCCTCCTCTCCCACAATCCCAACGCTCTTCAAGATTTATCATTCCCATCTCATTGTGGCTTGACGATCTCACAGGAGACCACCACTACCTCTTCTACCTCTTCTTGTAAAGGGTGTTTACTTTACCCTTCTCAAGTCCTTCAATCTAGAGATCTGCATTTTGGCTTTTGTCTGGGATGTCTGTTGTTTCTGCTTATCTTCAATGATTCCCAACCCAGCAGAGCAGAGTGTACCACTGCCTAGGTGGATCATGACATCCTCATTCTTATATTCTACCTCCTGGCAGCGTAAAGCTACACGTTAGTGATTGCAGTTATGTTAAGTGTTCTATCCTCCCACCAGTCTTAAGCTTAGTAACCATAATCCCTTTGAAATTTCTATCTGCATTTTCTCTGGGCCCTCTTATCATTCCTTAGTATGCTCCTGCACTACTGCTGCATATTAAGGAGCGATAAAAGGAGGCTACTGCATAGGATCATAGCAAGCTGCAGAGTTGTAAAATTAGCCAGCTTCATCATGCGTACTAGTGTCTGTTGTATGCAGGTCGTCTTCAAGGAGCAGTGCCTCAGAAAAGCAGCTTCCATCATCAAGGCACCCCACCACCCAGGACATGCTCTTTCTCATTGTTACCATCAGGAAGGAGGTACAGAAGCCTGAAGACACACACTCAATGGTTCAGGAACAGCTTCTTCCCCTCTGCCATCAGATTTCTGAATGGACATTGAACCCATGAACACTACCTCACTACTTTTTTTTAAAAAAATCAGTTTTTTGCACTATCTCAATTTAACTATTTAATATACATATATATGTTCTTACTGTAATTTAGTTCCTTTTATTTATCATGTATTGCATTGTGTTGCTGCTGTAAAGATAACAAATTTCACAGTATATGCCAGTGAGATTAAACCTGATTCTGAATTCTTATAATTAATCTGCCCTGGATCGTCTCTACACCACTGGAAAAGACAAAGTATTATTGCAACAAGGAAAACAATACACTGTGTTGCTGTGTGGCACAAGGAAGTAATTATCATGAAAATTAAGTGCATATTCATATCAACAAGATGAGGACAACTTGACAATATGGATCTAATTACTATAATTATGACACCTGAGAATTTTTTTAAAGTCTAATTTTCTTTAACATTGCTATAAATAAATTACTGCATGCAAGTCCCACTTTCTCATTTAAACAGTGGACTAAACTTTCCTGCAAGTAGAATAATACATTTACTTTAACAAAGATAAATCAGTACTTCAATTCTCCAAAATTAAAGTTAGACATGTGTATAGTTTATTAATTATACAAGTCTCTTCAGTGAAAATCCTGAAGAAAAATGGCTCGAATACTTTGGAGTGGTGACAGCAAAAGATAGATTTATCTCAGTTACATGTTTATGTTTGTCATCCTTCTTCTCCTGCTGTCTCTTTGTGATGCAGACTTCACAGCAGAGAAACAGGTCCTTTCATCAACCGGGTCCATGCCAAACTTTTTGCTCATCACCACTCATCCTGCTTCCCCAAATTAGGATGCTACACCAGGACAGGAAAGGAATGAGGCAGAAGCCAAAATAAGAAGGTGGGGTTGGGGGTGGATTTGGATCCTGGATTTCCTCACGTGCAGACCCCAGTCAGTTCGGATTGGCAAAAACATCGATCTCCATCAGCACAGGTGCACCACAGGACCGTGCGCTTAGCCTCCTGCTCTAGTCACTTTACACCTATGACTCTGTGGCCAAGCACAGCTTTAACACCATGTTCAAGATCACTAATGACACCACTGTTGTGGGCTGTATCAAACGTGTTGATGAGTTATCATATAGGAGGGAGACTGACAAATTAGCTGAGTGGTGTCATAACAACAACCGCTCATCAAAAACGTCGACCAACTTCTATAGATGTGTAGTGGAGAGCGTATTGACTGGCTGCATCATGGCCTGATGTGGGAAAACCAATGCTTTCAATGGAAAGTCTGACAAAGGTAGTATTTTCAGCCCAGTACATCACAGATAAAGCCTCCCCAACTATTGAACATATCTACATGAAACGCTGTTGCAGGAAAGCAGCACCCATTATCAAAGGTCCCCACCACCCAGGCCGTGCTCTTTTCTCGCTGCTGCCATCAGGTAGAAGGTACAAGAGCCTCAGGACTCGCATCAGCAGGTTCAGAAACAGTTACTACCCCCTCAACCATCAGGGCTGTAACAAAAGAGGATAACTACACTTCTCTATTGAGATGTTCCAACAAACAATGATCTCACCTTAAGGACTCTTTTATCTTGTTATTTCATGCTTTCATTTTTATTTCCATTTATTTATATTTGCATTTGCACAGTTTGTTGTCTTCTATGCTCTACTTGCGCTTTCTTTGATCCTGCTTACAGTAACTGTTCTATAGATTTGCTGAGTATGCCCGCAGTAGAAGAATCTCAGGGTTGTATTTGGTACAAATATGCACTCTGATAATAAGCTTATAATACATTTTACTTTGAACTTTGAAAAGTACAAGCTGGCAGATGATAGGTGAGATCAGGTGAGGAAAAATGTGAGCAGGTGGGGAAGGGGCTGATTTAAGATGCTGGGAGGTGATAGGAGGAAATAGTAAATGGGTGAAGAAGTAGTAATCTAATAAGAGAGGACAGTGGACCATGGAATAAAGGGAAGAAGGTGGGGAGCTGGAAGGATGTAATGGGCAGGTCATAAGGGCAGGAGAGGAGATGTGAAGGGCTGAGAGAACCACCAGAATGAAGGAAAGCAAAAAGATAGGGGTGGGGTACAGAGATGAATGGTTAGCTGATCGGAGAAATCAATGTTCATGCAATTAAATTAGATGCTAACCAGACAGAATATGAGGTATTGCATCTCCAAGGTGCATTTGGCAGTAGGGGAGGCCATGGACAGACATATCTGAGTGGGAATGGGGAGTGAAATTTAAACCAGTAACCACTGGGAAATCCTGACTGCTGTGATGGTCCAAGTGAAGGTCCTCAACGAACCAGTGCCCCAACCTGCATTGTGTCTCACAGATGTAGAGGAGGCCACATAGGGAGCACCATATACAGCAAAATACTCACGTGTCACATGAACTCAAAAGACTGTATAGAGCTTGAATGATGGTGAGGGAGGCGGTGTAGGGAACGTGGGAGGTTGAGGCCCAGAGTTCAAAGTCCTGAGCTATGACTCCTGGCGTCAGTACCAAAGTTTGAAGAATAAAGGCCGAGGAAAAAGTCGGTGTGTCCCTAATTTGAGGCCTAATGGTCAAGAACCCTGGGTTGGTGTGTCCAGAGGTTGGAGGACCAATGTATGCAAGTCCATGAGTCCAGGTCAGCGACTGGAGTTTGCAGGCCTGGAGGTGGCTTATCCTAGGGTTGGAGGTATGTCTGTTGGTGGGAGGCAGGAAAGGGGTTTATTTTGATGTTGTTTTGTTTTGTTGCTGTTGCTTGTGTTGATCTGATGAAGAGTTAGTACCAGAATGTGTGGCGACACTTGACGGCTGCCCCCAGCACATCCTTAAATTATATTGGTTGCTATTGCAAACAACATAGTTCACTGTATGTGTCAATGTACATAAGACCAGAAAATACAGGAGAAGAATTAGGCCATTTGGCCCATCTGGTCTGCTCCACCATTTCATCGTGGCTGATCCAATTTTCCTCTCAGTTCCAATCTCTCATCGTTCCCCCGATCCCTTCATGCCCTGACTAATCAAGAATCTATCAATCTCTGCTTTAAAATATACATAAAGACTTGCCCTCCACAGCAGTCTGTGGCAACAAATCCACTCGCTGGCTAAAAGAAAAATCCTCCTCATCTCTGTTTTGAAAGGATGCCCTTCTACTCTGAGGCTGTGTCCTCTGATTCTAGACGTTCCCACCATAGGAAACATCCTCTCCACAAATACTCTATTATAGCCTTTCACCATCCGATAGGTTTCAATCAGCTGATATATGATAAATACGGTGCCTATAAAAGAAGTCACCCCCCCCAGAAGGTTTCATATTTTATTGTTTCACAACATTGAATCATAATGGATATAATTTGACTTTTTTGACATTGATCAACAAAGACTTTCATGTCAAAGTGAAAACAAATCTCTACAAAGTGATGCGAATTAATTACAAATATAAAACACAAAATAATTGATTGCATAAGTATTCACCGCATTTGAAATGACACACCAAATCATCACTGGTGCAGCCAACTGGTTTTAATAGTCACATAATTAGTTAAATGGAGATCATAGTGTTCAGTCAAGGTGTTTCAATTTATTGTGGTAAAAATGCACCTGTATCTGGATGATCCAACTGCTGGTGAGTCAGTATGCTGGCAAAAACTACACCGTGAAGATATGAGAACACTCCAAGCAAGTCCATGGAAAGGTTATTGAAAAGCACAAGTCTGGAGATGAATACAAGAAAATTTCCAAGTCACTGACTATCCCCTTGGAGCACAGTTAAGTCAATTATCAAAAAATGTAAGGAAAGTGGCACAGCTGGAAACCTGCCTAGAGCAAGCCGTCCTCAAAAACTGAGTGAGTGTGCAAGAAGGGGACCAGTCAGAGAGGCCACCAAGAGACCTTTAACAGCTCTGGAGGAGTTACAAGCTTCAGTGGCTGAGATGGGAGGGACTGAGCATACAAGTGTTGCCTGACTGCTTCACCAGTCACAGCTTTACGGGAGAGTGGCAAACAGAAAGCCACTGTTTAAAAAAACTCACAAGAAATCTCGGCAAGAGCTTTCTGGAAGGCATGTGGAAGATTCCGATGTCAGCTGGAAGAAGGTTGGTCTGATTAAATCAAAATTGAGCTATTTTGGCCATCAGACCAAACGCTATCAAAAACACACCATCCTTACCGTGAAGCATGGTGGTGGCTGCATCATGCTGTGAGGATGCTTCACTGCAGCAGGCCCTGGAAGGCTTGTGAAGGTGGAGGGTAAAATGAATGCAGCAAAATACGGGGAAATCCTGGAGGAAAACCTGATGTAGTCTGCAAGAGAACTGCAACTTGGGAGAAAATTTGTTTTCCAGCAAGACAATGACTCCAGGCATAAAGTCAAAGCTACAAAGGAATGGTTTAAACATGACAAAGTTAATGTTCTAGGGTGGCCATGTCAGAATCTAGACCTCAATCCCATTTGTGGCTGGACTTGAAAAAGTCTGTTTCTCTCTTGAGCCCATTGCAATCTGACAGAGCTTGAGCAGTTTTGTAAAGAAGAATGGGGAAAAATTGTAGTGTCCAGATGTGCAAAGCTGACAGAGACCTATCCACACAGACTCAAGGCTGCAATTGTTGCCAAAGGTGCATCTACTACACACTAACTTGAAGGGGGTGAATACTTATGCAATCATTATTTTGTGTTTTATATTTGTATTTAATTTAGACCACTTTTTAGAGATCTGTTTTCACTTTGACACAAATATTTTTTTCTGCTGATCAGTGTCAAAAGAGCCAAATTAAATTCGTCGTGATCAATGTTGTATAAATTATAACATGACAATTTCTGGGGGGGTGGGTGAGTACTTTTTATAGGCACTGTAAATGAATCATATTCTGAATCTGAGGGCTGTGGGGAAGGACAAGTGGACAAGGGAGTCATGGAGACAGCAATCTCTGCTGGAAGTGGAAGGATTGGGGAAAAGGAAAGATGTGCCTGGTGGTGGAATCCCATTGGAGATAGCTGTAGTTGCAGAGAATAGATGTGTTGGATACTGGGCGGTAGGTGAGGACAAGTGGACCGCCACCCCTATAATGTTGCTGGGGTAGATGAGTTGAGGGGAGATGGGTGGGAAATGGAAGAGATATGGATGAGGGCAGCCCCGTTTCCCTATTTTGTATAAAAGGACATCTCGGATATCCCAGAATGGAAAGCCTCATCCGAGAACAGATGTGGCGCAGGCAGAGGAACTGAGTGAAAGGAACAGGGTGGAAGGTCTATCGTCATATTTTTTCAAGTAACAAGGTGGAAGACATATCGTTAAAATAACCATGTGGGTCAGTGGGTTTGTATAAGGTGTGGACTTTGGAGGCAAAGTGGATGAAATTGATGAGCTCAGCATGGGTGGAGGAAGCAGTATGAGAATGAGAAATAGCAGTAAAAGTAGATCATCTGGCTGTTGCGCCTGTTTCGTCATTCAGTAAGGTAACCAATCTGGCCAGTTGGAGTATTGTATATAGCTCTGGCCATTCAACTTTTTGAAGGATGTGAAGGTTTGGAGAGAGTTTAGAAGAGGTTCATCAGGATACTTTCTGGATTGGAGACTATTAACTATAAGGAGATATTGGATAAACTTGGATTGTTTTCTCTTGACATCTGAAATATATAAAACTATAAGAGGTATAATCGATGGGGTAGATTGTTAGAATCTATTGCCCAAGAGTGGTAATGTCAGGGAGCACATGATTAAGGAATGAGGAATTTTTAAATTCATTTAGTCTTCTTCTCTGATTCAGCTCTGGGCATTTGCACGCGTATCCACAAACAATGAGAGGCACTGCACGTGTTGAGAGCCACAAGAAAACACTTCATTAGAACTAGCATAGATGTAATACAGAAAGAAAAAAAACAAATGCCTGCAGTAGAAAGCAAAATAATACTTATCAACTAAATGAGCTGATCTGCAGAATGCCAACAACTTGAACGTATCCTTTTCTCTAACTTGACATAGTCTATCGCTCTTGACGTACCTATCCTAACTTCTCCAGTTCTTAGCACTAGCACCGGTCGTGACCTAGCTTACGACAATGAAAGCACCTCTTTTTATACCCATTAAAATGCCTTCAAAGCAGAACATAATCACTCCAGTTCTTTCACATGCACTTGGTAACAGCACAATGATCTCACCTTCCCCAGACAAACATGTTTTTCACCATTATCCACTGTTATATCTGTAGACTTGTACTGCCTTAACTTTATTAGGCCTGGTTCTCTTGTACTTTCTCAGAGAAGTCCCACTCCAAGCTAACACCATTTTATCTTACATACTTCCATTTTATTTTAGCATACATCAAGGAGGAATCATATTTATTGCTTTCCTTACACAAGGTAAGAAGGTGGAGGTTTAAAGGAGATATGCAAGGCCAGGCTGTAGCAGAAGGTGGCTGGACATGCCACCGGGGCGGTGGTTGAAGTAGATATGATAGCAATGTTTAAAAGGCCTTTGGACTGTCACAAGAACATGCAGAGAATGGAGGGACAGAGGTCCCATGCAGAACAATAAAATTAGCTTAGATTGGCATAATAGTTATTGTGGACATGATGGTCTGTAAAGTTTGTTCCTGTGCTGTACTGATCCACTATCCATATTCCTTTGCTGGGTCTCATGGTAGATTTCCTTTCCTGAGGACATGAGGCAACCAGATCAGTTTTTGCAATACAGTTAATCCACAATGCTTCTGGGATCCTAATTTATTTCATTAAAGCATTTTAAATATCCCAGCAATGACCATGGGATTTGAACTCTTGGCCCTGGCCCAATGGCCTAAAGATCTAAAGATCAAAGTCTTAGCTTAACTTCTCATATGTACATCAAAACATACAGTGGATTGCTCCATTTCTGTCAACAGCCAACAAACTCCAAGAATGTGCTGGTGGCAGCCCACAAGTATCATCAAAATGGTGTGCCTGCAACTCAGCAACTCACTTACCCTAAGCCGCGTATCTTCGGAATGTGGGAGGAAACCAGAGACCCCGCCCCCGGAGGAAACCCATATCATCACAGGGAAAATGTACAAACTCCTTACAGGCAGAGTTGGGAATTGAAGCCTAATCACTGTCTCTGCAAAGCATTGTGCTAGCCACTACACCACGATGCCATTGGTGCCAAATCTGCAAATGTACCACCGTGTCACCATGAGTCATTTTGCACAGGGATCCTGAATGATATTTTTCATCCCCTTCATGCAGGAACACAAGTTACTGTAGAACAAAGGTCAACAGAGACTGGAAGACTGAATCACATTCACAGACTGATTCAGCATGAGATCAAGCCTACTACTACTACTATGTCGACTCAGGCCTGGGGGCCGGCGTCAGGCAAGCCTGCTGACCATTAAATACCAGCTATACAAACATCTGCATAGCCTCGAGAAATAAAAACGCCTATCTGATCCATTGAAGTATTTATGCTCCACATATAGGTCTCGTACTCTTCTTACTCTGAGCACAGATCCTCGACAGCAGCAGCTATTGACCACAAGATATGCTGGAAATCTTAAGTCGAAGCCTCGGCAGAGATGGTGCTCGGTGCTCGGTGTCGGAGGGCTGGTCAAAGGCTCAAAGTTTTCAGTCGGCTGCGGTCGGGTGCTTCCAATTCATCGGCAAGTTGGCGGCGCTTGGAGTTCATGGCAGGGAGAGTTTCTCCCTTCTACTGTCTGCATGAGATGATGGGGCTATCGGAACTTGAGACTTTTTTTTTACCGTGCCCATGGTCTGCTCTTTATCAAATTACGGTATTGCTTTGCACTGTTGTAACTATATGTTATAATTATGTGCTTTTGTCAGTTTTAGTCTTTGTTTGTCCTGTTTAGTCTTTGTTCTGTGATATCTTTCTGGAGGAACATTGTATCAATTTTTAATGCATGCATTTCTAAATGACAATAAACGAGGACTAAGTGTCCTCATAATCTAATCTAATCTGATCTAATACACAAATGCTGGAGGAACTCGGCAGGTCAGACAGTATCGATGAAGGGGAATAAACAACAAACATGAGAAAATCTGGGAAGTGGAGCTGAAATGGCAGCAGGAGAAACTTCTTTATTTATCCGTGAACAGCTCAAATTCCTCTCTTTCATCTCTTCTTTCCTTTTCAAGGTGGCTGGGGTTGTGTCGGAGTCTGTGATCTACAGCTCCACTCAAACTGTGGTGGGTTTCTGCTCTCGAAGCTCACTGAACAGCTGTGTTTTTGATATCTACGGGAGCAGCCTGGAAGACGTGCGCCCTTGGGGTGTGGCCTTGTAGGCGACTCAGTTCCTTGCCGGTGTCACTAACTGAAGTGTTGTGGGAGACCGGAACATTGACACAGTGGGAGCGGCTGTCAGAGGCCTTTGTACTCGAGCGATACCCTCTATCTCTCGATGGTGGGGTGGGGGGAAAAGAGTCTGCTGAATTTTGAGTTAGGTGAGCACAAGTAAGCAGTGCTACATACTATAACATTGAAACAGCGAGCTGAATCTCCCCTTTCAATTTGGAAGGGGTGATACCTCTCTCTCCTTCGTTAGTGAGAGACAGAGCCTGTGGCATATCTAAGTTCTGTGGTTTTTGATGGACTGTGGATCACGGTCTCCTTGGAGGCTTTACTATTGCTTGGGGAGGGTTGATGCTTCCTGCTGGAATGGGGTGGGGGGGGGGACGTTTGATGGTTTGCCACTGCTTGTGCATGAGAGGGGGAGGTGGGGCTTTGGGGTCCTAATATTTTATTCTATCATTTATTCTTTGGGGTTTTCCCGTGTTTTCTGGATGTCTGTGAAGAGTAAAAATTTCAGGATGTATATTGTATACATTCTCTGATATTAAGTGGAACCATTGAACGATTGAACCATGCTGGAAGTCCAAAGCAACAAACACAAAATGCTGGAGGAACTCAGCAGGCCAGCCAGCATCGATGGAAAAGAGTAAACACTCGACGTTTCAGGCCGAGACCCTTCGGCAAGACTGGAAAGGAAGGGGAAGAGTCAGAATAAGGTAGTGAGGAGAGAACAAAGTACAAGGTGACAGGTGACAGGTGAAACTGGGAGAGGGGGAGGGGTGAAGTAAAGAGCTGGGAAGTTCCAACTCAATGCTGGTACACAAGGTAAGTCCTGACAGGTAGCAACGTGGCAATACATTTGGCAATGCTCAGGACCTTGGGAGAACACAGCCTGTTCCTTTCCCAAGTGGCCCATTTCCATCTGAGAGGAGATACACAATTCAAGGTACAACACACTAATCTTACTTCACCTTCTTGGTCACTGCACCAGATAAGCAGCCCAACTCCCTTTGTCTCTCTCTATTTATCTTTAGTACATATAGTGCAAAGACCTATGGACCATTCCTACCTAGAACTGAAAAAAGATTAATCACCCTGGTACAAGAATAACTAACAAATTGCAATGGGTTCAACATTGGTTGTCAGTAACAGAGCGGATAGTGCATCGCTTTGCAGTGCCCAGGTTCCATTCCTGCTGCTGTCTGTACATTTTCCCATGACTGCATGGGTTTCCTGCGGGTGCTCCAGCTTCCTCCCAAACTTCAGACATTTCTTAAAGGTTAGTGAGCCTTGAGATGCTATGTTGGTGCTGGAAGCATGGCGATAATTGTGGGCAGCCAAGCACAATCTTTCACAAAGATGCATTTCACCGTATGTTTCCACGTACATGTGACAAATAAAGCTATTCTTTATCCTTAACATAGAACAGTACAGCACAGTATAAGCCTTTCAGCCCACAATGTTGTGCTGACCCTTTAACCTATTCCAAGATCAACGTAACCCTTCCCTCCCATATAGCCATCCAATTATGTGACATAGGAACAAAACCAATGTGGGTGGACCGGAATTCAGTGCCAGGTCCCTGGTGAGCTTGATGGTCTGGAATAGGTTGATAGCCTAAGAAAACTAGTGGAGGGAAGAGTCTGCATTCTGAATTTCAGCAATGGTTGAATGTAATGTGACTACAAGTTACAACTAAACTCACTTGCTACATGATCGGTATTCAGCCACCTGGCGGCTCCAAGGTAACTGCCCAGCCTGCCGATTTGGGACACTGTCCAAACAAAGCATGATCAACTCTGATCGAAATTCCTGCAGGCTTTTCCCCTCTGACTGACATCCTGGTCCTCTTCCTCTCCTCCCTGCCGTGGGCTGCCCAAACTTCCGTTTATTGATAGGTTCACCAATTAAAAAGCAAACGGACTTCTATGCTCTGCTAGGTAACCATTTTCCTTCTGAAATTCATCCTCAATTAAATTTGGGGAATTCAAAGGAAGTGTGCACTTTTTCTTTAAACATTTATGTTTCCAAGGACTTTTTTCTCCCCTGTGGGTTTATTTGCAGTTTTTTAGAGTTATTCTGCAGCTCGAGGAACTTAGCCCCATCCTGGAGAGCTTTCAAATCCATCATAGCAGTAAACAGTACTTTATAATGAGCAGATAATTTCTAGAGGGGGTAAAAATAGCACTTACTATAATAGTGCATACAATCCATCTCTGCATCCTAGTACTTTGAAAGCAAATACTGCTTGAATGGCATTTGTAGAGCACATCACTGAACTCACAGTGGTAGGACTTGACTGTGTTATCACAGCACCTCCATACACCTCCCTAATGTGACAAGTCCCTGTCAGTTGACAACTGCAGTAACATCACCCTGCGCCGTCCCTAATTGAAAATGGTGACAGCGCACACTGCTACTGTCACAACTCACAGGAGCTGGAGAAGAGAACTGTCAGTGAGCTGGGTCTGGAGACGTTTGCCAGAACAGCTAATGTGTCTACAGTGCAATCAACACCTCCAATTAAACATACAGGCAGAAAATTATTTTCCCCTGTTATGTATGGATAGCCAGGTAAATGAGTTTCAGTAACAGGGAATCACTTCCCTGAAATCTTCCTTGAATGTTTCAGTATCATTCACCGTCATACACTCATAATCACCTGCTTTAGGGGGTCAAACTCACACACAACGTCAATTGGAACAAGGAAATGACTGTGGACTTCAAGAAGGGCAAGTCGGAAGAATACACATCAGCCCTCATCGAGAGGTCAGCAGTGGATCTGGGATGTTGACGCCAGGAACCTAAAACTACAGTCACGAAGAAGGCAAGCTAGCTGCTCCATTTCATTTGGAGTCTGAGATTAGACACGTCACCAAGGTCTCTAGCAAATTTCTACAGATGTACAGTAGAGAATACGCTAATTGGTTGCATTCTGATATGGAGGTGCCAATGCACAGGAATGGATAAAAAACCGCAGTGGGTTGTAGACACAGCCATCTCAATCAGGGGCACTTGCTTTCCCCCTCTCAAGGACATCCTCAAAAGGCAATGCCTCAAAAAGGCAGCATCCATTGTGAAGGACCCCCAGCATCCAGGATACATCTTCTTCTCATCACTACCATCACGGAGAAGGTACAGAAGTGTGAAGACGCATGCTTAATGTTTTAGGGACAGCTTCTTCCCTCCTGCCATCAGATTTCTGAATGGTCCATGAACCCTTGAAAATTACCTCACTCTTTTGTCTCTTTCAGCATTTTTTATATATATTCTTATTATAACATAGTAATTTTTATGTATTGTTGCTTCAAAACAACAAATTTCACAATATATTTCAGTTCTGATCAACTCTAAACCAGGACTGTTAGTGGAGACTGTGCTCTATCCTTCTACATGGCCTCTGTTTTCCTACATGACCAGATACTTGGGAGGCCTTTTCATAATACACACATTTCACCCAAATGTGTAAGCCCTTAGGATTTCAAGCAGCATGTCTGATAATTTATAAATTGCTGCGTGTAATGGAAAACCTGTTGCTAGATGGGAGACGATTTACTAACTGACCTGTCAATAATGCTTGGTAGCCAATTTTAAGACTTATTGGACTGCAGATGCTTGAACCTAGAGCAAACAAAAATAAACAGCTGGAGGAACTCAGTGGATCAGGCAGTGCCATAGAGGGAAATGGACATTCAACATTACAGGTCGAGACCCTTCTTTTGGATCCAATTTTATTTTAAGGCATCCGTTAGTCTTGCGAGACCATGGATCCGTGCCTGGAAAGTCTTCACTCTCCAGGGCGCAGGCCTGGGCAAGGTTGTATGGAAGACCAGCAGTTGCTCATGCTGCAAGTCTCCCCTCTCCATGACACCAATGTTGTCCAAGGGAAGGGCATTAGGACCCATACAGCTTGGCACCGGTGTCGTCGCAGAGCAATGTGTGATTAAGTGCCTTGCTCAAGGACACAACACATTCCCTCGGCTGGAGCTCGAACTCATGACCTTCAGGTCGCTAGTCCAATGCCTTAACCACTTGGCCACGTGCCCAGTCTGATTTTATATGGATTGCTTTAAAGCACATTTCAGATATGCTAACATTCACACCACATCTTTACTGCTTTTTTAAAAAAATTTAGTGACATTGCTGTAGTTTCTACTTCATCTGCACTTCAAAAGGACTGTTTCCAAACATGAAATGCTGGAAACACTCAGCAGGTTAAGCAGCATCTGTGGAGAGAGGAACAGCTACCATTTTAGGTCAAACGGCTTTCATTATATCAGTTTTCTGACTTTGCTGGGGGTCGAAACATCCAATCCCATCTCCCACCCACTGACAGGATTGTAAATTCTTTGGGTTATCATTTGACAAAGGAGAGACTTTCTAAAATCTTTTCTAATGTTGATAGTCATTGTGATAGATGTAAATCGGAGATAGCTACACTGACACATATGTTTTGGTCTTGTTCTATATTGGAACAGTCCTGGAAGTCGGTTTTTTCAACAATTTCTAAAGCACTTAAAATTAATTTACAACCTAATAAATTAACTGTGCTTTTTGGAATAATTCCTCAAAATATTCATGGTATCTCTGTGTCTGACCAACATGTTATTGCATTTGTTACATTGATAGCTAGGAGGGCCATTTTGTTGAAGTGGAAGGATACATCAGCTCCCACTTTGTCACAATAGTTCTCTCAAGTGATGCTATGTCTTAGTTTGGAGAAAATTAGAAGTCGAACCTTTGAACCTTTATTTGATTTTGAGAAAAGATAGGGCTCATTTGCTCGTTATTATCATTTGAGTTAATTGATATAATTTTTCCACAATCTAATAGTAAATTTTTTAGTATATTTTCTTTTCTTGCTGGTGGTTTGATGTTTATTTTTAGAAGCTTTTTGTATGACGCGTGGCTCTGGGGCTGTACACCTAATGGGTTCTTTTTTTTCTCACGTTTCTGCTTAGTAGGTTTTTTTTGTTATCACAATTTTTTTTTCAATCTTTAAGATAAGTTTTTTTTGAGGTATTGTAAGTGTTGTTACTTCAATGTACTCATGTTATTTTTCCTGTATAATATAACAATAAAAAGATTTGAAAAGAAAGGAAGAAATTCTTTGGGATTTCAGAATCCACAATCCAAAATGTCTTTTCTTGCTTCTCCTCAACTCTCAGTCAAATGTGCTTCCCAAAGGCTGGTGCACTGTTTAAGACACTTTAAGGGTGCGATGCGTTTACCACCACTTACGGAAGATCATACCTGTAAGGTAGCAGTTGGAAATCCCATTAGCTCACACAGAACAGAGACCCTTTGGCCTACCACATCCATGCTTCCATTGTATCTATCTAAATTAATCCCATATATCTGAAATAGTGCATAGGCTTTTATGTCTTGCCGATGGAACTGCTAGACTGGGTACTTTGTAAATATTTCACGAGTATCCAGCAGTGATGTGATTGGTCTTGGTTCCCTGGATGTCAACGCCAACATCCTTTATGGCCTGGCTTGTTGTATTCTGTACTCCTATTAGTTACTCTCTACAACACAGCAGATCCTACAGCATGGTGCTCCCAAGTAGGAAGTCAGAGCCTAGATTATTGTGTTCAATGTGTCAAAGCATTGTACACAACCTCAGTTCCACAGATTTCAATCGAATGAATAAGCAAAGTACACTGTGCTGGCACAGAAAACTGAAACAATTTTCTTGGTGTCACATTGGAATATCTTATGTTTTTTTAATGCATTTTCTTCATGTCTATTTTAAGTAAGACTTTGTCATACATAATAGGGCTCAAGTCTTATATTTTAATACAAAATTAATTAAAATGCATGGACTTCAAGGAGTTGCAACTGATGGGTTATTCTTGTTATGCTTAATGCTCCCAGTCACAGAGGAAATTCTGTTCCCATTACTTTTCGATGTACAATTCCCATTCACAATGGAAAGGATCCTATTACGATATATCACAGCTTAATGTGGCAACTGCTCCAAGACTCTCCAAGACTGCAAAAAAATTGCAGAGTTGTGAATACTGCCCAATCTATCATAAGAACCAGCCTCCCTGCACACAGTTTAGTCTACAGTTCCTGGTGCCGCGACAAAGTAGCCTACAGTCAAGGCCTTTCCACCCATCCTTCTCTCTTCTCCCCCCTCCCAATGGTCAGCAGATACAAAAGCTTGAGAGCCAGGATCAAGGACAGATTCTATCCCACTGTTATAAGACTATTGAATAGATGTCTAGTACGATAAAGATGAACTCTTGATTTCACAATTTATCTTGTCAACTCCCTTGCACCCTGTCTACCTAAACTGCACTTTCTCTCTAACACTATATTTATATTTTTTATTTAGAGATACAGTCCGATAACAGGCACTTCTAGCCCAACAAGGTTGCGTCATCCAATTACACCCATGTGACTAACTAAACTACTGACCTGTATGTCTTTGTGAAGTGGGAGGAAACGCACGTGATCTCAGGGAGAACATATAAAATGTGGCAGAATTGAACCCAGGTTGCTGGCACTGTAACAGCATTACTCTGATTGCTTCACTTCCAAGATCCTGCATTCTAGTTTTTTCTCCTTTTCTACCACTTTTATCTACCTGTGAAGGTGACAATTTTCATCGTTATCTCAGTAAATGAGACAATAAAAAAAACAATTAACAATGAATATAACGAAGTATAAAGCATAGAAATCGGCCACCCAGCGCCTCCATAGATGTCTGTGCCGACCACTAAACCAACACAAACTAATCCCTCCACGTTCCTCCATTCCATCTGCTCATTGTGTCTGTGCAAAAGCCTCAGTAAGATTTTTCCCCTCATTGCTACTTCTCCAGCAACCTTTTCCCCTTAACATTCAAAACGTTACCCTATCTCTTCAGATGGCGAGAGAGAGAGTTTGCTGATGACTCTCGAGCTGGGAGAACTTGAAATAAAGCAATGCTGTGAACTGTAACATTGAAACAGTGAGCTGTTGGCTTCCCCTCTCGCTGTGGCAGGAGTGATACCTCTCTCCCTCGTTAGTGAGAGAGAGCCTGTGGCATGTCGACGTGTTGGGATATACAGTGGTTTTTGATGGACTCTAGATCATGGTCTCATTGGAAGCTTTGCATTTGGGGGGTGGGGGATGAGGGGCTTTGGGGTTCTAACAATTTCTGTCATTCACTCTCTAGGGGTTTTCTTTCTGTTTCGTGGATGTCTACAAGGAGCAAGTATTTCAGGTTGTATATTGTACACATTCTCTGCTATTAAATGAAACTCTTGAATATCCTTGGTGACTGACACCCCTCCTCATTGGCCTATTCAATGAATTTCAAAGATTCATTGCCTTCAGTTAAAAAAACTAACTCTTTAATGGCTACCTACTGTGACTAGAACTGTGACACCACCCACCCCCAACCCCCTCCACACACACACTTACCTTCTACATTTAGCCTCCAACCTGATGGCATGAACATCCATTTCTCTACCTCCAGTAACTTTCTCCCCCACCCCCTTTCATTCCCCATTGTGGCTCATCTCATACCTTTCATCTCCTCCTCACCTACCCATCACCTCCCTATGGTGCCCCTCTTCCATTCCCCATTGTAGCTCACCTCATACCTTTTCTCTTCTCCTCACCTACCCATCACCTCCCTATGGTACCCTTCTTCCATTTCCCATTGTAGCTCACCTCATACCTTTTCTCTTCTCCTCACCTACCCATCACCTCCCTATGGTACCCCTCTTCCTTTCCTTTCTCCCATGGTCCACTCTCCTCTCCCATCAGATTGTTCTTCGACAACCCTTTACTTTTTCCATCTAGCACCCCTCCCTTTCTCCTCCTTCCACCACCACCTTATTCTGGCCAAATTCTCCGTTCCCCTACCACCTTCCTTTCTAGACTTGATGGAGAGTCTTGGCCCTAAACGTTGACTGTTTATTCCTTTTCATAGATGCTGTTTGACCTTTTGTACATGTTACTCTAGAATCTCTTGTGCTTGTGATATGCCCATGTGAATTTTGTGCACTTCGATGAGATCATTTCCAATATTGGCGAGACAGACCCACTTTCATCTTTCCTCCTTTCACATGAGTAACTTATAACGTTGTTCAAATCAATATGGTTAGGGGTGAAATGGCAGCAGTGGGAGAGAAGGCTGTATCTCCAGTGTTTCCAAGCTCTGCAGACTCACACAGGTTAAGTTTTACAAATATCACATTGGATTTCTACCCAAGTCATTGAAGGTACTCAATGGGAGGAGGTTATTGTAGCTGGCAGATCATTATTAGAACCAAGACACAAGTTGTCAGTAATGCTAACATTGTCTTCAACTCATCCTGTTTGTCCAAAAAGAATCATGAGTTCATGAACAAACAGAAACAACAGCCATAATGAGTGTGACCCATTGTGCTGTATACACTTCTAAAAAGTTAAAGATCTGAAATAAAAATAAACACGCTGAAGATCTCAGTGGGTCAGGCAAAATCTGCGGAAGAGAAGCAGTTAATACTCCGCATCCATGACATGTAATTATCAGCAGGAATCATATCCACTCCTCCTTGTATTATCTAGGCTTTACAAATGGAAAAGCTAAGGTTTGTTTAACCCCGTAACTTGGACGAAAAGCTATCAAATTCAGTTCATAGCAACACACACAAAATTCTGGGGAAAGTTCAGGAGCATCTATAGAGAGGAAGGAAGAAAAGGGACGTCGCACCCGGAGTTTCTCCGGTTAGCAGACGATTCCCCTCCACGCCTCTCTGACGTAGTGGGGAACCGTGTACGAGGCAAGTTACAGCAGTGGTTTGCCATTGCCTTCTGCCGGGTGAGTTTCCAAACAGATCACCAGCTCATAACCCAGCCCGGATGGAAAGTGTGCAGGGGAGCTGGCTGGATTCGAACTCGGGACCTTTCGTCCCGAAGTCCAGCACTAATGCCACTACGCCACCAGCCGGGTCTCTATGGAGAGGAATATAGTCAAAATTTTGGGCTGATAGTACAAAATATTGACTGATTATTCCTCCAGCATTTTGTGTCTGTTCCTCTGTATTTCCTGCAACTGTAGAATCTATGTTTACAAACAGAATTCACTAGATGTTGATAGCAGAAATGAGAGGAAATTCACTTGTGATTATTTGTGTGCACTGGAGCCCTTGAAACACAGGCAATGTTGAAGTTTTAATCAGTGATCAGCTCTGCTCAAAGGACCTTGACCCCTCGACAAATAGAAGCAAACATCCACTTGATTAACTGAGCAAAAATAATTTCCCTATGTCCATCTGACATTTTGAAAGGATCAGTTAAAATGAGATTTCGGATGAAGCCTCCTTCTTACCATATGCCACTCAGAACCTGCTCTTTGAGCACCCATGTAATGGGGAAAGTCACTACTTACATTGATCGTTGAGCAATGATGCTTTGAAAATTAGATGCTGCTTTCATTGGAAGGGACCCAGTCCAAGGAAGCCTAGGTCATAGTCCCTTCCTGTGATAGATCAAGAACTCCATAAAGGTAAGCAGTCTTCCTGCAGCGCATTCGACCTACCTTTCATACTCCAATCACTAACACACAGAACCAATGCACACTACATTACATGAGCAGTTTACTGTGGTGTTTATGGTTATTTGAAGAAGCTTATAAGTATACTTCTCCGTGGATCGTTACCTTGTCGTTGAGAAGGGCTTGTGAGCTCCTGAGATCACAAGAGCCACGCAGTCTGGAGCTTCCCTCCTGGTAGTGTCACCCAAGGCAGCAAAGTCAGGGGGAGGTTCCAGATAACGAGTGATCCAACAAAGACCTCAATGGTGGAGCTGGTCAAGGACGATGACAAATCACACCAGCAGTGAAAATGGAGGAAGGGTGCAGCAATGAAGGGTCCCCAGTCATCCTGCACGCCACGTCACTGGGCACTGACCCTGATCTGTCAAGGAGTGTGTTGGCTGCCCATGCATCAGTCTCCCCACGTTAAACAAAGTCATGCACAGGCGTTCCCCGTTAAAGGGAATAGCCTCTTAGGAGTACATCATACTTGACTCAAGCAATTACACCACTATAAGACTTCATCAATTAGATCTACTTAGGGCATCGCTGAATGACACTCCAGAATCCCAAAATATTTGGAACACAAGAGAGACTGCAGATACTGGACACGTGCAGCAACAAACACAAAATGCTGGAAGAACTCGGGAAGACAGGCATTATCCTCACAGGGAAATGAATAGTGAACATTCAGGCTTCGTCAGGATGGGAAAAAGAAAGGACAGGAACCAGAATAAAAGGGTGGAGAGGACCATGAGCTAAAACGTGATGGGTGAATACAGGTGAGAAGGGAAAGTAAGGAGGTGAGAGAAGTTGGGGGGTGGGGGTGGATACAGCAAATGATGTGAGAAGTTGGGAGATGAAAAGTGGGAGATATAAAGGGTTGGAAGAATCTGACAGGATAGTTGACCAGAATATGGGAAAATGGTAGGGAACCAGAGGGAGGAAGCTGTAGGGGGTGATAGGTCGTGAGGACAGGGGAGGAAAAACAGGAGTAAAGGAGCAGGAAGGATAAGGAAAAACAAATGGTAAACGAGAAACTACCAAGATACAATATGACATATTGTGCCTCCAATTTGCTCCTGGTCTCACTGTGACAGTAAAGGAGGCAGTGGATAGGCATGACATTTATTGGGATGGAAAGTGGAATTAAAATGACTGGCCACAGGAAGATTCTGGTTATTACAGCAGATGGAAAGTGTTCCATCTACTGAAAAGGCAAAGGATAATTACATTGACTTTTATTTTCCCATTCACACTTTACAATTATAACCCCTACCTCAATACATCAACACTATGTCCACTGTGATTACTTTGCACTGCAACGAATTTTTATTTTGATCCTGATTGCATTCTTTCTTACAAAAATTGAGTAATTTGTTTTTCTTGTGGCCACTTTATTAGGTACAGGTGTGGAACCAGATGCGATCTTCTGCTGCTGCAGAGCATCCACTTCAAGGTTTGTGCGTTCTTCAAAGTCACTTAGATCACATTTCTTCCCCATTCTGATGTTGGTCTGAACAACTACTGAACCTCTTGACTATGTCTACATGCTTTTATGCAATGGAGTTCTGCCACATGATTGGCTGATTAGATAACAGAGAAAACCTGCAGATGGTAAGTGTTGGCTGATTAGATATTCACATATCAAGGTGTACCTAATAAAATGGCCGAGTGTACGTTGCCATGCTCCTGCAATGCTGCTGCAAGTTTTTTTACTGCATCTGTGCATAAATTTCCTTTTGCATATGATAATAAACAACTTTGACTTTTTCATGCCCTTTCAAAATAGTATTAACACAGTAATATCAATGCCATTTTGTTACAACTTTTTCTTCTTTTCACTGATTGCTACCTTGCTTCTGAATGGCAGGATAAATGTTTTCTATTAAATGATTGGCTCAATAAATCCCACTGCTATTGATGCTTCAAGTCATGTACCACAAACCACGATTCCTAGCAAACATCAGCAGGACTTCAATTCTGGTTTGTTTCATTTGAAAAGATTTCTCCCAATTTGGGAGCAACAAGTTTATTTTACCAATGCTGCCCTCTGGTGGCATTAGGAGAACCAACGTAAAAGGCAACAGTGTGAAATGGAAACAGAAAATGCTGGAAAAGCCTATTAAAAGAGAAAAGAGGGCTTCAAGTTGGAGAGCGTGAAGAAAGACAAAAAATTAGTTTAGGTAGCACAGAACATGGGAAAGCCAATGGATGCAACAAAGGCAGTTACTTTCAATAAGGTGAAATAATATGGCCATTAAAAGATTAGCTTTATTTGTCAGATTAACACACACAAAATGCTGAAGAAACTCCATGCGCTATATTGGTTATCTGTCACATCAAAACATGCAGTGAAATACATTGTTCTGTGTCAATGTCCAACAGTCTGAGATGTTTCCTGCACCAACTAGCATGCCTGCACTCACTAATCCTAATAGCAAGTCTTTGGAGTGTGGGAAGAAATCGGAGCAACCACAAGAAACCCATGCACTCACGAGGAGAAAGGACAAATTCCTTGCTGACAGTGGCTGGAATTGATCCTGGATCTTACTGCTGCTGTTGTAAAGCGACTGCGCTAACTGCTACGCTACTGTGATGTCCCTCCTTTGAGGTGTGAGTTGCTAATCCTGTATAGTCTTGTCCACTGAAACAAGTTCAGATCAGATTATACAAAGGAATGCTAGGCAAAAGTAGCCAGTTCTAACAGAATGAGCAAAGTATCAAAAGATGGCAGATCCATCATTGAATCCCGTAAGCTGCATAGTGACCAGATAAAAGATGAGACATTGTTCCTTTTACATTGGATCTCATGATAACAGTGCAGGAGACCACAGCTATAAGCCAGAGTTGGAATCTGGTAGGGAATTGAAGTGACAGATCATTAAGGGCCCCCATTACCCAGGCCATGCCATCTTCTCATTGCTGCCATCAAGGAGGTGGTGATACGAGCCTGAATGGTGCTTGGAGCGATCCAACCTCACATGCAAGTTAGGTAGATAGACATCAAAACTCTTCCATGTCAACTCCTCTCCAAAGCGTTCACTCCAACAGTAACAGCAATACCAACTCAATCTTCGAACACATCTTGAACACATTGTGTTCCGGCTTTGCAGTACAACCCATGCTTTGAAACAACTCTGCCTCCTCTTGTTTCTTCATTGTTTGCAGTGATAGTTGATCACAATTTACTTCAGAACAGGAGTTATTAGTAATGTTTTTATTCATATTTCTTGCCTTCTGAACTACTCGGTAGGCTGTTGCACAACTCCAGTAGTGGCATTTTAAACTGGAAGCTTATATATTTATATATAATTGCAATTTATAGTTTTCTATTATTGCATTTCATTGCATTGTACTGCTGCTGCAAAACAACAAATTTCATGACATACAGCGGCATGCAAAAGTTTGGGCACCCCTGGTCAAAATTTCTATTACTGTGAATAGCTAAGCGAGTAAAAGATGACCTGATTCCCAAAAGGCATAAAGTTAAAGCTGACACATTTCTTTAATATTTTAAGCAAGATTACTTTTTCATTTCCATCTTTTACAGTGTCAAAATAACAAAAATGGAAAAGGGCCCAAAGCAAAAGTTTGGGCACCTTGCATGGTTAGTACTTAGTAACACACAAACACGAGGAATTCTGCAAACGCTGGAAATTCAAGCAACATACATCAAAGTTGCTGGTGAACGCAGCAGGCCAGGTACCTCTTCCTAGAGATGCTGCCTGGCCTGCTGCATTCACCAGCAACTTTGATGTGGAGTACTTAGTAACACCTCGTTTGGCAAGTATCACAGCTTGTAAACACTTTCTGTAGCCAGCTGAGAGTCTTTCAATTCTTGTTTGGGGGATTTTCGCCCATTCTTCCTTGCAAAAGGCTTCTAGTTCTGTGAGATTCTTGGGCCGTCTTGCATACACTGCTCTTTTGAGGTCTATCCACAGATTCTCCATGATGTTTAGGTCGGGGGACTGTGAGGGCCATGGCAAAACCTTCAGCTTGCGCCTCTTGAGGTAGTCCATTGTGGATTTTGAGGTGTGTTTAGATCAATATCCTGTTGTAGAAGCCATCCTCTTTTCATCTTCAGCTTTTTAACAGATGGTGTGATGTTTGCTTCCAGAATTTGCCGGTATTTAGAACATAGAACATACATAGAATAGTACAGCACGGTACAGGCCATTCAGCCCACAATGTTGTGCCGACCCTTAAACCCTGCCTCCCATATAACCCCGCACCTTAAATTCCTCCATATACCTGTCTAGTAGTCTCTTAAATTTCACTAGTGTATCTGCCTCCACCACTGACTCAGGCAGTGCATTCCATGCACCAACCACTTTTTGAGTAAAAAACCTTCCTCTAATATCCCCCTTGAACTTTCCACCCCTCACCTTAAAGCCATGTCCTCTTGTATTGAGCAGTGGTGCCCTGGGGAAGAGGCGCTGGCTGTCCACTCTATCTATTCCTCTTATTATCTTGTATACCTCTATCATGTCTCCTCTCATCCTCCTTCTCTCCAAAGAGTAAAGACCTAGCTCCCTTAATCTCTGATCATAATCCATACTCTCTAAACCAGGCAGCATCCTGGTAAATCTCCTCTGTACCTTTTCCATTGCTTCCACATTCTTCCTATAGTGAGGCAACCAGAACTGGACACAGTACTCCAAGTGTGGCCTAACCAGAGTTTTATAGAGCTGCATAATTACATCGCGACTCTTGAACTCTATCCCTCGACTTATGAAGGCTAATGCCCCATAAGCTTTCTTAACTACCCTATCTACCTGTGAGGCAACTTTCAGGGATCTATGGACAGGTACCCCGAGATCCCTCTGCTCCTCCACACTACCAAGTATCCTGCCATTTACTTTGTACTCTGCTTTGGAGTTTGTCCTTCCAAAGTGTACCACCTCACATTTCTCCGGGTTGAACTCCATCTGCCACTTCTCAGCCCACTTCTGCATCCTATCAATGTCTCTCTGCAATCTTCGACAATCCTCTACACTATCCACACCACCACCAACCTTTGTGTCGTCTGCAAACTTGCCAACCCACCCTTCTACCCCCACATCCAGGTCGTTAATAAGAATCACGAAAAGTAGAGGTTCCAGAACTGATCCTTGTGCGACACCACTAGTCACAACCCTCCAATCCGAATGTACTCCCACCACCACGACCCTCTGCTTTCTGCAGGCAAGCCAATTCTGAATTCACCTGGCCATACTTCCCTGGATCCTATGCCTTCTGACTTTCTCAATAAGCTTAGCATGTGGAACCTTGTCAAATGCCTTACTAAAATCCATATAGATCACATCCACAGCACTACCCTGATGTAGTGATCTCCTGGTGAGACCTCACTTGGAGTACTGTGGGCAGTTTTGGTCTCCTTATTTAAGAAAGGATGTGCTGACGTTGGAGAGGGTACAGAGAAGATTCACTAGAATGATTCCGGGAATGAGAGGGTTAACATATGAGGAACGTTTGTCCGCTCTTGGACTGTATTCCTTGGAGTTTAGAAGAATGAAGGGGGATCTCAGAAACATTTTGAATGTTGAAAGGCATGGACAGAGTGGATATGGCAAAGTTGTTTCCCATGGTGGGGGAGTCTATACGAGAGGGCATGACTTAAGGATTGAAGGGCGCCCATTCAGAACAAAATGCAAAGAAATTTTTTAGCCAGAGGATGGTGAATCTATGGAATTTGTTGCCACGGGCATCAGTGGAGGCCAAGTCATTGGGCTTATTTAAGGCAGAGATTGATAGGTATCTGAGTAGCCAGGGCATCAAAGGTTATGGTGAGAAGGCGGGGGAATGGGACTAAATGGGAGAATGATCAGCTCATGATAAAATGGCGGAGAAGACTCGATGGGCCGAATGGCCAACTTCTGCTCCTTTGTCTTATGGTCTTATGTATATGCCTGGTCACCTCCTCAAAGAACTCTATCAGACTTGTTGGACACAATCTGCCCTTCACAAAGCAATGCTGACTGTCCCTGATCAGACCATGATTCTCTAAATGCCCAGAGATCCTATCCCTAAGAATCTTTTCCAACAGCTTTCCCACCACAGACGTAAGGCTCACTGGTCTATAATTACACGGACTATTCCTATTACCTTTTTTGAAGGGGACAACATCCGCCTCCCTCCAATCCTCCGGTACCATTCCCGTAGACGAGGACATAAAGATCCTAGCCAGAGGCTCAGTAATCTCTTCTCTCACCTCGTGGAGCATCCTGGGGAATATTCCATCAGGCCCTGGGGACTTATCCATCCTAATGTATTTTAACAACTCCAACACCTCCTCTCCCTTAATATCAACATGCTCCAGAAAATCAACCTCACTCATATTGTCCTCACTATCATCAAATTCCCTCTCATTGGTGAATACTGAAGAGAAGTATTCATTGAGGACCTTGATCACTTCCACAGCCTCCAGGCACATCTTCTCACCTTTTTTTAAATCAGTACTACCTTCACTCCTGTCAACCTTTTGTTCTTCACATAATTGAAGAACGCCTTGGGGTTTTCTTTTACCTTACTTGCCAAGGCCTTCCCATGCCCCCTTCTTGCTCTCCTCAGCCCCTTCTTAAGCTCCTTTCTTGCTACCCTATATTCCTCAATAGAGCCATCTGATCCTTGCTTCCTAAACCTCATGTATGCTGCCTTCTTCCACCTGACTAGATTTTCCACCTCACTTGTCACCCATGGTTCCTTCACCCTACCATTCTTTATCTTCCTCACCAGGACAAATTTATCCCTTACATCTTGCAAGAGATCCCTAAACATCGACCACATGTCCATAGTACATTTCCCTGCAAAAACATCATCCCAATTCACACCTGCAAGTTCTAGCCTGATAGCCTCATAATTTGCCCTTCCCCAATTAAAAATTTTCCTGTCCTCTCTGATTCTTTTCTTTTCCATGATAATGCTAAAGGCCATTAAGCAGTGGTCACTGTCCCCCAGGTGCTCACCCACTGAGAGATCTGTAACCTGACCCGATTCATTACCTAATACTAGATGGCATTCCCCCGGTCGGCCTGTCAACATACTGTGATAGGAATCTGTCCTGGACACACTTAACAAACTCTGCCCTGTCTAAACCATTGGAACTAATCAGGTGCCAATCAATATGAGGGAAGTTAAAGTCACCCATGATAACAACCCTGTTATTTTTGCACCTTTCCAAAATCTGCTCTTTGGTATCTCTGTTGCTACCAGGGGGCCTGTAGAATACTCCTAAAAGAATAACTGCTCCTGTCCTATTCCTGATTTCCACCCATACTAACTCAAAAGAGGATCCTGCTACATTACCCACCCTTTCTGTAGCTGTAATAGGATCACTGACCAGTAATGCCACCCCTCCCCCTTTCCCCCCTCTCCATCCCTTTTAAAGCACTGAAATCCAGGAATATTGAGAATCCAGAGACTTGGTGCCAACCAAGTCTCTGTAATGGCCACTACATCATAATTCCATGTATGTATCTAAGCTCTCAGTTCATCACCTTTGTTCCTGATGCTTCTTGCATTGAAGTACATGCACTTTAACCCTTCTACCTTACTACTGTTACACCCTTTATTCTGTTTCTCTTTCCTCAAAGCCTCTTTATTTGTTAGATCTGGCTTTATTCCATGAACTATACTTGCAGTTCTCGCATGACCTTTATCCTCCTCAACCTCACTATCTGCTCTAACACTCTGGTTCCCCTCCCCCTGCAAATCTAGTTTAAACCCCCCCCCCCCCCCCGGAGCAGCACTAACAAACCTTCCCGCAAGGAACACACATAAAAATTGCTGGTGAATGCAGCAGGCCAGGCAGCATCTATAGGAAGAGGTACAGTCAACGTTTCGGGCCAAGACCCTTCGACAGGACGAACTGAAAGAGATAGTAAGAGATTTGAAAGTGGGAGGGGGAGGGGGAGATCCAAAATGATAGGAGGAGACGGGAGGGGGAGGGATGGAGCTAAGAGCTGGACAGGTGATTGGCAAAAGGGATATGAGAGGATCATGGGATGGGAGGCCTAGGAAGAAAGGGGAAGCAGGGGGAAGCCCAGAGGATGGGCAAGGAGTATAGTGAGAGGGACGGAGGGAGAAAAAGGAGAGAGAAAAAATAATAATAATAATAAACAAATAAATAAGGGATGGGGTACGAAGGGGAGGTGGGGCATTAACGGAAGTTAGAGAAGTCAATGTTCATGCCGTAAGGTTGGAGGCTACCCAGACGGAATATAAGGTGGTGTTCCTCCAACCTGAGGGTGGCTTCATCTTGACAGTAGCGGAGACCATGGATAGACATATCAGAATTGGAATCGGACGTGGAATTAAAATGTGTGGCCACTGGGAGATCCTGTTTTCTCTGGCAAATAGAGCGTAGGTGTTCAGCGAAACGGTCTCCCAGCCTGCGTTGGGTCTCGCCAACATGTAGAAGGCCGCATCAGGAGCACCGGACGCAGTATATCATCCCAGCCGACTCACAGGCGAAGTGTTGCCTCACCTGGAAGGACTGTCTGGGGCCCTGAATGGTGGTTAGTCACCCTCCAGTTCAGGTGCAACCCGTCACGCCGGAACAGGTCCCACTTTCCCTGGAATAAGGCCTAATTGTCCAGAAACATGAAGCCCTCCCTCCTGCACCAACTCCTTAGCCATGTATTTAGCTGCAGTATCTTCCTATTTCTAGCCTCACTAGCACATTCAATTTAATTGAATTCATTTTTCCCTCTACCAGTGAAATGTTCCCCCATGCCACTGGCTGTAACACAAGCCCAAAGCATGATCGATCCACCCCCGTGCTTAACGGTTGGAAAGGTGTTCTTTTCATGAAATTCTGCACCCTTTTTTCTCCAAACATACCTTTGCTCATTGCGGCCAAAAAGTTCTATTTTAACTTCATCAGTCCACAGGACTTGTTTCCAAAATGAATCAGGCTTGTTTAGATGTTCCTTTGCCAACTTCTGACGCTGAAGTTTGTGGTGAGGGCGCAGGAAAGGTTTTCTTCTGATGACTCTTCCATGAAGGTTATATTTGTGCAGGTGTCGTTGCACAGTAGAACACTCCAGTCTGCTAAATCTTCCTGAAAGTCTTTTGCAGTCAGACGGGGGTTTTGATTTGCCTTTCTAGCAATCTTACGAGCAGTTCTCTCGGAAAGTTTTCTTGGTCTTCCAGACCTCAACTTGACCTCCACCATTCCTGTTAACTGCCATTTCTAAACTGCATTACCAACTGAGGAAACAGCTACCTGAAAACACTTTGCTATCTTCTTATAGCCTTCTGCTTTGTGGGTATCATTTATTTTAATTTTCAGAGTGCCAGGCAGCTGCTTAGAGGAGCCCATGGCTGCTGATTGTTGGGGCAAGGTTTGAGGAGTCAGGGTATTTATAAAGCTTTGAAATTTGCATCACCTGGCCTTTCCTAACGATGACTGTGAACAAGCCGTAGCCCTAACAAGCTAATTAAGGTCTGAGACCTTGGTAAAAGTTATCTGAGAGCTCAAATCTCTTGGGGTGCCCAAACTTTTGCATGCTGCTCCTTTCCTTTTTTTCCACTCTAAAATTGTACAAAACAAATACAATAATCTTGCTTAAAATGTTGAAAAGAATGTTTCATCTTTAACTTTATGACTTCTGGCCATCAGTTCATCTTCTACTCACTTAACTATTCACAGTAACAGAAATTTTGACCAGGGGTGCCCAAACATTTGCATGCCACTGTAGACCAGTGATATTAAACCTGATTCTGATTCAGAAATTTAAGACTGGAAGTCCATGATTTCCACAAGAGTGAAAGTCCAAGATATAGTGATCATCACTAGATAGCAACTTAACGCTTTCTACATCAATACTAACAGCTTAAAATTATTCATACAATTTAGTGCAAAATATGATGCAGATAGCCTTTAATATTTGAGGATACACTTAGTCACAGAGGATTCCATATTACCGCCAAAACATTACAAAATTGCTAGTAAGTAGTCTGGCCCAGCTGGGAGGATCAATTTAAAGACCGAGAAATTCAGAACTACCTTCACTGAAGAGAAGACACTTGAAAATAAAGGTAAATCAGGTAATGAGTGCTGAAGCATTGTGTAAATAAAATTTTACACTAATACTGCAGGAGTACCATTACCCAATAATAGGTGAGATCACCAAGGTGCTACATAAAGGCAGAATGGGCAAGAATAGCAGACTTCCTTCCCTGAAGGACTTCAGTAAACTAGATATTTTAAAAAATATTCTTTAAAATCAATTACATTTTGCAATATTTGAGAGAAGTACTACTTATGCATGACCATAGGCTTGTAGAGCTGTGTGGAGGATATCCAGTTTTAAACCCATTTAAAGGAATTAACTGAATTAACTTGGTGAGACCACACCTGGAGTATTGTGTGCAGTTTTGGTCCCCTAATCTGAGGAAAGACATCCTTGCCATAGAGGGAGTACAAAGAAGGTTCACCAGATTGATTCCTGGGATGGCAGGACTTTCATATGAAGAAAGACTGGATGAACTGGGCTTGTACTCATTGGAATTTAGAAGATTGAGGGGGGATCTGATTGAAACGTATAAAATCCTAAAGGGATTGGACAGGCTAGATGCAGGAAGATTGTTCCCGATGTTGGGGAAGTCCAGAACGAGGGGCCACAGTTTGAGGATAGAGGGGAAGCCTTTTAGGACCGAGATTAGGAAAAACTTCTTCACACAGAGTGGTGAATCTGTGGAATTCTCTGCCACAGGAAACAGTTGAGGCCAGTTCATTGGCTATATTTAAGAGGGAGTTAGATATGGCCCTTGTGGCTACGGGGGTCAGGGGGTATGGAGGGAAGGCTGGGGTGGGGTTCTGAGTTGGATGATCAGCCATGATCATAATAAATGGCAGTGCAGGCTCGAAGGGCCTATGGCCTACTCCTGCACCTATTTTCTATGTTTCTATGAAAGGATGATCAAATGGCACAATTTTAAACTAATTACATTTAATGTATTTTCACTTAGGGTTGGTGTATCTGTGGGACTGGAAATGAAAGAGATGATTGAATTAATATCTCCCAACTCCATTCGAATACAACCTGACGAAGGGTCCAGGTGCAAAATGTTTACTGTTTATTCCCTCTGACTTTGAGATCCTCCCACACTTTGTACGTGTATTGCTCAAGATCTTCCAGAATCTGCAGAACCTTTCATTTTTATAAAAGGACCTTGCATGGATAAACATGCCCGTTGTCGCAAGAAAGACCATTCATCCACTATTTATCCTTCATATAACCTACAATTGCGGCATATAACTCCATTTGAAAACTCTCCAGAGCTTTAGGCTTTACAATGTGGGATTTGAAAAATGACACGCCCTTCTCAGACAACTAAAGGGTCCATTTCACAAACATCTATAAGTTAATTTTGTCTGAAGTCAGAAAATACATGAAAAACACCCAATGTGATTACCATGCCTCCTCAGTATTGTAATAACAGACATCAGAAACAGGCAAGACTAATAAAAACAATTACTGAAAGTGGAGAGGAGAAACTAATTGTTTTGGTAGGTACAGTTGCTTGTACACATCAGAGGTGCCTATCGGCTGAGTCAGCCAATCATTCTTCATCATCACTCCACAGCCCCACCATAATCCACAGTACTATACCCCTTTCATTATCCCCCTCTTCTTTATACTGGTAATTTATAGTAAATTATAAAATATAGTGAGCACATCTACAAGAAGCACTGCCATAAGAAAGCAGCATCCATCAAGGACAACCCATCCAGGGCATGCTCTCTTCTCACTACAACCATCAAAGTAAAAAGAGAAGCCTTACATCCCACGCCAAGTTCAGGAATACTTATTACCCTACAACCATCAGGCTCCTGAACCAGCGTGGATCGCCTCAACTCTGAACTGATTCCACAACCTACGCACCCATTTTCCTGGATTCTATATCTCATGTTCTCAGTGTTAGATTTTTTAAATTTTCTTCTTTTGAACATTGGTTGCTTGTCAGTCTTTCTGTATAGTTTTTCATAAATTCTATTGTACTTTTGTTTTTCAGTAAATGTCTGCAAGAAAATGAGTATATGTGAATATAACAAATAAATTGCCTTTGACTTCCTCTTCTCCACTGTACAGGGCTTTAACCTAAAATATCAACAATTCCATCTCCCACCACAGATGCTGCTTGACTTGCCAAGTTCCTCCAGAAGTTAGTTTGCTGCTGAAAGACAATCAACTACACCAAAAAACAGACTCCAGGCTGGCTGTATTTTTTTTTGTGGAATTTCTTTATTTTGACTTAGCCAGACAAATATAACCTTACTTTTCCCATAACCTCAGCTTCCTTCCATAGCTTCGGTGTAATTTGAACTGTTCAAAAAAAATGCATGCACACGCAAACTAACCAGCTTAAAAAGATCTTAACAACAGAAAAGAGCAAAATTAAGTTATTCTGTGCTCTCTACCAGTAGTTCTGATATCCACAACAACTTTTCAGAACAGCATTTCTACTGGTATCTTGTGGAATGGTCAAGGATTTGGTGGTGGGGCTGAGGTGGAGAAACAGGGTGGTTCAACTGTACAATCATTGTCCAAGACTCTACAGCAATACTGTATTTCAGGAGCACAGCAGCCAAAGGTTGAGTGATCTAAAGTCCTCCCCACATATCAATGCTTAAGCATTTCCATGGAAGTGGTAAAGAATCCTGCTGTAACTATAAACAATAGCTTAACAGACTACTAGCAATAAGAGATTAAACACATACACCCAATAAACTTCTGCACTAGCGTAACTTCTAATAACTAAAGCAATGCTGAATGATAATACCAGTGCTACACTTTCTCACGATCGCTCTGTGTTGGGAAAATAAACATTAGTTTTGTCTAAATTAAGCCTGCATTACTTCAATAAAATTTAAATTGTCTTTAATACAATGTATAGCAGAAGCTACAACAGTGTAACGGCAGTACAGCTCAGACTGGCACTAACTCACAGTCACCCTACATATTGGATCAATGACTGGACTGCTGAATACAGCATTATCGTAAAGATTCATTTTCTATTATCGTTAAGGTCAATTCCTCCCTCTGCCGTCCCGAGTGCCTGCAAGCGTGCTGGACAAATGGCCGAAGACAAAATTGTTAACTACTAGGGAGACCAGAATATATGATGCAAAGTGGGTGAATGTTTCCATAAAGGTCTTCAGTAGTGGCTGGGTGATTCACTCTGCAAAGACAAACCCAAGGAGGCACCTTAAGCAGTACGGAGTATGATATGGATACCAGAATCCGTAAAAACTGGATTACTCATTTCTCCAATCTTCAGCGAATATGAGGCTTCCTCAAATGGCCTCTGCATTTGACCTACAACACAAAGCAAAATATAAAAAGATCAGTACGTACAGATGTCAAAGATCACAGAATAAAAAGAAAACATCCTCTTTGAAGTCAGAAAATCTCAAGAGTGGCAGGAAAGATCTGACTCATATTGGAAGTATTGTTCTTAAACAAAAAAGACATACAATATAGTCCACAAATTGATGGAATGGATATCTTGGATATCTTGACTGGTCATTGCCACAATCATATTCATAAAATGCTGTGTTCATGCGGGTCAATAAGCAACCCCCCCCCCCATGTCACTGAGAAGACTACCTTGCTAGAAAATAGACTTATGATTTCCTGTAATGCAAAGCAACATCAGTTGTGCATATGTCACAAAAATCCATTTATAACAGACATTTGTGTTAACTGACCCACTGACTCATATTCTGAGAGTGTATTTTATTCAGCATCTCAAAGCCACTTGCGGGCTGCCCAGCACAATCCTCATGGATTTAATTTAATGCATACAACACATTTCACTATGTTCCAATGTATGTGACACAGTAAAACTAAATCTAAAATCCTTGGGTAGTGATTTGTGAATTCCGCAAGAGCAAATTCCCATAACCTGAATGGTCACAACACTGGAGTCATCTGCATTCAGCAGGGAGTTTTATTTCAAAATAAACATCATTCATAAAAAATATACAATGCAGACCATTCAATTCAATATTTTCATCATTTTATTTCTACTATTGACATCAATTATCCATATACATTGTTTGAGCAAAACAACCATGGCATTTTAAACAGATTCCAAATTATTAGTTTGCAATGGCAGGAGGGTGCTGCCCCAGAGTCTTTGCAGTGGTTTCACCCAATTATAGCCCAGAGTCCTCGATCATGGAACATCAGCATGTTTCGAGCACACCACAATTTACTAATCTGAGGTTGCACATCTCCTGAAGATGCCTTATCACAGCTGCTGAGCTGCTAAGGCAAAGGAAATTAGATGACCTTTAATTACAGGTATTGTTAAAAATGTTCGTGGAGAGAGAAAATTAATGTGTCAGGTTTTAGTGGAATGGAACGATTCATCACCTGAAAATGTCAACTCTGATTCTCATTCAATGGATGCTTCCTGGCTGAGAACTTACAGTAATTTCTTAATCTTATTTGAGCGGTATTTTGCTCAGCATCCATTATGGATAATAACATCAGTCAATTGTAACATGGAAAGTGACTGACTGACTGAGAGCCACAACTATTGATTGCAATATAAATATTTAATTTTAATTTAAGAATTGCTTTCAACTATTTAAAATTTAAAGCGTATTCACAAGCTAAATTCTTCATGAATTTGCCACAGCACAAACTGTGATACTGAGACACAAATCCATGTAGTATCACTTTAGTTCCCTTGTGACACAGAAAAAGAGCTGCCCAAGATTCAAACCAACTTCCACTACTATTTTAGGTGCTCAATTTACCAAGAGCAAAAGGTGAACATTCCTGGTTCTACTCTCAAATACTACTTGATGAAAAGGTGTTTATGCTGACTGCCAACCTACGCTGCATGGTGCTGAATCAGGGCCAACGCCCAGAGAAATATAAAGGTTTTGCAGCTCCGTGTATCCCTCCGGGGAAGCAAACAGTTATCCTTTCCTTTCCCAGATCAGCTCCTGTCAAGTCATTCAAGATCAACAATTCATACTTCAGGACTAGAATCAGTTCTTAAAGCTCCGTAGACAACCATTGGCCCAACAAACTATATTCTGATTCCAAGATTGGTCAGTCCCATTACTCTTTCTCCCATGTCCTGCCAATTATTCAATGCTATCCAATTCCCATCAGAAGGCAGTGCTTGATTCCATAGCCACGGTCATGAATTCTAGGACCCTAATTACTTCCACATTTCTTGTGATTCTTTTGCCCAAAACGTTTGAAATTGGTGCTCCATAGCCCTTAAACCATCTGCTAATGACAGAAACTTCTGTCACCACACCCTACCTAATCCAGCCTAAATTCCTTCAAAATCTTCACTGCTTTATTTGCAATTTCCAGAATAAACATTAGAATTCCCAACTGTTGCCAATAAAATGCTTTGTTCGTACAATATTCATAGTTGCAATAATTCAATAGACTGTGTCCACTCTGGCTTGTTTCCAGATAGGAAATACTTCGTGCTTTTGGAACTATACCTATGTCAAGCATTAGAAACAGGGAAACTGACAATAAAACAATGCAATCTACCAGGGAAAAGTATAACGTTCCTCCACCAGTTACTCACACTGGCAGAGGCCAATAGGACACTAATACCAGCTGAAAACTTTCAAATTTCGTTTCACCTCCTTTTCAGGCCTCGATTTTAATGTAAGTGAGAACTTTTGGGCTTGGGATGACTACAAGAAGAGCTGGTCTGTGAGTGGTCAACAACACTTTCAATTTCACCCCATCTTAGGTGCTGGCACTCCAATTATTCATGTTTAGGCACTCAGTGATTTTTCATGCACACTTCACCATCTTATTTGATACCTACAGTGGATGAGCACTTAATTTTACAGAAGACATTGCAAAGTGATAAAAAAGAATCACCACTTTCAAATAGATGTTAATAAAAATTTTAAAATACTCTACGTTATAATAGAGATGAACAGTTTGCCAAAATTATTTAGCATGTTGGAAAGCAGTTGGCTTACAGCCAAATGGAAGAAGATGCAATCCACGCTGTCTTACTTCAACAATGCTCCAAAAAGCTTAAGTGCCCTGTAGAATTATTTTTAAACAGATGTAACTCCACTAAATATCAAGCACCCTGGGTGGACTAACGGAAACCAAATCTGCAAAATTCAAATGTTCATGCCTTTAAACTGTTTGCTATCCAAAACTAAATAAGGTGCTTTGCTTTTGGTTTGCCTTTGGACTCACCCTGGCAGTGGAGAAGCCTGTGAACACACAGGTCAGGGTGGGCATAGAGTATTAACAATATGCAACTGAAAATTCAGCGTGGATGATGTCAACAGAATGCACACCATATCCAAGACCCTAAGTTTAGGCTTAGTCTCACCAACAAATCATAAGCCACATTTTGAGCAGTCACTACAATAACCAGGTCGAACAGGGTGCACGTGAATCTCCACCTCACCCTGGAAAGCCTGTTTAGGTCCCTGGATAGTGATGAGAGAAATGGTGCAGAGACAAGTGCTGCATCCCCTGCAGCTGAAGAGGAAATTACTAGAGAACAGGGAATGGTGAACCTAAATGGATGAGTGGTCAAGGAAGAAACAGAGGTCACTGCAGACAGCAGGAGGATGGGGGAAAGAGGGAAGATGTGACTACTAATGGGATCCCTCTGGAGTTGAGAGCATGAGATTACCAACAAATGTAGTCCAACTTTAGATACCAAAATGAGATGCATATCTGAACAAAACTATTTCATTTTCATGAATGAATCAAAAAACATGCCTAAGACAGAACTGAATAATAAACTAAACTTCAAGTCACAAATAATTAAAAAGGAATGTGAGAATTTAGCTTTTTAAAAGTGAGCCAAGCAGATCTAAACCCATATTTCTAACATTGAAGCTTTTTTCTTTGTCATATTATACCACAAAGTGAGACGACAAGGAGCAAAAAACAGAGCAATTTACCAAACAAGAAGGGATTGAAAGGAACTTGAACGACTGAATAGCATAAAGCTGAATAGCCAGTCTTTTCTCGAAGGCAAGAGAGCACACGACCAGTGACAATGTCTTAAAACGGGGGGGAGGGGAGAATTTAAGAGACCCAAAGGGGTAGCTTTTTCCACAGAGAGAACGGTGAGTATATGGAATGTGCTATCAGAGGAAATGGTAGGCGTGGGCATAATTCCGATGTTCTAAAAGACATCTAGATCAGTGCATGGTTAGGAAAGGTTGAGAGATGTGGGCCAAACTTTGGCAAATGTGACTAGTGCAGTTAGGTAACTTGGTCAGTAAGGACGAGCTGGGCTGAAGAACCTGTTTTCCATGCGGCATGGCTTGATGACTACAATACTTAAGATAATGACAGACTGTAGATTAGAAAAGCTGGGATTGTGCTCTTTGGAAATCTGGGGTGGGGGGGTTGCAAAGGAATCTGACTGAGATACTTCATTCATGAAGGATGTAGATGGAGAAGACAGAAAAATTGTTGCTATTGGCAGAGGCGTTAAGAAATAGGGAAAACAGAATGAAGGAGATTGAAAAAATAAAACGTAATTTCAGGAAAGCTTTTCAATATAGTGAACAGTTAATATTTGAAATACAATAGTTGGTGTTGCAGTGAGGCAGATTCAATCGTCATATTTAAGAGCGAACTAAATAATTATCTACTGTAAATGTAAAAATATCGACAGGACCATGGAGAGAGGGCGGGAGAAGGAGACTAGCTGGACCATTGCAATGGAAGATGGGAACTATGGACAAGACAACAGAAATCAGAGGACCAGAGGAGGATGAGAAGATGGGGTGACAAAGGTAAAACACAATCCTGTTCAATTTGTTACTTGCTTATGCAGCACAGGGCGAAATCAGCAATGGAAAGGTCAGTACTTTAAAAGGAAAAGAAAGCTAGCAGCGGAAAAATCAAATTACATTAATCCAAACCAGTGCCACCTCGGTCGCAATCAGAGAAGTTAACAATAAAATTTCTAAGTTAAGGGATTTACTTTCTTAGAAGAACAGGCAGCAAACAGCTTGTAAATTCATCAACAGATTCCTTGAATGAAATCACCGTGCAGCATATTACAGGTGGGGATTATGAGCATTAAAGGTTCTGGCTATTCACAACAGGAAATTGATAGCCACTAATCCCACACAGTCAAATATGACAAAGTCCCATTTGTATCATGGTGGATAGTGACCAAATGCAGCCTGTGCTATTGCTATTGGGTTATCACTGCAATCAAACTAGTGGAAATGGAAACAGTGACAGCCTGTGACCGGTCATCATTACTGCAGATCATTGAGATATCACATCTTACCTTTGCCAAAGTAGCCTAGATCCCCACCTTCTCTTGCAGAGCTACAATCACTGTATTTGGATGCTAAGCTTTCAAATGATGCATCTCCAGATTTGATCATTTGGATGTACTCTGAATAAAGATACAAAGGTTAATGAAATATTCAACTACTCAGCATTGTTATTAATATCCCAACAGTAGAATATGCCTCTGAACCACACAATCCCGTTATGGGTATTAAACAATAAAGCACTGAAAACTCATATTATGAAGCTGATAATTAGAAACTACATCCAAACAAATCTGAAAAAAGGCCCCGGCATATCACTTTAGGCATTACCCAAGTGGAACCTGGATTTATAAATTATCACAGCAGTCTTATTGACAGAAGAGAAAGTGTTTAACCCAAACCAAGAGTGCACCACATAAAGTACAAATACACAATAAACTCTACAATTAATCTGCTATCTACTGCAGCAAAATCAATAGCCTCCTGCTAACTTATGCCTGAAAATAATAAAGGTCGAATGTCACTACCATTTGATGACAGAATATCCATACTGCTGTTTCAGATGGAATTACCAATTCAACTCCCAAATATTTAGATTGCCATATTTACATCTAGACCAATGTCCAGGATATTGAGAATGAACTCATTACTCTTGTAGACAACATTATTAACAGAACCACGTGAGAACTTCAGAGGACATTGGAAGTCTCTAGGTTAATTGGCTTACAACACTATTATTGTAGTCTTGGCCATGTTCCCAAAACTCAAATAAAAAAGGAACCCTTTCAAGTAGAGAGTGCAGTGTGTTATTTAGCTTACTCAGAAAACATGACAGACCAATATTTGGCTCATGAGAAACCTATGCCAGTCATCACAAAATGACTTTTGCCTCAAAATCCAAACATTAAAAATGTATTTTTACAAGCAATTTCCAACTGTTACAGGTTATATCAGGACTACTTTAATCAGTCAATATATGAGAGGTAAGTTATTTTTACTCTGAGTTGTGGATGCTTGGAAGGTGCTGCCTAGTTTGGTGATAGAAGCAAGTACATTACACACTTTTAAAAGACATTTGGATAGGCACATGCATGTAAAGAAGATGGAGGGATAGGGACATGTGTGTAGGTAGAAGAGATTAATGTTTGGGAAATATGTTTTGCTTTTTAGTTGGTTCGGCACAACATTGTGGGCTGAATGGCCTGTTCCTGTGCTGCACTGCACTATAATGGAAACAGAAAACAATGTATTAAAGGGAACTCCTTTGTTTCAATGAAGTGAAGATTAAAAGTCTATTCACAATTACTGAAGAGACTGCTAACATTACTGCCATCTCAAGGCAATGCAAAGGGAAACTAATGGTGAAGAAACAAGATATGCAACTGTCCTCTGAAATATACAAAAATCAGCAGGTCTATTCCCTATCAATAGAACAATCATCATAACAACTAGAAATTTAGATTACTGTAATGTAGAGTTTCTCATCTCACTTCTAATTGTTGGATTCCTGAGAGTGGGAGATGAGAGCAGAGGGCAAGTACCTCTAAAAGGCAGACATTCTGAATCACCACATTGCCCACACTAAGTGGGGGCATGTTTTAGGGATATCTGGTAACAATAAGCTTGTTGAATCAAAAGCAATGCCCTAGATTTCTTGCTGTGTTCCTGCAAAAGCTTTTCATCAAACTTAAGGTACCATATTTCTCTTCATACATTGCTTATTGAAATTAACACATTTTTGATTCCATATGCAAATGTAATTTTCACTTTCAGCACTTGCCATTGATTTAGATGGCAAAATGTGTAGCATTAACAGGCCTATATAAAGTACAAAGCCAACATTTAAATTTGTAAAACAACTCTGTCATTGGATAGCTATGACAGATCACCAAGCCAGTTGATGGTCCAAGTCACAGAGACTTTGTGGTTTCAGTGAGGTAAGTTTTACCATCCACTTACCATTCAATGTTTCCAATGCCTCCTCTTTACTGCGTGTGATCTCCTCCTGTCTCCAGGAGGATGGTCGTCGCGACTGGTTGTGCTTCACCAAGAGGTGCGAGCACCGGACTTTGTCAGGCTCAACAGAACTGCAGTTCCCACTCGCTTTGGGACGTTCCCATTGGCTCTTATTAGTTATATGATTGAAGAAGTAGATACGACCTACAAAATAAAGGTCAGAGGTATTAATATTCACAAACTACCAACAGTCAAGCAGAATCTTTCAAAATTGTTTTTTCTCTCTTCTCACTAATTAAATTTTCCTTCTTGAAAAGCTCTAGATATAACTCCATATCATAATTAGGCCGTGTCTAGTAATAACACCATCCTTCACCAAAGTGGAAAATGATTGGGTAGTATGCCTTTCGATCATGCTGGTGATCACTCCAAATGATAATTAGCTTTCTTCATTTTATCTCCATGTAATCAACCTTAACTTGCTGCATTATTTTCACATTTATGTAGCACTCCCCACAACTGTAGGATGTCCAAATTCTGTTTTTTAATGTAGTTACTACTTTAATGCTTTGCCAATTTCTCCTATTTCCAAATATATGGCATCAGTTTCCAAGACATCCAGTTTACATGCACCACTACCTCCGGACTGAATAACTAACATCCAATTTTTGAACTGGCAGAAATTTAATTCAACTAATTGAAGTGAAAAATAGTCATCAACTACAGTGCTCTCTCAGATTGATTTCCATTCTGCTCTTTGGCAGTTCTCTGAAACCATACAAGACCACTTCCAATGTGGCAGATATACAAAGCCTAATTACTTTTAGACATAATAATGAGGAGAGCTGGTATATCATCAAACACTCTAATAGATTTATAATGGGGAACAGAACTGGTATGAAGCCTCCAATGCCCAGGATCACAAGAGGCCGAATAGGGTTATATACTCAGTCAGTTCCATCACGGACACAACTTTCTGCACCATGAAATACATCTTCAAGACACAGTACCTTAAAAAAAGGTGGCACCCATTTCAGTACCCTCACCACCTGAGACAGCTTCTTCCCCTCTGCCATCAGATTTCTGAACAGTTCATGACTGACTGCTAGCTTGTTATCTCTTTTTTGAACACTATTTATTTCCATAATTTATAGATTTTTGTCTTTGCACTGAACTGATGCCACAAAACAAATTTCTTAACCTACGACAGTGATAATAAACCTTATTCTGATTCACTCGCTGCTTATCTGCACTCCAAAAACCCTATGTTCTCTGCTCCATTCCATGTGCCACTAAATCCATCAACCACGCCTCTCACATTATGTAGTGCACTCGTGATTCTTCATCTGAATACGAGATTACTTACAGCTGTAAATTGTGTGCCAATGACCAGGCTAGTTAACCTACACTAGTCTTCACATTAACCAACAGCCCGATTTTAAAATGTTCAAATCTCTCCACAATGCAAATTTTTTCCAATTTCTAAAATTACTTCTTGCCTATTACCTCTCCAAAATGTCTACCCTCTTGAATATTATCAAATTTCTATGCTTTTCCACTCATGACTCTATCCCTTTTTGCCTGCTAATTGGTACCGGTTTGATCAAGCTAGTTACTGTCATTCTGCAACACCCGCTTTTGTGGTTTGGTGGCATTTCTATTTGCTAATGCTATCTACTGAATGTCATGCAAAGTGACTGTGGTTCTGTCTTGCATTATTTCCAGGTAAAGACAGCAGTCATTAATTGCTTATTTTGCTGTTCCAAACTGCAACTTGGAGCTAATCCAAACCTCAGAGAAGTTCATTAACTAAGCTTTTCATCCTAGGTGCTTGTTCAAAAGCTACCGAATACAACTGAATTTTTTATGGAACAGGTTATATAAAGTACTGCGTTATTTTTACCGCTAATTTATTCTGGCTTCTGCACAACTTTAGGTTTTGCAATAATCTAAATTAGATAAACACGGATTATATGACCTACAATTATTTTACAGAGTTTAAAGTCATCACAAACAAATTGCCCTATTGCTTATTATTTCCAATGTACTCACCAACAATATAATGGTGAATTTCTCACTTATAGTTTATTACACTACAGGGAGCTCAGCATAATCCATGGATAAATCACTTTAGGGCAGTTCTTAATCCACTGCACAAAATATTTGAAATTCTTCTGACCAAGAAAAAGAAATTTACTTTCATTTCGAACATTCCTGTTAATTAACATTAGTATCAGATCTCCACTTGATGGAAAAGGACCTAATGTCTATGATGGCCCAAACAACTAATTGGTATGAATTGCCAGGAATTGAGAGGGGAATCTAAGAATACAGGAATTTGAGAAAACAATTGGGAGCAGCTGTTTTTGGGCAAGTTCACATCCAACATGCAGAGGGTGCTTAAAGACCAACTGTACAGAATACAGGACACGTATGTTCCAGTCAGAAGGAAGGACATGGATGACGAAGTACAAGAACCTTGGATGCTGAGGCAGGTGATGAATTCAGTCGAGAAGAAAAAGGAAAAGTATGTAAAGCTTTGGAAGCTAGCATCAAACAGAGCCCTGGAGGATTATAAAGTCGTCAGAAAATAACTCAAGGAGGGAATTCGGAAAACCAGGAGGGCCATGAAAAATCCTCGGCAAGTAGGATTAAAGAGAATCCCAAGGCATTCTATAAATACATAGGAGCAGAAGGATAACATTTGCTTAGATGCAAAGGAAGTGAGTGAGGTCCTTAATGAGTACTTCAGCTTAATAATTACCAAGGAGAAAGACATGGAGGATAAGGAGGTCAGGGCTGAGAGTATTAATATGCTAGAGCATTTCAAGGTAAAGGAGGAGGTAGTGTTAGGTCTCCTAAAGAGTATTAAGGTAAGTAAATCCCCAGGGCCTAATGGGATATATCTCAGATTATTGAGAAAGGCAAGTGAAGACATTCATGGGGTCTTGGCCAATATCTTCGTGTCCTCTTTAACCCCAGGCGAGATCCTGGAGGACTGGAAAGAGTAGCTAATGTTCCGGTCAAAATGGCACCTGCATGCAATACTCCTTCAGTCAACATCTTCTGAATAGGTCATGAAACTATATAAAAAAACATTTTTTTATAATCTCTTTTACGTTTGTTTTTCATCTTGAATGTGACTGGAACTGCTGAAACCTGTGATTTGCTGTTTGAAGATCGTTTGGGCGTTCCAGCGCTCTGCAGTCTTTGAGAGGATGCCGGGAGGCAGGAAGAGCAAATCTCGTGGCAAGCCCATGTTCAACTCCATTTCAGAAATTAAAGTTTCCATTGTACACTGATTAAGGCAACAAGGGAGATTGAAACATCGAGGCGAATGCAGTAGATAAGTGTCACCTGCTTGCCTTTTGATCATTGGGGGAAATTGTTCTGCTACAGAGAGGGGAGACTACCTTTTGATCACTGGTGGGATTGCTCTGCTATGGAGAGGGATGCTGCTGTGCCCGGAGAATGTTATGCTTTGGATTTGGACTTGGACCATACTTCTTTCTCCCCAGACTTACAGTTTTTAAATATACTATGTTTTTCACCTGATCATTCTTGTTTTTTTTGTGTGTGTGGGAGGGGGATTTAGGGGTCGATATGCCTGTTCCATTTTTCTTAGTTTTTTGTGAGGGGAGGAGGGATTTGGGGGTTGATCATCTTGCTGCTGTTCTTTTCTTTCTTGGTTTCATGACTACCTGGAGAAGAATTTCAGAGTTGTAAACTTTGATAATAAATGAACATTTGAACCCTTAATATTGCCGTGTTGTTCAAGAAGGGAATTAGGGATAGTCCTGGAAACTATGGATTGGTGAGTCTCACATCAACGGTATGGAAATTACTGCAGGAATTTTTAGGGATAGAATTTATGAGCATTTGGAAAATCATGGCCTAATTAAGGAGAGCCAGCATGGCTTTATGAGGGGCAAATTGTGCCTTATTAACTTGATTCAATTTTTTGACAAGGTGATGAGGGTGATTCACAGAAGTAAAGCTGTGGATGTTGTCTACATGGATTTTGATAAGGTCCCTCATGGGAGGCTCATCCAGAAGATTAAGATGCACAGGATCAATTGTGAATTTGCTGTTCGGACGTTGAGACTTTGTAGAAGGTGCAGAACAGGTTTACTGGGATGATGATCTTCTTCCAAGGTATGAAATATCTAATAACAGAAGGCATATATTAAGATGAGAAAAAGGTGTAATTTGAAAGGGGACATTAGAAGCAAGTTAGTGTGTACATGTACATACATGCGTGTGTACACACACACACACACACAAACACACACACAGTGGTGGGTGGGTGGGTGCCTGGAATGTGCTGCCTGGGGTGGTGGTAGAGGCAGATACATTAGGATAAAGGGAGGAAGCATTTAGAACGTAAAGGCACTGATCCACTTTTCATTCATGCCAAGCAATTTTCAGCTATACATGATGGTTGAGCAAAACACTATGTAGTCAATATTCAAAAAAACAGGAATTCTGCAGATGCTGGAAATTCAAGCAACATACATCAAAGTTGCTGGTGAACGCAGCAGGCCAAGCAGCATCTATAGGAACATCTTCCTATAGATGCTGCTTGGCCTGCTGCATTCACCAGCAACTTTGATGTATGTTGTAGTCAATATTCCTCTGGTGTCCTTTGACTACTGACTTTAATAATTGACTATAGATAGATCGAAACAGCTAACTAATATGAAAGATGGCATTGCACCCAATGAAACTAGTCACTGACAAATTACTTGCTGGCAACTCTCCAGGAACAATGACCAACAGAAGGTGAAGATCCAAGTATTCAAATTATGAATATTCTAACCAGTTTTAAAAGCTGAAAACCCTCAATAATTAAATTTAGTAAGTAAATATTATGATATTTAATAGGCAAACAATTTTAATTAGATTCATTTCTTTTGGTGCTAGTAGGTAAATGATTCAAAATAAATATAATGCTCAACATGTCAAACAGCAACTGTGAAAAGGAAAAGAGTTAATATTACTAGTCAAAGATCCTTTCTCCTTCAGATGGAGGGTTTTCAACTTGTAATATTAACCCTTTCTCTTCTCACAAATGTAACCTGAACTGGTATTTTCTGCTTTCACAGCATTTGATCTAAACTCAAGTGATTCAAGACCTCCACACATACATCACTAATTTTTGATTGATTACCTGCATCTCACACAGGTCCCAAGACAGTTCTTTGTATTTTTTTTTCTTTTAATACCAGCAGTCTGCTACAGTCAAGAAGTGTGGCCAGTAAAGCTCAAGATCAAAACTGGGTACTAAAATTATGTTACGCAATGCAAGGGATATAGCTGTAGTTGGTAGTTGTTTGAAGGAAAGTGTTACTCCTACCATTCTCTAGGGCACCATTAATACATTTCTCTATTATTATGAGCAAGAAAGTATTTATTTCCAACAAAGGATACAATTGCACAAAGTCAGATTCCAAGATTTAAAATCTAAGATGGCAGTCACCCACATGGACTCAAGAACCAGTGGAACAAGGAGATTTGACATTTTAATACAAACCCCACTTCCAGAAAAGTTGGGATATTTTCCAAAATGCAATAAAAACAAAAATCTGTGATATGTTAATTCACGTGAACCTTTATTTAACTGACAAAAGTACAAAAAAACGATTTTCAGTAGTTTCACTGACCAACTTAATTGTATTTTGTAAATATACACAAATTTAGAATTTGATGGCTGCAACACACTCAATAAAAGTTGGGACAGAGTTAAAATAAGATTGAAAAGTGCACAGAATATTCAAGTAACACCGGTTTGGAAGACTCCACATTAAGCAGGCTAATTGGTAGCAGGTGAGGTATCATGACTGGGTATAAAAGTAGCATCCATCAAAGGCTCAGTCTTTGCAAGCAAGGATGGGTCGTGGCTCACCCCTTTGTGCCAAAATTCGTGAGAGAATTGTTAGTCAGTTCAAAAGGAACATTTCTTAAAGCAAGATTGCAGAGAATTTAGGTCTTTCAACATCTACAGTACATAATATTGTGAAAAGATTCAGAGAATTCAGAGACATCTCAGTGCGTAAAGGGCAAGGTCAGAAACCACTGTTGAATGCGCGTGATCTTCGAGCCCTGCCTAAGAAACCGTCATGCTACTGTGACAATTATAGTCACCTGGGCTCGGAAGTACTTCGGAAAACCATTGTCACTCAACACAGTCCGTCGCTGCATCCAGAAATGTAACTTGAAACTGTATTACGCAAGGAGGAAGCCATACATCAACTCTATGCAGAAACGCCAGCGAGTTCTCTGGGCCCGAGCTCATCTCAGATGGACCGAAAGACTGTGGAACCGTGTGCTGTGGTCAGATGAGTCCACATTTCAGCTAGTTTTCAGAAAAAAAACAGGCGTCCAGTTCTCCATGCTAAAGATGAAAACGACCATGCAGATTGTTATCAGCGAAAGGTGCAAAAGCCAGCATCTGTGATGGTATGGGGGTGCATCAGTGCCCACGGCATGGGTGATTTGCATGTATGTGAAGGTACCATTGACTCTGAGGCGTATATTAGGATTTTAGAGAGACATATGTTGCCATCAAGGCGATGTCTCTTCCCGGGACGTCCATGCTTATTTCAGCAGGACAATGCCAGACCACATTCTGTACGGGCTACAACAGCGTGGCTTTGTAGACACAGAGTGCATGTGCTTGACTGGCCTGCTGCCAGCCCAGATCTATCTCCTATTGAAAATGTATGGCACATCATGGAGAGGAGAATCAGACAACGGAGACCACGGACTGCTGAGCAGCTGAAGTCTTATATCAAGCAAGAATGGAGAAAATTTCCAATTGCAAATCTACTACAATTAGTATCCTCAGTTCCAAAATGATTAAAAAATGTTATTAAAAGGAAAGGTGATGTAACACAATAGTAAACATGCCTCTGTCCCAACTTTTGTTGAGTGTATTGCAGCCATCAAATTCTAAATTTGTGTATGTCTACAAAATACAATTAAGTTGGTCAGTAAAACTACTGAAAATCTTTTCTTTGTACTTTTGTCAGTTAAATAAAGGTTCACGTGAATTAACATATCACAGATTTTTGTTTTTATTGCATTTTGGAAAATATCCCAACTTTTCTGGAAATGGGGTTTGTAGTTGTGTAATGCACTTCATAAGGTAATCATTTTTTCAATCATTTAATATATTATAGAACATGATACTTGGCCACCATTTTTAAGGTACGGTTGCACAAAATTCAATAGAGAAACAGGGATGTATTTCTCTCTCAGTAACTGGAGTTTATTAAATATTCAAAAGGCACAAAAGCCTGAGATCTAATCTGATTTCAGAACACTAGAGGAAGCAACTCTGAAAAATTATTAATGCATTTGTAATCACCTTACAAAATTCTTTAGACTCAGGAGTAGTTCTTCTTTTTGATTGGAGGGTGCCAAATATTTCAAAAAAGGAGAAAAAAAATTGAAGAGTATCATTTTAGTAATCCTAAAATTAGTTTTGAAAATGTTGAATGACTTACAAACAAATCATATAACATAATAAAGACAGAACACATGGAAATATTAACAAAGTAGAAAGTGTTAGCATGTGTTTATGAAAAGGGTATCTTGCTTAACAAATTTAAACATTTTTGGGGCAGCACAACAGCTAGTGGTTAGTTCAACAGTTTACAGTGCCATGAATAGCAATTCGAGCTTGATTCCCGCCACTCTCTGTAAGGAATGTGTGACTGTGGGTTTCCTCCAGGTTCTCCAGCTTCCTTCCAAGTTCCAAAGACATATTGTTAGGGCTAGGATTAGTGATTTGTGGGCATGCTACGTTGGAACCAGGAGCAGCCTCCCCCAGCACAATCGTCAGCTTGTGTTGGTCGTTGATACAAACAAGGCATTTCACTGTACAGGTTTCCCCCGCCATCCGAAGGTACAGTGTTCCTATGAAATGATTTGTAAGCCGGAATGTCATAAAGCGAAGAAGCAATTACCATTTATTTATACGGGAAAAATTTGTGAGCGTTTGCAGACACAAAAATAACCTAACAAGTCATGCCAAATAACATATAAAACCAAAATAACAGTAACATATAGTAAAAGCAGGAATGACATGATAAATACACAGCCTATATAAATTAGAAGTACTTCTCTACAACGATTGCCTGCACTGTTCCCGTAGCGAAAATCTCACGCAAGTGCAGTCGGCAAAAGCACGGTGCAAGCGCTCTCGGCAAAACACTCTCTCCAGTAACATTTAAGCTATGAAGCTGCCAAATCATACCAAATAACACGTAAAAATACACAGCCGATATAAAGTAGAAATAATGTATGTACAGTGTAGCATTACTTACCGGAACTGGGAAGACAGCGCCGAGCACACTGATGATGGTGTGTTAGGCTGAGTCGGAGGTTGGGGTGGTGCAGTGGCCCCCACCCTCCGGGCAGCGAACCGATACCGATCCGCGAAGCATGCAGCGGTACAGCGGTAGCCAGGAGGCACACAGCACATCTTTAAGAAAAAAACCGAAACAAACAAGCTAATTAATTAGGTGCCGCCCGGCACGTAATTGTCGGCCCAGATCAGAGGCGATTGCTGCATTCTCCGCGAATCGGTATCTGTCCGCGGCTTGGGGGTTGGGGTGGTGGGACACTGGGGTGTCATCTCATCGTCGTCTGTTTCCATTAGGGCAGGCAGCTCATCTTCTCCTATGACTGCTCGCCTCAATGTCGAAGGTCAAGGTTCGTCGTCTGCTGTGGCTGATGTGGAAGGCTTGCTTGACTGCTTAGCCTCGCACATTTTTAGATCATACAATTCTTTATAAGCACTCAAACCATCCTGCAAATATGCCCTAAACCGACGTACCCTTTCAAAATTAAAGTCGTACTTTATCATTGCAGCAAAAATCTCACGCAGTTGCTTCACGTTCAGTTCCTGAACAACTTCACTTTCGCTACTGCATTCTGTTTCGATTGTTATCCTTTCCTCTTCCAATTGCATGAGCTCTTCATCTATCAGTTCTTGGTCATGGGATGCCAAAACCTCCAACATCATCTTCGTCAACTTCCACAAGCCGAACTCACTTTGTCCTTACTTCGTTCACCACGATCGAAACGCTTAATTATGTCTAGTTTTACGCTAAGTGTAACAGCCTTACGAGCTCTTTCAGGCTTTTCCGATACCTTAGAACTCATCTTGCTAACGGTTGCTCACAGGCACGTGTTTAAGCAATGCCGGCGAGAATGCCATTCCGAATCCGGGGGAGAGCAGCGGCTCAGGGCACGCACTGCCTTTTTATCTCGCACTGCTTTTTTCGTAACAGTAAAAACACCTTCTGTTAGCGAAACCAGGGAACTAATGTAGGTCTTTCATAACAGTGAGGTTTCGTAAAGTGAATGTTCGGAAAGCGGGGGACACCTATATGTTTTGATTTTTCAATGTACATGTGACAAATATAGCTAATCGTTAAAAATTTACTATATATAGCCAGTAAAGGGAGGGAGAACAAATGTATTCAGCCAGGTGAAAAAGGACATGGGTACAATACCAAGAAAGCAAAAACTAAGCCACTTGGTGTCTCTGTCTGCTAAAACAAATGCACACATAGTTCTTGCACTCTTCCAACAGGGCTCAACAAGGCAAAGAAACTACCTGATAAGGAACAACCTTTAATACTTAATATAGAATTCAACAATTCCATGCAAGATTTTCGGTATGAAATTTGAGTAGTTTTGTTAAAAGATCATCCTGTAATACGAACTCTGTTATACTGTCGCTGCAGACACTGCACTTTACTCCAGTTTATCTGAAAGAGACAGCATAATAGAAGATGACTGTTTAGCTGTGTAATTAAGAGAACTCCAAAATCAGGTTTGAACATATAGCTTCTTCCTGTGCTCTTAATCTTCAGTGTTTTCTTTTGCCACCATCAAATGACAACTAGCTTGTACTGCAACCTTAGAAGATTTACTAAAACACAAAATCCAGGTGGACGTGAGAATTCTGCATAAAATCTAGGCTCATTCACTCTCAGAAATAGCTTCTGATGAGATATGCGTATCCTTAGCAACAATCAAAGTTCAAAAGATCAAAGTAAATTTATCAAAGTACATATACATTACTATATACAATCCTGAGATTCATTTACTTGTGGACATATCCAGCAAATCCAAGAACTATAACAGAATCATTGAAAGACCACATCCAACAGGTCGGATAAACAACCAACATGCAAAAGATGACAAACAGTGCAAATACTAAGGAAAAAAGAAATAATAATAATAAATAAATATTGAGAACATGAGATGAAGAATCCTTGAAGATGAGTCAATTGGTGGTGGGAACAGTTCAATGATGGGGCAAATGACGTTGAATGAAGTTATCCCCACTGGTTCAGGATCTTGTTTGAGGGGTAATAACTGTTCCTGACCCTGGTGGGGTTAGTCCTGAGGCTCTTGTACCTTATTTCTGATGGCAGCAGCAAGAAGAGAGCTTGACCTGGGTGGTGGGAATTCCTAATAATGGATGCTGCTTTCTTGTGACAGCACTCTGTATAGATGTGCTGGGGAATACTTCACCCGTGATAGATTGGGCCATATCTACTACTTTTTGTGGAATTTTCCATTCAGAGCATTAGCATTTCCAAACCAGGCTGTGATGCAACCAGTCAATATACACTCCACCAAACATCTATAAATGTTTGTCAACGTTTTAGAAGTCATTCCGAATCTACACAAACTTCTAAGTAGAGGCGCTGCTGTCGTACTGCACTTGCATACTGGGCCCAGGACAAGTTCTCTGAAATAACACCAAGGAATTTAAAGTTGCTGACCCTCTCCACCTGATTCTTTGATGACGACTGGCTCAAGGCCCTTCAATTTCCTCCTCCTGTAGTCAATAATCAGCTCCTTGACATTTGAGAGAGGCTGCTGTTATGGTACCACTCAGCCAAATTTTCAGTCTCCCTCCTATATGCCACCTTTGATTCAGCCAACAGTGGTGTCATCAGCAAATTTAAATATGGCATTGGAGTTGTGCTTGGCCACACTGTCATAAGCATAAAGCAGGTGGAGCAGGGGGCTAAGCACACAGCTTTGTGGTTCACCTGTGCTGATGGAGATTGTGGAGATGTTGTTGCCAAATGAACTGACTAGTGCCTGCAAGTGAGGAATTCCAGGACCCAATTGCACAAGGAGGTATTAAGACCAAGGTCTTGAAGTTTATTGATTAGTTTTGAGGGAATGATAGCATTGAATGTCGAGTTGTAGTCAATGAAGAGCATCCTGATGTAGGCATCTTTGCTGTCTCGTTCCAGGGTTGAGTGAAGAGCCAATGAAATGGTATCTGGTTTGGACCTGCTGTGCGGTAGGCAAATTGGAATAGATCAAGCGGCTTCTCGTGCAGGAGTTAAAACGTTTCATCACCAACCTCTCAAAACAGTTCATTACAGGGGATCTAAGTGTTACCAGAAATAATCAGAAGAACCATGTTCTTCTTAGGCACCAGTATAACTGAAGGGTGCTTAAACCAAATGAATACTTCAGACTGAAGCAAGAGGTTAAAGATCTTGGTGAACACTCCACCCAGTTATCAGCACAAGTCTTTAGTATTTGCTCAGGTTCCCCATCTGGGCCAGATGCTTTTCGTGGGATCATCATCCTAAAGGATGCTCTCACCTCAGCCTCAGAGATTGAAATCATAGGGTTATCAGGGGCTATTGAGAGTTTGTGAAGGTCCTTCCATGTTTTAATGGCCAACGTGAGCATAGAAGGCATGGAGTTCATCTGGAAGTGAAGCCCTCTTATCACTTATGTTGCTTGATTTCGCTTTGTAAAAGGTAACAGCATTCAAGTCAAGCATCCTTCATCGATTTAAGTTTAGTCCAGGAACTGCTACTTCACCCATGAAATGGCTTTCCAGAGATCATACCTGGGGTCTTGTATCTTAATTGGTCACCAGAACTAAATACGTCTGATTGGGCCCTCAGCACCTTTGCCTCCCACGACCACCTGGCTGTTGTCTGAGGTTCTCTCTCAATCATCTATTTGTTGCCTGGAATTCTCTGGAGCCTTGCTCTTTAGCCTCAGTCTGTATGCAAGTAGAAAGATGACAACCAAGTGATCAGATTTCCTGAAATGCAGTCTGGGTATGGAATGGTAAACATTCTCTATCATATTATAGCAGTGGTCTACGGTGCTTGGACCTCTGGCGCTACAGGTTACATGCTGATGGCAATTGGTCAGAGATTTATTCAAACAAACCTATTTGAAATTGCCGATTATAAATACATCAGGCTGGATTGTTTCTTGTTTGGTGACAGCAGCATGCAGTATCTCACATGCTTAATTACATTTGACCAATGGTAATATGTAAACTGTGGTCAGGATCACAAAGGAGAACTTTCTTGGTAAATAAAACAGTCAGCACTTGATCATTAGGTTTTCCGGTTGGAGGAGTATAGGAAAACTGCCACATAGGAGAACCAGAATTTGTCAAGAAACATATCTCCACCTTTTGCCTTTCCTGAATCAGTTCAATCCATCCTGTGCATCAAGAAGCCTTTTGATCTGATCACCGAATCTGTCATGCTCAGAGGAAGACACGTCTCAGTAAAACACAGAACACAATCCCTCATTTCCCTCTGACACAGCAATCTTGTTAGCAAATGTACTGTTGCTGGAGAACAAGAGGCTGGGTAGAGAGGGGGAGGGCCTCATTCTTCTGTGTTTGAGCCTGGCTTGGAGCCCCACCTCCTCCTCGTTTCTAGCCATGACGATGAAACTTCATCCACTTAAAGGTGCCATATCAGCTTCAGTGTCCACTGAGTCCTTCAGATCATGAAATCTGTAGTTCATCAAGATGGTTTAAAAGTGCAGTGCTTAAAGGGATATAACATACTGCAGATTGAGAAAGAGGTATACTGTACTTAGAAGTTTGTAAGCAGTTCGCAGACTATCACCTTGGTTCACCAGTGCCATCTTACCATACAAGATAGCATTTATTAGCAATTCTCAACTGCCAGAATGAATTCTACATCTTATCTATGACAGTACTTCTGGTTAAGATGTGCAAACAGTGATGTTGGTAGAGTTTCAAAATTTCAACCAACTTAGGGATCGATGTGCCTGACCAGTTTTTGCTTGTTTTTGTGCGGGAGGGATTTAGGGGTTGATGATCGCACTGCCTTTTTCTTTCTTGGCTTCACGGCTACCCAGAGAATTGAAGAATTTCAGAATTGGAAACTTTGATAATAAATGAACCTTTGAAGAATGGAGATGCATTTCCAAATCAGGATGGCATGAGACTTGGGAGTGGAAATCTGTAGCTAGTATTGCTCACATACATCTACTGCTCATAACTTTTGTGGAAGAACGTGTTCTTCAGAGTTGCTGGTTGAATTTCCAATTCAAGTATGTTGGCCAGCACTTTGCAGGTGCAACACAGTATAGCCAAGGTGCACCAGCTGGTATGCCTATATTTTGTTTTACCCTAGATGAGGTTAAAATTCACTCATATAGGAAAGTAGAGAGTATTTCATAATAGTTGGGAGCATTGGATGATAAGTCACTCACAAGGTAGATAGCCTTCCATCTGTTGCTATAGCCACATTACCTATACAATTGCTGCAGTTGAGTTACAGGTCAATGGGGACTAAGAAACTGACAGTACTTATGCAAATGAATACCAATTGGGCAAACTCTTGTCCAACACCATCACTGTTTGGCACTATGAATATTACTTGCCACTTTAAACCCATATGCAAGTGTGTCTCGAACTTTCTCCATGCCAATATAAACTGCTCAACTTCTAAGCTGCAAAATAGGATCAAATATCCCCACCAGATTTTATGATGGAAAAAACATGATTGATGGAAATGATAACTGGACCCAAGATGACACTGTCCTTGGGATCTCTTACAAAGACATCCCGTTCCACTCTATAAATTTATACTAACTACTTGCCTCCTAATAATACTTAGCTTTTTAAAATCTCTTCTGTTCTCATTATCCACCAATCCAAACTCTCCTCCCCAGGTTCAGCAATTCAGCTATACTTTTTCCAACTTGATGTACAGCATCCAATGCATGACTGAGCTCTAACAACCACAACTACCATCACTGGAGATTCCCCCACAACATCAATGCCCACTAACTTGTTTTACTACACTCAGTCAAATGCTGTCTTGATATTAAAGGCAATTATTCTCACTTCTTGGAATTATTGTTATTTTTCCATGTGGGTACTGGAAATTAAATGCCATTTGATAGGCCATAGATGGTGCCGTGTTCTATTGCAGCAGCTTCTATGGGGTCAACTGTAACTATCCTTCTTAAACACATTTTACTATTGCAAGACCCTGCTGGACATTAAGAATTTAAAGTACTGCAAGTCTACCCTATGAGTGCGTTGCTTATTGGCAGAGAAAATGAAGGAGCTGGAATTGGTGCGGATCATCTGTGCAGAGGAGTTAGAGTGCAATCTAACATTGAGTGATCTTCGTCATTTTTCTGGTGATTGCAAGACCCTGCTGGACGTTGTTAATGCAGGACTAATTCACTGACGATGGCAGGGATGGACAGTGGGGGGAGCTGCATGGCCTCTATCGTAGTGAGGACTAGGCCTCAGGCCACATTGTCGCCCGTTTACACCCAGGTGAGAGGTGACACAGTCAGTGCGCTCCACCAGAAATGGTGTAGTGCGGCATTCAAACTGGAGTCAGTGCTGCCACACCGTATTCACTCAGAAGGTGTATTGTGGTTGACTGCAGATTTCTGCAACATTTGTGGACTCAGCATCTTGGACTATATTGTTTTGCGTGACTATTCCAGATATTTTATGTGAGCTATATGTGCTTTGTACTGTGTGTGACTTTGCGACTGTTAGTACTGTGTTTTGCACCTTTTCCCCAGAGTAACACTGTTTTAGTTGGCTGTATCCACAGGCATTCATGTATGATTGAATGACAATTAAACATGAGCTATGAACTATATCTTCCATCACTTCACCTTGTGTAGATGGACTGTGCTCTTGCTTTTCGAAGATACACTAAGGCAATTTTCTACAACGACAGGTAGATGCCAGTGCAGCACCTACTGAAACAACTTGGTTAGAAGAGGGCCCAGTTCTCGAATGTGGGCAAAACTGCAGCTAGTTTCTCTAGTTCCACAGCCCATGCTACATAAAGTAAATTATGTGAAGATTAAAGTAGATGAAGACTAGCTCCTATGAGAGTGGCGATTTCCAGTGGAAGCTGAAATAGATATTACACTTGGCACTTTTGACTGGACAACAGTGTGAATTCTACAGTACTGAAACACTGGTTCCACCCATCATTGATTAAAGATAAAAGGATCTTAAGAGATTGGCTTTATTTGCAAAATGTCCATCAATGAAATACAAAAAATTTTTTTTTAAATATTTCTATTGTAATTTACAGCTTTTTATGTATTACAATGTATTGTTGTTGCAAAACAAATTTCACAACATAAACCAGTGATATTAAATCTGACTCTGATATATATCATTTACCTCAATGACCAACACATCGGCAGATTGGGGCCGGGGAAGCACACAAGTGGCGCCACACTTCCCACGCTAACTTAGCATGCACACAACTCAATTATCCCAACCCAGACACATATGTGGAATACGGGAGGAAACCAAAGCACCAGGAGGAAGCTCACACAGTCATGGGAAGAACATACAAACTCCTTGTACAGTGGTGGGAATTGAAACCCAACTGATGATCAGAAACACTACACTACTGTGGGTGGCAGAGTGAAGACACATCTCTATCGAAGAAGATGTAAGGCATTCTTTCCCTCCACTAGCTTGCAGATCACCATTGGGCAAGGTGTAGCAGCTGCTTATTTGCCCCCCACCCCCCCTCCCCACACACCACACACACAATCACAGTCACGCAAAGCCATGGGAGCAAATGGAAGATAGACATATAAGCAGCTAGTGCAGATCACAAGTCCTGCTTATGCGACCACTTACACCAGGCAGGCAATCTCTGAAGAGTATTGATAATGGTTGGGATCATCTGTCTTGTAAAGACACTGCCCAGAAAAAGGCAATGGTAAACCACTTTGCTGGAACAATCTGCCAAGAACAATCAGAATGCTTATGTCTTACAACACAGCACATGATAACCATGTGATACAGTATATATTGTCATGTTCCTGATGTCACCACTTCACCATTACATGATGACATGAATCGGATTGACAAAACCATGTAGTCTACACAGAGGCAACCTTTGTTTGCCGATGCTATTAAGCACAATCTAATCCCCTGCTGCTCCCCACTCCTTGGTTTGCTCATTTTCAGGTTGTGGCTCCGCACATGCTTATCCTGTAGCAGTAGGTCATATGCTTAGATTGTGACGGAGCATCCTTCCATTGCAAATGGTCCACAGAGTCTTCAGAATACCCAGCTTCGAGCTGCTGCATCTACCATGTCGCATTCTGCACTACACTACCAGAGAGCAGAATGGTTTCCACTTTATGAAAACAGGACTCTTGGTCCTTGGGAAACAACATGTCTGCAAAAGGCAAATTGGAAGGACAAGATCACATAGGCATCTCTCTCAGAGTGTTGTGCTCACCACAAACCTAGCCTAACAGCTGTGACTTCAGAGCTCGACTACTACTGGTCATGCACCGATTCATCAGCTGACAAAGAGAGTAGGTGATTGTGTGTGTCAACATTCAGGAACCCAAGGACTGTATATCTTACAGCTTCCTTCAACTGTTGGGTCTGCACTGCCAGCGCTATAGAAAGTACTTAGGGATTATGAGTTGTAAAATTAATCAGCTCCATCATGGGCACTGGCCTCAAAGTCTCCAGCACATCTTCAAGGGGTGACACCTGAGAAAGGTGGCATCTGTTATGAAGGACCCCCATCACCTGGGGCGAGCCCTCTTGTCATTGTGACCATCAGGAAGACACACACTCAGTGATTCAGGAACAGCATCTTCCCCTCTGCCATCCGATTTCTGAATAGACATTGAACCCATGAACACTACCTCACTACTTTTTTTATTTGTAATTTTTTGGACTACTTATTTAATTATACACACACACTTCAATGGTTCAATTTAATATCAGAGAATGTATACAGTATACAACCTGAAATTCTTACTCTTCAGAAAACAGAAAACCCAGAGAATGAATGACAGAAAACGTTAGATCTCCAAAGCACCCCCCCATTTACTGCAATTCAGTTTTTTCTCTATTATTATGCCTTGCAATGTATTGCTCCCACAAAGTTATAAATTTCACAACATATGCAGTCGATATTAAACCTGACTCTGAGAAGTCCATAATCAATAAGACTGGTGTGAACTGTAGGCATCCCAGAGTTAGCAGCTATGATGTCCCTACAGTTTTCTCTCCACTCCATCACCAGATACCAAGGGTAAAGATGCCCAAGTCAGAAAGATCTCAGATGCCAACCCTAATTCCCAGATCTTCAGATTACCCACCTCCCAGTCATTATGAACAAACACCAAGAGACACTCCGCTCCCAATAGTCCCAGCGCACCAGACTGAATAGCCACACTTCAGCACCTCTCCAGACACCCACCCTCGATACCCACCTCCTTAATTTCCAACTCCACCATCTCCTCTATGGTTGTTGCCAAACCCAACATCACCACCTCTGTCAGGGAGTCCAACCTTCCACCCACTACCTACAGTTGCCACCATTCCCCAACCCCCTCCCCTCCCCACCCCACCCCACCCCACCCCAGTACCTTCACTACTCCACCACTCACATTTCCTACAGCTTTTCCCAACTATAGATAATTATCCCTCCACCCAGCTTCGCCTCAAACCCCCACTTTCCAGAACATCCCATCCCTCAACCTCCCCCCATCACAAGGGCCACAAATGCAGCAGGGGCCTACCAACGTCCCGCCTCTCTCTCCCCTACAATCCTCCCACCACCGTTTTATTTCAACCATCATCAGTCTTTTATGGTATTGCTGCTCTGAAACGGTGCTTTTTGGCGTGTGTGTGTTACCTGACTTTCGACTCATGCGCTTCTCCCAGCCAGGGGGCAGCGGCTCCTCTTCAGCCATTGCTTCAGTCGTCGTGCTGCTGCTAATAGACAAGACCAGGCGCAACCTAACCTGCACGTTGCGGGAGTCGACAGCCAGCAACCCGCCTTCGGTAGCTCGAAGCTGATTGGTGAGATTGGCGTCTATCAACGATTCTACCAATCAAACTTCACCATGTAGGCCAATTATTATCTGATCCCGCCCCTCATGCAACCTAGCATAATACCGGAAGCGTGGTTATGGAACATCCCGCCCATCTGTACAGATCCGAGATATTATTGGAAATCACCCTGTCTGTCACGCCACGATTGGTGAAACTGCATCTGCAATAAACGTTTACTCAGTGTTCCTGCGCCGTTTATTGGAAATTAAACATAATTACCTTTCTATTTTAAAATACATTGCAAGAGTCTTGAAAAGACTGACAAAGCATAAAAAAAAATATATATTTTGCATTTATTTATTCCGTACACTTTATTGAAATTCATTATTTCAATTTCTTAAAGCTGATATATTCTGAGGAAATATAATGCGTTGTACTTAACTTTGTTTTACAAATTTTCAGATACTAAAATAAACAGAGTGCTCTCTACAATGTTAGTGGAATTTGGTCAATAAAATCAAGAGTTATGAAAGTGCTTCTCTGAATCTGAGACTCAATAAACGTCACACTATTTTCCTTCGGAGGCGGTGACCAGCACGTCAATCAAAGGGTCCCGGAAGTTGATTGGCTAATTCCATCAGCCAAAGGTGTGGTTACTGGAGATTCGCGGCCTGGTCGTCGTTGCTACGTGAAGTGGAGCCTGAGTGGTAAGTACAGTATCTCACCGGGTAAGTTGTGCTTTTGTCCAAAGCGGTTGCTGAAAGCGTTTATTTTGAATCAAATTAGAAATTTCACCAGTTTTCTAAGCTTCTTTGACTGTGGTTTGTATCATTTGATGGGGGGCGGCCTATGGGCCTCGCGGCGTTGGAAATGTTATTAGCATTGGTCTAAGTAGAGGTAACTTAATTTTGTTAATGTTATCAGATGCCTCGGTGGTGACGTGAAAGGTTTGAATCCACCAAAGTATTTTATTTCATCAATATAATGAGCCCACGAGCACTACGTTGCTGTTTTTTTTCCTTTTGCGTTATTTACTTTAATATTTGCTATTCTAGAACATGGAACATTACAGTACAGGAACAGGTCCTTCGGCCCACTGTGCTATGCCGAACAAGCTGAAAAGTAAAAATCTAATCCCTCCTACCTACACCATGTCCATATCCTTCCATCTCCCTTACATTCATGTGCCTGTCCAAACATCTCTTAAAATCCTCTCATGTATTTGCCTCGACCACCATACCAGGCAGCACATTCCAGGCATCCGCAACTCACTGAGGAGGAAGAAAAACTTGGCCCTTCACCTTTGAACGTTCAAAGGTTGTTACCTGTCACCCTCAATACGTGCCCTCTGGTATTAGACATTACAACCCTGGGAAACAGATGCTCCCTATCTACTCATCGATGCTTTTCGTAATCTTATAAAACTCTATCAGATCTCCCTTCAGCCTTTGCTGCTCTCAAGAAAACAGCCCACGTTTGCCCTGCACATGCCCTCTAAACCAGGCAACATCCTGGTAAACTGCTTCTACACCCTCAACAAAGCCTCAACATCCTATAGTGGGGCAATCAGAACTGTATCTAATCCTCCAAATGTGGCCCAAGAAGCGTTTTATAAATGTGCAAGCTGACCTCTTGACTTTTGAACTCAATGCCTACTCTTTTTTTAAAAAAGGAACCATTCCAAGAGCCTTCTTAACCACCTTATTGACTTGTGTAGCCATTTTCAAGGAGCTATGGACTGGAAACAGTAGCGGTCTCTCTGCTCAGCAACACTGTTAAGGGTCTTGCCCTTAACAGGGTACTGTCTCCTTGCATTTGCTCTCATTTATTTGGGTTAAACTCCATCTGCCATTTCTCTGCGCATATCTGCAACTGATCTATATTGTTCTGTATTCTTTGCCAGTCTTCTACACTATCCACAACTTCACCAATCTTGGATTCATCTGCAAATTTATAATAACATGCTATTTTATGTATTACACTGTACTTAAGCTGCAAAAACAGCAAATTTCACAACATGTAAGTGATGATAAACCTGATTTGAATATTATTTTCCACAGCATTAACTTCCTTATCTATGGTAGAAATGATGTTAAATGGTTACCTTAGAATGGGTTGAAAGTGGTCATGGTGGAAATTATCCTGAGCTAAAAGGTTTAAGTGATATTCATTGTTGAAACTCTTTTTTACCTGGCGTTGCTAGAAACATGGCTGGTTAAGCCCTCATAACAAGCCAGTGGACTCAGCGGTGAGTTAACCACCTTTCTTGAACTCCATACGTCATCAATATGACTTGGCTCCCGCCAGACTGGAAGAACCAGAATGTTTCAGCCACTCGCACCCTAATCTGAGCGAATGCTGTGTAAATCCAGCCCATTTGCTATTACCCGCCAGCAAGAAATAACATTCTACACTGCATACATTTATAGGAAAGGTATATTTATGAATATCATTTAATCAAATGGTTATTACAGGGGAAAAAGAAAATAAAAGGATCCAGTATTACTAGAACAGTCAAATGTGCACAAAGTTGGAGCTCGGATCTTCCAAAAGCTGGAAGTGTCTTTGTGCTCAAGGAACCAACTGCTGTTCACTGATCACCAATAGAAGCTTCCACCTTGGACTCCATTGAATTGCACATTCCAGATGGATTGAATCCTACCGCTGGTTCTTTCGATCTTCTCTCTCCATCTCCCACTGATAAAGCCTCGACCCCCCTTTAGTGTCCACCGCAAAACCTCCACCTAGCTTTCTCTAGAACCTTCTCCCAATTCTCCCATCCTGATTGGCTGACCTGGCTTTCCTAAGCTAAACATCACAACCTCTTACTTTAACGGTGGCCTAAACACTATCAGCAAAACACTCTGCTTCTACAGAAAACTATGAAATGAAATATCCCACAGCATTAGCAGTAAAATCTTAACTAGGGCATTACATTAATATTTTTCATAAGATTTATGACAGAGAAGGCATGCCATATCAGTGAAAATGAGGTGCAAAGCTCATTATTTGTTCCATGTCATGGTTTTTCAAGTGTTCTTCAAGGTGGCTTATTTGCCTCTAGGACAGCACAGCAGTGTTGCAGTAGCATAACACTTTCTAGTGGCAGTGATCAATTTCCCACAGCTCTTTGAAAGGAGTTTGTCCATTCTTCCCACGACCACGTGCCTTTCCTTTGGGTGCTCTGGTTTCCTCTTAGTAAGTTGTGGGCACGCTATGGTGGAGCTAGAAATATGGGGACACTGATAGGCTAACCCCAGCACGTTCATGGAAATGTGCTCACTGAGGCAAACAATGCATTTCACTGTAAGTGTCAATATAGTTTTACTTGTCATATGTAATCTTTTCTCCCCCTTTTGGGAAACTACCATGCATTGATTGGGAGAGTAAATACGCTGAACCTAGCAAATTCTTTCATTTCTTAAGAGCAAAGCCTCTTCAGTTAATATCATAGTCATACAGCACGGAAAGAGGTAATGCTAAGGCAATCAAGTACATGAATATACTAATCATCTATAATCCTATGCTTTGATAATTCAAATGTTTCTCCACATGTTTAAAAGTTCTGAGAGTACCTGCCTTTATCACCTTTTAAGGAAGTGTTCCAGATTTAACTGGACTCAGGGTCCCCTCTAAATCTATGACTTACTTTGAACCCATGCACGTGGCCCTAGACACTGCTGCCTTGGGGTTGTTTGCTCTCTCTCTATGCCTCTCATAATTTGACATGCCTCTGCTATATGGAGACTTACCAGGATCCTGTATGTATTAGAGGGCATGTGCTGTAAGAAGATGTTAGACAATCTTGGGGCTGTTTCCTCGAGAGAGGAGTTCCCAACCTTTTTTATGTCAAGGACCCCTGCTATTAACGTAGGGAATCCCTGCTCTAGAGTAATGGAGGCTGAGGAAAAGCCTAATTGTTTATCAGGTCTATCTATGACACATAGGTAGAAGAGATGCTGGTGTTTTTTTTTCCCAACTCAAAATGTGTAATACTAGAAGGTAAGAGGGGGGAAAATTCAGTGGAGGTACACAGTGGTGGCTGTTAGGTATGCACTGTCAGGATGGTAGAGAAAAATGTAAAGAAGGTATCTAAGAGGCCCTTGGGTTGACACAATGGATTTCCAGAGCAACACCTACAAAACGCTGGAGGGCCTCAGCAGGTCAAGCAACATCTTGGAAATGAATAAATAATCAACATTTCGAGCCAAGACTGTTCTTCAGAACTGGAAAGGAAGGGGTAAGATGCAAGAATTAGAAGATGAGGGGAGGAGAAGGAGGCTAGCTAGAAAGTGATAGGTGAAGCCAGGTGGGTGGGAAAGGTAAAGGGCTGGAGAAGAACAAATCTGATAGGATAGGAGAGGAGAGTGGGCCATGGGATAAAGTGAAGAAGGACTGGGCACGCTGGGGATAGTGGAGGATAGATGGGCAGGTGAGGAGAAGAGGCAAGGGGGAGTATAAGAGGAAAGGTGAGGGGAAGAATTACCAGATGGAGAAATTGGTGTTCATGCCATCAGGTTGGAGGCTACCTAGATGAAATATGTGGTTCATCTGCACTGATCATGGCAAAAGAGGAGGTCATGGACCAACATGTTGGAATGGGGATAAGAGTTAGAATAGTTGGACACTGGTATACTCTGCTTTTGGCAGATAGAGTGGAGTTGCTCGACAAAGCGGTCTCCCAACTTGTATCAGGTCTCACCAATGTAGAGGACGACGTATCAGGAGCAGTGCTGTCAGATTTGCAGGTGTAGTGTTGCCTCACCTGCAAGGACCAGCTGGGGCCCTGAATGGAGGGCAATGGGTAGGTGGGCATTTGGAGGGAGGGAAATTAGTGGAGAGGGGTGAATGGACAAGGGAATCACTGTGGAAAGTGTGTTGGGGGGGAGGTAAAGATGTGTTTAGTGTTAGGATCCATTGTTTCCAGATAATGGAGGGAAGCATATGAAACATATATAGGAGAAGGCATTAGATATTTTTAGCTTAATTAGTTTGGCACAGGATCTGGGGCTGAAGGGCCCCTTCCTGTGCTGTATTGTTTGTGCTTTATCATTGCAAGGAGAACAAGCCCAGTCTCTCATAACTCAAACATTCCACCTAAGGCAATATGCTTGTGGCACTCTCCTGTGCAATTATGTCCTACCCATAGTATCTTGATACAATTAGTAATATATCACCATAATGGTCATCATTTATATCAGTGTTGCTATCAGTCAGTTTTTTTAATATTTTGATAACATTATTGATTTAATCATAAATGCTACTGCTGTTATGGCCTCCTTTGCATTGGGAAACTTGAACATTGATTTAGCCATTATGTTATAGAGCAGCAAATCATAAACCTGAGATTCTGCAGATGCTGGAAATCCAAAACAACACATTCAAAATGGTGGAGGAAATCAGCATGTCAGGCAAATCTATGGAGGGGAGGAGAAGATGGCGACGTGACGCAGTGCGCGCAGCTTCTCCGGTGAATGATATCTGTATTTGTCAAGTAGGATGCCGTGCACAATCTTGATTTGATGGAGACAGATGTGAGAGTACGGAGGAACATCTGGAGAAACTTCTGAAATGCCTGCTTCACTGCCGCTGTTACTGTGCAATCGAGAATCTCCAGAGGGGAAGGCCCCAAATCCTTGGCTTGGCAGCCGGGGCCGGGGTTGAAGCGCTCAGCAGAGATGGTGCTCGGTATCAGAGGGCTGGTTGGAGCTCGAAGTTTTCGGACAGACTCAAGAGTCAGCTGTGGTCGGGTGCTTCCAATGGTGCTGCATCGGCAAGTTTGCGGCGCTGGAGATTCATGGCAGGGAGAGTTTTCTTCCTTCTGCCGTCTGCGTGAGATGATGGGACTTTCGAGACTTTGAGACTTTTTTTTACTGTGCCCATAGTCTGTTCTTTATCAAATTACGGTATTGCTTTGCACTGTTGTAACTATATGTTATAATTATGTGGTTTTTGTCAGTTTTTTTAGTCTTGGTCTGTCTTGTGTTTCTGTGATATCATTCTGGAGGAACATTGTATCATTTCTTAATGCATGCATTACTAAATCACAATAAACGAGGACTGCGTGTCCTGATAATCTCAAAAAAAATGAATAAACAGCTGATGTTCCAGCCAGAGACCTTTTATCAGGACTGAGAAGGAAGGGGGCTGATGCCAGAATATTATGGAGCACTTGTTCAACCTGAAGGAGCAATCCTAAGCCGACCTTTGCTTTCCGTTTTAATTATCCATCCCACTCCCTATCTCACACATCTGAGTGTGGCCTCTACATTGTTGCAGAAGGACCCAATGCAGGCTTGAGGATCACTACTTCCACTTGGCAGAGTGCAGCCTTCTGTACTTGATGGTCACTTGCCCACCTTTGGGTACCTTTTTCTTTACAATTAGCAAATTTAACTACAAAGCTCAATGTGCCCTCAGCTGTCACTGTTTATTCATTTGCTCTCACCACATTCGAGATGTTCCATTTGACCCATTAATCCTCCTAAATACCTGCTCTGCAACTGAAACTTCACCTGCTGAGTGTTTCTGGCTTTGTTTCATTTTTTAGATTTACAACACCTGCGGCTTTTTAAATTGCTTTTGCTGCTAATAACATAACCAATATTATTTTGTATAATCTGAGTATTGTTTTAATCATTAGTCGTCATTAGCATTAATATTGTCTTTAGTGTTATGAACACCAGCACTGTAATTGGTGCTGTTTCTCTATGAACCTACAACTAATTACAGCAGTTGTCTCAGTTAAGACAATTTTTGATTTTATGAAATTTGCAATAATGCAGCACAGCAGGTGATAGTCACAGCTGAAAGTAAAAGAATGGAATTATTTAGAGAAATCTCGCCAAGCCAGGCACAGTGGACTGAGTGCCAACATTCGATGTCGATGTAATGTAAGATGCATCGTCATTTTTTTGTTTGGACGCAAGTTTAGTTCTTTACCCTGTAAGTTAAAGATAATGCAGGGTACCTAATGTAGAACTGAAGAAGTATTACTTCAATGCTGCATCAGTTACCCTGCTTTAATTTCATTACTAATTGCTTTGAACTGCAGTCAATAGCTTAAATCTATTCATCTGTAGATTTGTCTACTTGTTCCTTTAGAATCGTGAAAATCAAAACAGAGCAGAATCATGGTATACATTTCATTGTGAAATAAGAATTATGATTTGATTTTATTCCACATTACATTATTTTCTTAAATCTTTTCTTCCTTGTCTTTCCAGGAAATAAAAATGATTGAGATCATTTGCAATGACCGTTTGGGAAAGAAGGTTCGCGTTAAGTGCAAGTATCCTTTAAGGATGGTTGATCAATGTAACAATTTTTTAAATTGGGTTCTTTCATGTTCTTCACTGGTGGTTGAGTTGGTGTCTTTGGTGCCCCATTTTTCCCCATTGGTTATGCCTCTGCATCCACAAACATAATGAATACCTCTGTATCCATGCAGAGTCGTGTGTGTTAGATATAGGGGTTATTGTGGTGTACATCTATATAAGGCTCTAACTAGTTGCATGAAGGAAATATAGCTTAACTTCTTGGTAACTTGTTATAGTTTCTTGTAGTGCAATGTAAAGGGTTGTCCTTTGCATCTATTTCTCATGACATAAATTTGAACACGCATGGTTTATCAGTGTCTGCAGCTTGAATTATTTTCATAGCAGTAAAAATGATTAGATGTTGGATTAGATTAAATGTTAGATTAATTAGATTAGATTAATGTTAGATCTATATGGAAAACCATGGTCACCAAAGTCCGCATTGGATATGGTACCTCGACAGACAGTAAAAATGTTATGTTTTTAAAACAGACAAAGCAAAAATGTTGGATCTTTCTGCCATCATTCTTTTATCCCTATGGATCGAGAATTCATTTGCTTTAATAAAATAATTCTTTTCTTAAACTAAGTTGCTGAGTTTTATCTTCAACTACTCTTCGCGTTAGGAATAAATTGTGTCATGTGTATATTGTAACCAATTTGCTGTGAGCCATGGCTAACATCATGCTATTCATAGTCACTCTTTGTGAAATACTCAAGTTGGAGTCATGCAAACTGCCCACAAGGTAAATTTTCTCACACAGTAGTTTACTGTGGCTAAATTGTGTGTCATCTCCAAAAAAAAGTTGCAGTTACTTGCCTGGGCAACTTCTTTGTTCAACCTCTACCCCCTAAAACACAAAGGTGGGAGTTACATGAAACATAACTGGGGCAAGTTTCCCTCAAAGTCAATGCATTTCTGACTTGGATACATCCCAAAAATGAATAAGTAGAACAAAGTGCACTGGTGGTCTCATTATTATTCTGCAAAGCATGTGAAGTTGGCATTGACTCACTGTAGTTCTTTCCAATTGCGTTTCAGAAATGTTATTTTTAAAAAGAAAGGGTAACTTAATGCAATGTTTTTGTTTGTTGGTATTAAAGAAACATTGGCATCAATTTAAAGTCTTTGTCTATAAGTTATCTAGTTGTGAGTGGCTATAACCTGCTTATGGTTGTTGAGCGCAGGTCAAGATAGATCTTAAAGCAGGAAAGACATTGGGGGAGGTGAATTTTGGATTATTTAGATGGGGGAGGGTGGTAGTTCCCTGTTTGCCACTAGTGGGTGAAGCAAATGTTTGGTGTGAAGACTGCAGATCAATAAGGACTAACAAAAGTTGTAGTGTTGAGTAAGCTGCTGAGGGGTAAATGGAAGACAGGAAGGGTGAGAGGGTTGTTGGGTGGGAAGACTAGAATGCGACAAGTGGCATTTTGGGAAGAGTGGCGTAATCCATCACATTGAACTCTCTCCGTGACCACAAAGAATGTGCCTGTTCCATAACATAGTTTGTGTAGACACTTGTACTCTCCCATCAGGATTTGGCCCATACTTGATGTCAAATCAAATGTCGAATCTGGAATTCTCGTTCTGTCTTTCTTTCATCACCATGGGGAAATGGATGTTGAGCGTGTTTATTAGGACTATGAGACTCTTATTAATAGGTCTGATGATTTAAACATCGGATATAGCATGTAGTATTATGATTATGGTAATTAAGCTCAAATTCTAACAGTTATTTACAGCCAGGAAATACAACCTCTGGAGTGCCTTTATCAAAAGTTGCTGATTTTATGAATATATTTTCATTAGTTGGGAATGCTTCTGCTGGATCTCAAGATGCACTGATCCAAAGAATTAAAATGACAGGGCTGTACTTTACAGAACTACATCTGGTTTTGGATTTAATTTGATTATAAACCAAGGCCACTTGCAGCACTGTAGGATGGAATGTTTCACATCAATGTGCTTTCTTTCCTTGATGTTTCTATTCCCCAGTCCTGATGATACCATACAAGATCTGAAGAAGTTAATTGCTGCACAAACTGGAACAAAATGGGACAAGCTGGTCTTGAAGAAATGGTGTGTATTTTTACTTGACTTCTATTGGCACTAGTTTCCTTGAGGTCTTTTTTTTCTTTATTTTAAGCTCTGAAATGTTCTGTTGACTTCTCTTTCCCCTTTCTTTCACCCCCCCCCCAATAAAACTCATCAATATTTTTGACCTCTAGCTGAAGCTGAAACAGTTGTCATTCTGGAGTGATCCAAGTGAAAGAAGACTAGTTATCTAACTTCCTTGTGCTAATTTTATTGTTTTCCAATTTTAGGTACACCATTTTCAAGAATCACGTTCAGTTAGAGGATTGTATCCTTTGCTCTTGTGAATATGCTCAGTTCTGAATCTATAGGTGTTGAGAGTTGCTGGGAGGAGGTGGTTGAGATGGGCAAATCTTTGAAATCAGTACCAGATATTATCAAATTTGACCTTAAACTTTGCAAAATGCTGTCTCTGATGAAGGGAAAATTTCAAAAATTATCCTTAGTAAGTCAAGAATACAGAACTAATTTGAAAATGTGTTTTTATTTGATAATGAAAAAACATTCATGAGGTGGGGTGTCTAAAGTGTCTGGCCCTGAATTGCATTGTCCATCCCTAATCCTTCAAATGTGTGGCATGTTGGAACATTTTAGAGGGTAGTTAAGAATACACTTCACTTGGCTAAAGTGGACCAGGGCAACAGCTGCCCTTCCCTGAAAGGTGCCAGTGAAACATTGAAATTTCAATAGTATTTTTGGTAGCCATTATTATCTTTTTGATTCCAGAATATTTAATTATTTGAACTTGAGTTTCTCAGTTGCTGTAGAGTTTGTGGGTTCCCGTTATCAATCTGGTAAATTAACTGGTATACTGTCATATCTTTAATATAATGTAGTGGATGCTTGAACGTGATTACGAGGAATTACTGGTACCATGGAAACTTGCTGGACAATTTTGGACACAGTTAAGACTAAAACACATTGCTCTGAGTCTGGGGAAATACATTGGTCAGGTGTTTATACGAGATAACTTCCCCTGAATAGACATGTAGTTTAATGAACAGCTTTGCTGAAACAGATAACTGACATTACCTTTATAGTTCCAGAGTTTATTCAGGGTGCAGAAGAGTACAGTTAGTAGAGCTGTTGCCTCAGTGCCAGAGATCTAGGTTCTTGAGTACTGATACTGTCTAATTTGTATGTTCACACCATAACTCTGCAAGCAACACACATCAAAGTTGCTTGAATTTCCAGCATCTGCAGAATTCCTCGTGTATAACTCTGCATGCCCAGTTTTCCTCCATCCTGTAGAAGTGTGTGTTAGAACAGTACAAGCCCTTTGACCCATGATCTTGTGCCAACCTTTCAATCTACACTAAGATCAAAGGTCAATCTAGCCCTTCCACGTAGCTCTCCATTTTTCTATCATTGCCTTTCTAAGAGTCTCTTAAATGTCCCTCGTGTATCTGCCTCAGCAACCACCCTCATTCCATATTGTAAGTTAATTGGTCATTGTAACTTATCTCTAGTGTATATGTGAATGGTGGATCCTGGGGCTTTAAATCTTGTGATGTAGATTTTTGTACACTGTAAAAGGTCGCCAGAAAGTTTACTGTGGTATATACTTGTTGCACAGCATTTCAAGTGTGTGCGCCTTAACCAAATTGCCTTCAGATGAGATCCACGATGGAATGAACTTGGAGCTTTATTATCAGTGAAGTGTATTCCAGCCTGAGAAGTTTGCCACAAATAACAGCTTGCGGGGAAATAAGCTTATGGCTTCAGAATGAACACTTGTGCTTTTCTGAACATTACTTATTTTTCTTTAGTTTGGAGAAATTTCTTTGTATTTCAGAATACTTGATTTCTTTGTCCAATACAAGATGCTTTTAATTTCCGGTGTTTATTAGCAAATAAAAGTGTCAATCTGTGTAATTACATGCGTATCTATTCCTTCCCATTCTGACCATAATCTCTTCCACTTAGCGCACAGTATTAGACTGGATTTTGCCTTGAGTATGCTGCTAAATGAGAGTCTTGCAGTTGCTACAGTTTCCGTTCATTTTAAAATACAAGAATCGCCAACAATCTAACTAATTCAGGAGATTGAAGCTTTGCATGATTTTTGAAGTTTAGAATCTCATGTCTGATTTAACAAAGGTTGGAGGAGGATATTTCATTGCATACGCCCCCACCCCGTCTCTGCAGATGCAAGTTCATTAACTAGTTTGCATTGTAGCCGGGTATCAGAAAACCAGTTCTGTGTCACATGTTTGAATGGAATTAAAGTGGAAATGTGCTTTACCTTTTGTGTGCTTTATTTTTAATGTGCAGTTACTTGCCTATGCAGCCTGAATTTGACTGGAATTTTTTTTTTTGTTAGCCAATTTTTTGTTGCTCAATATTCAAGGATTTTGTTTTGAATAATATATTTTTCATTTTTAACTACTGATATGTTATTTTTAAATGATTGTCACCTACCTGAACTTGCCAAAAACCAGTTCGTTCTTCTCCCCACTGGAACACTAAACCCCTTCCGAACTTGATCTTGCCCTTGTATCCATCCTGTTACACAGTCTGCCCAGGCTTCAGCCTGGGATAGCAGAACTTGTGTGTTCACTGGAGTTTAGGAGAATTAGTGCAGAATCCAGAAATTTCTAACAGGACTGAACAATTGAATGCAGGAAGGATGTTCCTAGTAGCTAGGAGTCTAGGGCCAAGGCTCACAGTTGAAGGGTAAAGCCAAGTCTTCCAGTTCCACTGGATCCAAAAACATTTCTCTGTTAAGTAGCAAACCTGTGCTTGTCTCTATTGTCCATTATATCCCATGTCGTATGACCATGATTGTTCTTGGCAAATTTTCCTGTAGAAGTGGTTTGCCATTTCCTTCCTCTGGGCAGTGGGTGACTCCATGCATCATCAGTAGGCTTCAGAGATTGCCTGGCATCAGTGGTCACATAACCAAGACTTGTGATATGCACTGGATGCTCAAATGACCATCTACCACCTGCTTACATGGCTTCATGTGACCCTGATGAGGGAGCCAAGCAGGTACTACACCTTGTCCAAGGGTGACCTGCAGGCTAACGGAGGGAAGGAGTGCCTTGCATCTCCTTTGGTGGAGATGTATCTCCATTCCCCCTTCCCCCACACTGTCTCTACCACAGAAAGCAATTGAATCAAGTCATTTACTAGGCAGTGAGCTGGATGTTCTTGGGACAAGAGGAATCTTGGGATAAAATCTGGAAGGGGGCGGTAATAGATCTCAGTAATACAGTACAAAAACAGGCCTGCATAAGCTAGTCTTATTTGCCCCATATCTTGCTAAACCTTTTTCCTTGATTTGTGATAACTAACAGGTTGAAGTATCTAAGTTGTGTCCATCTTGGAACAGTAAATGGCTGAATATTTGTACCACATGGCTCAGCAGTTTTAAAAAGCTGCAGGTTCACCACTCCAAGATGACTTTGCAACCAGTCTTAGAAAGCATTTGATATTCTCTGAGTGTGAACATACTGAAGACCCTAGTGTGGGGCTGTTTATATAAGCTGAGCAAAAGTTCTCATGCTGTGGTTACATTAAACTCATCGTAATGCACCAACATGATGTGGATTCTTCTCACCATTCCTTGGAACAACCTGACTACATTGTGCGATTATTGTTAGAAGTGTTTCAGTGGCTATACTTCTCTCACCCAGTATGGAGGCTCCGATGCACAGAATCGAAAGAGGCTGTAGAGGGTTCTAGACTCAACTAGTTCCATCATGGGCATAACCCTCCCACCATCAAGGGCATCATCAAAAGGTGGTGCCTCTAAAAGGTGACATCCATCATTAAGGACCCTCACCATCGAACCATGTTCTCTTTGCATTGCTGCTGTCGAGGAGGTACAGGATCCTGAAGATCCTCACTCAACAGTTCAAGAACATCACCTTCCCCTTCAACAGATATTTGACTGACCCATGAACACTACCTCGCTCTTTATGTCTTGCACTGTATTGCCTCAACACAATAAATTTCACAATATGTCTTAAAAATAAAGCTGATTCAGGTAAAACGGCCCCGCTGCTACCACCTCACGTCAACTTGGGATTGTGCTAAAGTACTGGATGTTTTTCAAAAAAAACAAAGCATCCAGTATTTGATCTGAGAGTGCCTTAGGCTTGCAACACAGGAATAGGCTTTTTCATTTGCTCAGTCCATGTTGACCATCCTGTCCTTATCTGTACTGAGTATCTATGCTGATACTGTAATCTTGAAATATGAGGTGCAATTTACCTAAGCCACTGGTAGTGTAAGGGGGTTACTTGCCAACTCAAGCTCAGTTAACTACAGTTGTGTGACTTTATTTATTTTTATCCTACACTGTTGGGAAATGGCAAGAGCATTGTGTGACAAAACAAGGAACATCAGTCCATTTCATGCACTGATCTACAATGTAAAATGCATGTTCTCTATGGTACTTTTATTTGCAGAAAGGACCTAGCCAAAATATGTACATTGATACATTAACTGTAAAATAATTTTTTAAATATTATTGAAAACCTGGGTTGGGTCAGGGATAGTTTAAGTTTGAACTTGCTCTCTTTGCCCATGGAGCATTTCATCTAGTTCAGTTTTGCAAATCACCTTTCCATTTTTGAGGTAGATAGCAACTAAAATGCATTCCCATCATTGAAAGCTATGAACTGAAATCATTCAGAATTATATCTTCCTGTGAGGGACAGAAATTTTGTAGGAATACAAGCAAGCCATAGCAAAACTACATTGGTGAGGCTGTAATTCACCCGAGGCAACCACTTCGAAATGTTAATGTACTGACTAAGGTAGCTGCTAGTGCTGCTGATTTACAGCTCCACTGATCCACATTCAATGAACATAAACATGAGATTCTGCAAATGCTGGAAATCCAGAGCAATACTCTCAAAATGCTGGAGGAACTCAGCAGATCAGAAAGATAGATGTTGCCTAACCTGCTGAGTTCCTCCAGCATTTTGTGTGTGTTACACTGGATTAACAATTGGCCTTGACTCCCTGTAAACACATTGGTTTCTTCCATGTGTTCCAGTTTCCTCCCACATCCCACCAACAGCTGGTAGGCTAATAATCACCTGGATTCTACTGTTCACCCTATTCGCAGATTCCAGTTGATGGCAATGTAGCCAGAATAAAATGGGTTACGATAGGGTTAGAGTGGTTAATGATCAACACCCATAAGATGGGTCTAAGGGAATTTTCAATGCTGTCTCCATGACCTTGTCTCTGGTGTACTGTAATTTGCCAATATACTGTTAATTGCAGAGGATTCTGGAGGTGACGTAGGCATCAGAATCTTAAGTGTTTTACACTGCAGTTTACTGTCACAGTACAAGTATGTTTAAGACCAATACATTAATCCTATAATGTGTACATTCAGATTTGCATTAAATACATTACAGACAAGATGCAATATGCCTCCAAGCACAATGTTGGAATAAAATACAAACCAATTTGGTCTAAAAGAATAAACAGTTAATTCAATTCCCCAAGATTATTTTATGACAGAGCCTTACAGGATTTGCTTGCAGGTGAATTTACGGTTCTTCTCTCAGTTCCAAAGCTGCAGAAATTGATATGAAATGAAATGTAATATTGATTTTTCTGTGATGCTCTGATCTATTAGCAGGCAATTCAATAACTTTCCATTAATGTTACTTCCTCAACATCCTCACCATGATTCTTGTCTTCTGATTCCTCTAACTGATCATCTTATACTGGTTTAATTTTGCTCTTTCTGGCCAATTTCTCAGCCTAAAGGTTTCAATCTGATCCTCTATGTGTTTCACTTCAGTGCTCTTCGTAATTACTGAGAGGCTTCTGTTCATTTACTTTTCTCTTTACATTGAGATTTATTTACTTTAGTGTTCATCTTCTCCTTTTGATTTGAAATATAATTCTTCCTTCCCTGCAGCTTGTGTGTCTGCCATATTTCTAATCATGTTAGAGGCCACTCAGCCCATCAATGTTTATATTGGCTGGTATGCCAATTATCATATAAGAAGTTGGAGTAGCCCATCCTGCCCGCGGCTCCACTATTCATCAAAATCATAACCGATCTGGCCATCGACTCCGCTGCATCTACCTGTATTTTCCCCATAACTCTTAATTCCCCTACAATGCAAAAAAAGTCTAACCTTGCCTTAAATATATTTAATGAGGTAGCCTCTACTTCTTCCATAAGCAGAGAATTCCACAGATTCACCACTCACTGGGAAGAAAAACTGTTTTTCCTCATATCCATGCTAAATCTACTCACCCGCAACACTTGGAGGCCACAGTTTCACCCACCAGTGGAAGCAACTTTTCTGCCTCTATCTAATCTATCCCTTTTGTAATGTTATATGCTTCCATAGATCCCCTCTCATTCTAACAAACTCCTGCAAATTTAGTCCAAGGCAATTCAATCTCCATCAATCTCAGGCTAACTCTCACCTCTGAAATTAACCTGGTGAATCTCCTCTGCCAGTATATCGTTTCTCAAGTAAAGAGACCAGAACTGCTGGCAACGGTGGTGGAGGCGGATATGATAGGGTCTTTTAAGAGACTTTTGGACAGGTACACGGAGCTTAGAAAAATTGAGGCCTATGGGTAACCCTAGTAATTTCTGAGGTAGGGACATGTTCGGCACAACTTTGTGGGTCGAAGGGCCTGTATTGTGCTGTCGGTTTTCTATGTTCTGTGTTCTAACTGCTTGCAGTATGGCCTCACTAGTGCCCTGTATTGTTGCAGCATAACCCCTCTGCTCTTAAAATCAGTTTGTTTGCCTGCTTGATAGCCAATGTTGGGGTTGGCACAACACTGTAGACCAAAGGGCCCATTCCTGTGCTATGTTCTATGTTCCTGTACTACCCAAAAAAACAACCTATTGCAAATCCTGCACAAGTATCCAAAGTCCTTAGACACAAAGGCATCCTGCGAGTGCTTATTTTCCGGGCTCCTATTATTTTTCACATACCCGTCAACTTCCCCCTCCTCCACCTCAGGGCTATTTGCGTATCTAATTAACGTCATAGCCAGTATGTCTTTAAGACGTGTAAACTCACCAGGCAGCACCAACGTTGAGATCAAACCAAGCTGTGAGACAGCAACACTACCTGCTGTGCATCACTATTCTTCGACAAATGAATAATCTGTTTGCAAATCTTCATTATAAAGCCATCAAGTGGAGTAGGTACTTATTATCTCTGAAGCTATTTCTTATTGTAATAGTGGGCTGTTCACTGTTTGTAGGCATTTGGTGCAGTGTATATCTATAATGTATAATGTATTTTGCCCAGCCTTTTCAATTAATCTTGCTTAATTAATTATTTTCCAAGAATATCTCCCCTTTAGTAAATCAAGTAAAGTTTTATTAAAGGAAAAATTAACAGTTTCTCCAAGAAATGAGTTGGCAATTAATAAATATAACCTTGTCTGTAGAGGCACAATGATGTTGGTGGAGCTGTTGTCTCAGTTTGATCCTGACCTCCAGTGACATGAGGTTTGCATGTTTTCCCTGTGACCATATGAATTTCCTCTGGGGCTCTGGTTTCTTCACACATCCCAAAGATGTACAGATGGGTAAGTTAATTGGTCACTAAATTTCACCTTATGTGCAGGTGTGTTACACAATCTGGTAGGAAGCTGATGGAAATTTGGGGAGAATTACAAAATAGGAAATAGTTCAGTATTAGTGTAAGTGGGTCAGCACAGACTAACTGGGCTGAAGTGCCTGCTTTTGCTGCTTTGTCATAGAAACAGGCCATTTGACCCCTCTGTCTGGCATTTGCACCATTGCCCTTCCATCCACATACCTATCTAAATTTCTCTTAAATTTTGAAATTGAACCAGCTTCCGCCTTCTCATTACACTTTCACCATCCTCTGAGTTCCCTTACACATTTGTCTGAGTTTGGTTGTCCAATCTTTTCCACTTATGTATATGAATGTTTGCACCTCACCTGTACAGAGGCTGGTCAACATTTAGTAAGGAGCCCACTTAAATGAACTTCATAAAAATTATAGCTGAAATACAAATATGATCTGACAGACTTTTGAAGAATTAATATATAATTGTGCTAATTTTTCATATGTTAGGCACATTTGCTTCTGGGAGAAAATCTTTTAGCTGCTTCACTAAAATCATATAAGTCGTACCTGTAGACAATTTTAATATAAAGATTAGTCACCTATATATCAAAGCATACAGTGAAATGTGTCATTTGTGTCAACAAGTAACAGAACCGAGAATTGTGCTGAATGCAGCCTGCAGGTGTCACCGTCAATGTTTTCTCTAATTTGTAATTACCAGTGTGAGCAAAAATCTTGTGCTGTGCAATTTTTTTGCCCAGTGACAACAACCTGTTTCAAAGGTTTCGAAGGTACATTTAATGTCAGAGAGATGTATACAATATACATCCTGAAATGCTTTTTCTTCACAACCATCTACAAAAACAGAGGAGTGCTCCCAAAGAATGAGTGACAGTTAAATGTTAGAACCCCAAAGTACCCCCCAGCTCCCCTCCCTCCCGCACGTAAACAGCAGCAAGCAACAGTCCCCCGTCCCCCCACCAGCAAAACAAGCATCAGCACCCGCCTCCGAGCACAAAAGCGTGAGCAAAGCAACAGCAAAGACACAGACTTGCAGTACTCCAAAGACTACTTGTTCACCTGGTATTCAACATACCACAGGCTCTCTCTCTCCCTAATAAGGGAGAAAGAAGTGTCTCCGTTTCACAGCGAGAGGGGAGCCATAACAAACAACTCACTGGTTTACAATGTTAAAAGTCCGTTGCGTCGCTTTTTCCGAGCTCTGTGCCCAAAGATCTGAGGCCCCTGGGCACACAGCCAGAAATCTGCCGTCTCCAACAACACACCAATCCCCTGCAGAGGCACTGACCTCCAAAACCCCCCATCTCCAGAGTCATGAAAACTTGGTCCTCTGAAGGCAAGTAAAGCTCTTAGGCTGAGCCCTTGGGCTGCCAAACAATGGCCATTCATGAAGTCCCGAGAGCAGGTCCCATTCCCACAAGTCAAGTCAAGTCAAGTCTCTTTTTATTGTAATTTCGACCATAACTGCTGGTACAGTATACAGTGAAAACGAGACAACATTTTTCAGGACTATGGTGCTACATGAAGCAATGCAAAAACTACACTGAACTACATAAAACAATACAAAAACTACACTAGACTACAGACCTATCCAGGACTGCATAAAGTGCACAAAACAGTGCAGGCATTGCCATAAATAATAAACAAGACAACAGGCACAGTAGAGGGCAGTAGGTTGGTGTCAGTCCGGACTCTGGGTATTGAGGAGTCTGATGGCTTGGGAGAAGAAACTGTTACATAGTCTGGTCGTGAGAGCCCGAATGCTTTGGTGCCTTTTGGAGGGAGAAGAGTATGTATGAGGGTGCGTGGGGTCCTTCATAATGCTGTTTGCTTTGCAGATGCAGTGTGTGATGTAAATGTCGGTGACGGCGGGAAGAGAGACCCCAATGATCTCCTCAGCTGGCCTCACTATCCGCTGCAGGGTCTTGCGATCCGAGACGGTGCAATTTCCAAACCAGGCAGTGATGCAGCTGCTCAGGATGCTCTCAATACAACCTCTGTAGAATGTGGTGAGGATAGGGGGTGGGAGATGGACTTTTCTCAGCCTTCACAGAAAGTAGAAACGCTGCTGGGCTTTCTTTGCTATGGAGCTGGTGTTGAGGGACCAGGTGAGATTCTCCGCCAGGTGAACGCCAAGAACACAAAGAACCGTAGTCAGCATGTAACTCCAGGTCAGGGTCTTCAAAAGAACAGTTTCTACTGTTTCATTAAGCCATTCTGCTTTAAATGAACTAGCAGTTCTTTCACACTTCACACCCTTTGCTTCTTCGAAATTCGACTTGGTGAATCGATAACTTCTTCAACAATAACAGTGTAAGTTAGCCAGTTCGAAAATCTCCATACAAATCATCACAAACTCCACATTATCAACACCATCCACATCAGAAACTGGAAAAAGAAATGTGATTGTGTACGATTGTGAAATATACTTAACATGCCAACGAGGTAGAGGGTGACAACCTTTTGTGTGCAGTTTAAATTCCTTTGTGCAAAGGATGTGTACACACGCACATCTTAGAGGGAACGTTGGTTACCATCCTTCTGGTGGCAACAAAGCATGCCCACAATTTACTAATCCTAACCTGTACATCTCTGGAACATGGGTGGACACCCATAAAATTGTGGGGAGAGCATACAAACTCCTTACAGAGTTAGGAATTGCACTCTGATCCCTGATCACTGGCATTGTAATAGTATTATGCTAGCCTCAGTAACTATTGTTTCGAGTACATATCTCTTGGTACATTGCAGGATATTGTGCTAATCCATAGGTGAATCAGATGAGCCAAAGACCCCAGGACTGGGTGCACACAAGTCAAATTCTGGGAGTGGTTGAAAAGGTATTGAAAGATCCCTGGGCTATCCAACAAGGAGACCAGAGACCAAGAAAGGGGAGCTGGTCAGATAATTCAGCCCATTGCAGTTGAGGCATGATATTGCAAGATCCTAAATATTTGTAATATTGCAGCCTACTTAGGTCCTTTGACAAAGTTCCATTTTTCTGAGTATTTCAGGATATACGTAACTCTTCTATTATAGAATTATAATAACTTACATGGGTACTACATGCACTGAGAGAATGGAGGAATTTGGAATGGAGGGTGCTGTTACAAAATAAGGAGTTAAGGTGAAAATGAGGAGGAATTTCTCTCAGGTCTCTCAAAGATCGATGATTCTTTGGGCTTTTCTGAACCTTAATGTTGTGGATACTGAAAACTGAGATTTTCTAGGATGAAGTGGGCAGGTTTTACATCTGAAAAATGGGGTGATGATTCAAGGGTTTTGGTGGGACAAGAAGGGACGTGGAGATGAGGCCAAGATTGGATTAGCCATGTTCCAATGAAGGGAGGAGCAGGCATTGAGAGGCTAAATGGCCTACACCCCGAATTTGTTTGTTCAAGTTATACATAAATGCATCTAAATCTAGGATTTTCTGATTTCTGAGCTGGATCTTAATGCCTCCATTATTTAAAATGCACTTATTTACTGTCAATACGTGCTTGCATGTTTGCTCATGTGGCCAAGTTTGCAAATGATACTAACATAGGTGGAGGGGGAGGTAGTGTTGAGGAAGCAGGGAGCCTGCAGAAGGATTTAGATTGGGAAAATGGGCAAAGCAGTGACAGAGGGAATGCATTTTGACAGAAGGAATAAAAGTATTAGTCATTTTCTAAATGGAGAAAATTCAAAAATCTGAGGTGCAAAGCAACTTGGAAGTTCTCATGCAGGATTCCCTAAAGGTTAATTTGCAGGTTGAGCCAGTGGTGAGGAAGGCATTGATTTCAAGAGGACTAGAATATAAAAGCAAGAATGTAATGCTGAGACTTTATAAAGCACTGTTGAGGCCTCACTTGAAGTATTGTGAGCAGTTTTGGACCCCTTTTTTAAGGGAGCTCAGAACATGTACATGGAGCTTAGAAAAATAGAGGGCTATGGGTAACCCTAGGTAACTTCTAAGGTAAGGACATGTTCGGCACAGCTTTGTGGGCCGAAGGGCCTGTATTGTGCTGTAGGTTTTCTATGCTTCTAAAGAATGTGCTGATGTTGGAGAGATTCAGAGAAGGTTCATGAGAGTGATTCATGAGGCTTATCAAATGAGGAGTGATTGATAGCTCTGGACCTTTATTCACTGGTATTTAGAAGAATGGTGGGGGCGGGAATCTTATTGAAACCGAACAAACGTTGAAGGGCCTGGATAGAGTGGATGTGGAAAGGATGTTTCCTCTGGTGGGGGAATCTAGAACCATAGGGCACAGCCTCAGAGTAGAGGGATGTCCATTTAGAAAGGAGATGAGGAGGAATTTCTTTAGCCAGAGGGTGGCAAACCTATGGAATTCATTGCCACCGGTGGCTATGGTGGCTAGCTCATTGGGTGTATTTAAGACGGAGGTTGATAGGTTCTTGATTTATCATGGCTTGAAAGGTTATGGGGAGAAGGCAGAAGAATGGGGTTGAGAGGGTAACAGATCAGCCATGATGAAATGGCGGGGCAGATTTGATGAGCCAAATGGCCTCGTTCTGCTCCTGTGTCATATGATCTTATTCACGATGTAAGTCCAGTTGTGACACACAGGAACATTAATTACAACTGGTTCATTACACTTGCAACAAGCTTTAATTAAAGGTTCTCATGGATAAGTAAAGCATGTTGGATAATACAGAATTTAGCAAAACTCAGTTTGATTTATGACTTAAGTTTAATTGCATTCTCTGTACAAATTTCACTCTGAACTAGTTGCATTCATAGTGAATGTAATTTAACTGAAAGCAAATTAATAATTGTAGGCACCCTGCTGGCAAAAAAAAGAACTAAGTTCCTTTTCCTTAATATGGTTCAAAGATGTTTTATAAGCTGGAATAAAATTGTCCCCAAAAATGGAAGAAAATCCATTTTTATTTGAAAATGCTGACAAATCTGCAGTGTACAATTCTGGAGAATGGATTGCTTTGTTTGTGAAACTTGTCCGTTTCAAAAGTAAAGGCATTCTCTCCTTAAATATGTGAAACTGTGAGATGTGGCATATACAGTATATTGCATAACACAGAAAGGCACCATTTGGTCCAATATATCCATGCTGGTTATTTAAATGAATTAACCAATTAGACCACTCTCCACAACCCTCATCTTTTCCAAAGTTTCATACAAATCTACACTTACTGACCATTAGGCAAAATACTCCAGTGTTTTGACTATCCTCTTGCATAACTTGTTGTGTTGAATTCCTCATCTACTTTCATTAGGATGGTATTTCATCAGAAAATGTATTAAAAAGCCAATCTTGTGAGTACGCTCAAAAAGCTTGAAAGGTTTGTTCTCATTCAGGAGAGATTTACTCATCACTTACCTCCAGCTCCAAGCAATGATCAATGTCAGGTTGGTATTGACGATTACAGAGGCACCCTGTGTTTGTTCTGCATACTAGGCATTTCTGGAGTAAAAAAAATCATCAATACTTGAATCATTGTAATGCATTTGGGATCCCAGAGGAAAAGCTGAGTGCTGTCTGATGGTTATTTGCAGTATAGAACAGAAACCTTTTCAATATAACAGACTTCATCTAAATGAGGTAGCAGTGAGATTAATAATGTAATTCGAAGTGTTTTATTTGAGGTGGTCGAGAGGCTTGGCAGCATCTGAGTAAATGGAAATGAAAAGGTTCTTCCATCATCACAATAAGAAGTAGCCAGGGGTAATTCTTCAGCTGTTTGAGTACAATGAAATGTGGTCAAAACTGGCAATACACAGATTAGAGACCCAGTGTTATTCTTGAACTTCAGATAAACATCGCAGGAACTGTCATTAATATCCATTTTCTGTGGGTTTAAATAATCTTGAGTAGCTAGAGGGTGCTGAATGAAATTTTTCTGACTGAGGATTACTTAAGGCTAATGGAGAAGGTGAAAGGGTTGATGGGAATAAATTACTGAGGTCTCCAGCGTAGGTTACCCTACAGCCTTCAGGCGCTGCAGAGATTTCAAAAAATTACACGAGAGTTGCCTTGACCTTTTGTATGACATGGCCAACATGAGTAATAATATCTTTGTTTTATATGGATGTTTTCTGTAAAATGAAGCTGATTTATCATTAGATTAAAGGAACATATATGGATTATTCATGGAAGAATGTACCTATAAACTGTATTAATGGTTAAGTGCATACACTGCTACTCAGTGACATGGAGACAGCTTAGTACCTCCTGTTCCAAACTATAAGTAGTTTCCTTAAAGAAAAATACATTGTCTTCTGACACTGCATGCCAGAAAATAAAATGGTAACACTGTAATACTAATCTACACTCAGTGGCCACTTTATTAGGTACACCTGTACACCCGCTCATTAATGCAAATGTCTAATCAGACAATCAAATGGCAGCATCTCAATGCGTAAAGGCATGCAGACATGGTCAAAAGATTCAGTTGTTGTTCAAACCAAGTATCAAAATAAGAAAGGAATGTGATCTAAGTGACTTTGACCGTGGAATGATTGTTGGGCCCAGGCCGGGTGGTTTGAGTATCTCAGAAACTGCTGATCTCCTGGGATTTTCACACACAATAGTTTCTAGAGGTTACAGAGAATAGTGCAAAAACCAAAAAAACACTCAGTGAGCGGCAGTTCCATGGGTGAAAATGCCTTGTTAAAGAGGTCAGAGGAGAATGACGAAACTGGTTCAAGCTGACAGGAAGGCAACAGAAACGCAAGTAGCCATGTGTTACATCAGTGTTGAGCAGGTGAATATCTCTGAACACACAATATGTCAAGACGGATGGGCTACAGCAGAAGAAGACCATGAACATAAACTCAGTTGTCACTTTACTAGATAACAGGAGATACCTAATGAAGTGGCCACTGAGTGTAACTTTCAAATCCCGGCATAAGTCATATTTCACTTTTAAATTTATTTGTGGGATGTGCAGCAACACTAGGAAGACTTGTACCCATTGCTCATCTCTAAGAGGTTATCTGAGGGCGGCCTGCTACACTGCTTGCTTTGGAGTAACACATCGACCACAGCAAGGACAAAATTAATTAAAGATAAAAGCTAGTAACTGATCAAATTGGTTTTGACCCAAAGTCATCACTTTGTTGTCAATGGACTGTTTCCATGCTGTGCGACTATCAACCAATGCATTTGATTGGGTACCTGCCCACTTGAACAAAATCACATTGGCATGTAGAAATTATTCTATTACACAACCTCCAATCAGCAGTCATTGGAGTAACCATCAAACTTGCCTTTATTCCCAAATGACAGAAAGCTGGACTGACAGAGTTGGTTAGCAATTGCCAGATAGGTGACTTCCGACTTCACTCAGCATCAGAAAGACCAAGGAACTTTTTGTAGACTTCAGGAGAGGGAAACCAGGGGCCCAAGAGCCAGTCCTCATTGGACGATCAGAGGTGGAGAGGATCACCAACTTTAAATTCCTGGAAGTCACTATTTCAGAGGACCTGTCCTGGACCCAGCACGTTAGTGCAATTACGAAGGAAGCACAGCAGCTCCTTTACTGCCTCAGGAGTCTGTGGAGAATCAGCATGACATCTAAAACTTTGAGAAAACTTCTATCCATGTGTAGTGGAGAGAATATTGACTGGGTGCATCATAGCCTGGTATGGAAATACCAATGCCTTTGATGGAAAATCCTACAAAACGTAATGGATTCAGCCTAGTACATCATGGGTAAAACCCTCCCAACCATTGAGCACATCTGCAAGAACCGCTGACGTAGAAAAGTAACAGCCATCGTCAGAGAGATCCTCATCACCCGGCCCGTGAGCTTTTCTCGCTGCTGCCATCAGGTAGGAGGCACTAGAGCCTCAAGGACTCGCACCACCAGGTTCAGGAAAAGGTATTACCCTCACCAATCAGACTCCTGACGAAAAGAGGATAACTATACTCACTTGCCCCATTACTGAAGTTCCCACAACCAATGATCTCATTTCAAGGACTCTTTGTCTCATTATCTTGCGTTCTTGTTATTTATTGCTATCTATTTGTATTTGCATTGGCACGGTTTGTTGTCTCTAGTCGATCTTTCATTGATCCCTGTTAAAGTTACTATTCCATAGATTTGCTGAGAATGCCCTCAAGATATGAATCTTGGGATTGTATGGGGTGACATATATGTACACTGATGATAAAAATTTGCTTTGAACTTTAAACTTTGACCAGCCCTCTCCCGCTGAGGTCAGTCCCTTGCTATGGGATCTCCCACCCACATCAGCTGCTGGACCCCAACAGCAAATTGACCTCCATCGAGGGTTATTAACACGGCTGCACTTTTCGATGTCCCTGTGTCTCTGCCTCATGAGATAATATCGGAAGAAGGGAGTGGGGGATTGTTGCTTGGTTGAGGAGTAAGTGAACATGCTGAGCCCATATAATTGTTTGCCCAAAGTACTGAATAAAAATGAATCTAGGGAATTTAATTAAGTGAAATCAAGAGGAAAAATATCAAACTGCAGATGTGGAAAACCTGAAATAAAAGCAGGAACTGCATTGTGCATTGTAGGTCAGGCAGCATCTGTGGAAAGAGGAACAGATTTAAGGTTTCTGTTTAAATCTCTTTCATCAGAAGTTTGAACTTTTTGTTAAAATTTTAAAAACATATATATTTGTGAACTCTTAGTCAAAGAGTCATAAGACCACAAGACCATAAGATATAGAAGCAGAATTAAGCCATTTGGCCCATCAAGTCTGATCCACCATTTCATCATGGCTGATCCAATTTTCCTCTCAGCCCCAATCTCCTGCCTTCTCCCCACATCCCTTCATGCCCTGACCAATCAAGAATCCTATCAACCTCTGCCTTAGATAAACATGAAGATTTGGCATCTACAGCTGCCTGTGGCAAAGAATTGCACAGATTCACCACTCTCTGGCTAAAGAAATTTGTCCTCATTTCCTTTCTAAAAGGACCCCCCCTATATTCTGAGGCTTTGTCCTCTCATCTTAGACTCTACCACCATAGGTAACATCCTTTCCATCTCCAATCTGTCAAGGTCTTTCACCATTTGATGGATTTCAATGAGGCCATCCCTCATTCTTCTGAATTCTAGTGAATGTAGGTCAAGAGCCATTAAATGCTGTTCATATGACAAGGCATTCAATCCTGGGATCATTTTCGTGAACCTCCTTCGAACCCTCTCCCGTTTCAGCACATCCCTTTTAAGATAATGGCTGTTTATTCCTCTCCATAGGTGCTGTCTGATCTGCTGAGCTTCTCCAGCATGTGTTAGTCTGGATTTTCAGCTTCTCCAGAATCTCTTGTGTTGAGTATAAAGTATATACTATTTGTAAACTAGTTATTGATTCCTTCATTGAGTTATTAAAGTTCCTGAATGGCTCAATAACGGAATCAATACGTGGTTCCACCCCAATGCATCCACACTGATCAAGTTACCTACCTGACATGGTCTCAGTTACCTGTAAACACGAGAAACTCTGCAGATGCTGGAGATTCAAAGTCACACACGCAAAATGCTGGAGGTACTCAGGACAGGCAGTGTCTATGGAAATGAATAAACTACATTTTGGGCCGAGACTCTTTTTGAGTGTCAATTACCTGTGTTCTTGTTGATATAAAACCTTTCCTATCCATAAATCTGTCTAAATGCCCCTGAAACTTTGCAATTGCATCCATCTCTACCACTTTCTCTGGCAGCCTATTCCACTGACCCACCGCTCTGTGTGAAAAAGTTGCCCACAGGTCACTTCTGATTCTTTCCCCTTGCACTTTAAACCTTTGCCCTCTTTAGATACCCCTACCCTGGGAGAAAAGACAGTGATGCTTACTTTATCTGTGTCCCTCATGGTTTTGTGTGTTTTTATAAGGTCACCTCTCAGCCTCCTACACTCCCAACTCTCTGAACTCAAACCCTCCAAAGCCGGCATTATCCTTTCTCTTCTTTTCTGTGCTCTCTAGCTTACAGCGGACTACAATGCTCGAGCATATAGACGTTAAGAAAGAGGATGTGCTGGAGCTTTTGAAAAGCCTGAAGTTAGATAAGTCACCGTGACCGAATGAGATGTACCCCAGGCTACTGAGGGAAGCGAGGGAGGAAATTGCTGAGCCTCTGGCAATGATCTTTGCGTCATCAGTAGGGTCGGGAGAAGTACTGGAGGATTGGAGGGTTGCGGATGTAGTTCCCTTGTTCAAGAAAGGGAATAGAGATAACCCAGGAAATTATAGACGAGTCCACACACATCCGTACCTTCCCATTCTTCTTCCTGGCCACTACTATTGGGGTCGGATAGGGGCTTCTGCACTCAGTGATGATCCCAGTTTCCTTCAGCTTACACAAATACTGCTGAACGCCTTACACTTCTGCAGGGGCCATTCGCCGCGACCTTTCTCTGAACAGGGTGTCCTCGGTCACCCGGATAGTGTGACGAGTGCTCTTGGAACAACCCACATCAAACTCGTCGGTAGAAAAGACAACTTCCAGCTTCAACATCTTCTCTATCAACCTCCTCTTCCAACCCACAGTTACCGGGGAGTCCCCAGAGTTGAATGACTCGGCAGTCAACTTTTCCCCTTTTGCAGATAGTTTCTCCCCAGCTTGTCTCACAGGGAAACTAGACATTACCATCACTGGGAACAGATGCGCCAGGGGCATCCCCTGCTTGAAGGTGACCTTCCTCTTCGTAGTGTTCCTGACAATCACTGCCATCCTGTTCACCTGTACAACCGAAGGCTTCTGCAATTCAGGCCTCACCAATACCCCAGCAGGAAATACCAACTCCCCCTCATGATCTTCCGGAACATCTACCAAGAGGGCCTTTCCCTCGGAAATTCCGGGAAATTTGGGGTTTCCCATTACTCTCGCTACTTCCCCCGGTCGTAACTCGATTGGCTTGGACTGGGTGAATCACACAGTCCCTCCTTTAAGTTCATTATCCGGCCCAATGCAGCAATGCACTTCCTCAAAAGCGGCTCAAAACACCGGGTGAATGGACAATGTTCTCAGGAAGCTCTCTCCTTGCAGGCTCCCGTGAGCCTCCTCACAATAGGAGTGTTGGTCCCCACCAGAAATGAAACGTCGCCCTTCTCAACGGGGTCTGGACAAACCAATGCTAATGTATCAAGGACCTCAGCCACTCCCACATCGGCCTCCGAAAACTCCAGCTTCACTGACAAATAACCATCATACAGATAATCACCGGCACGAAGACCCCAGATCTCAGTGCACTGAATGGTGCCAATGGTAAATGTGTCAGATACCAGTTGTAAAACGAACGGTACGGCAAAGTGACCTGTAACTCTGTGTTAAGTCTGGCTCTGGCATAAATACCCTCTGTCTGTAGCAATACACTGGAGCTTGGCCCCGCTAAGTCTTTGGGAGTAGGGTTTTTTCGCTTTAGGGTGTTCCTTGATATATTGCTGGGAATGTGCTCTCCCCTCCCCCGATACGCCAGGCCATCCCCTCTCTGCGTCTCTTTTAAGTTTTCCCAACATCCCTCTCTGCTTAGATACCTGGGGGGTCACTCTCTGAGGGGTCTCCCGTCGTTCACACTCCTACCTGAAGTGTCCCTCTTCACCACAGTTAGAACAGACAATACCAGCCACTCCTCTTCTCGGGGGGGGGGGAGCGTGTCTTACGAGACAGTCAGAGACCCAAAGCAACCAGGTTCTGAGACTGGGCGCCTTTTGCTATTTGGTCCCTTCGTAACTGATTCTCCTCAGCCGTCTGAATGGCCCCTCTACCCCATAAGCAACTTAGCTGCTTCTCTCGTGGAAAGATGTGGGCAGAAAGCTCCTCCCTCTCCTCCTGACACACGTTCTGAAACCCCGTCATGAGCTCCACTGGGCTCCCCATCACATCAAATACCTTCTCTAGAGCTTGCATGTAGGCTGCAGAAATGGCAAGGGGGGATCTCAGTACGTCAGCAGCCCGCCCGCTCAAACTTTCAACCAATCGCTGTCATTTTACGTCATCAGAGCACTGCCACTCATCTAACAACTGAGAGGTTTTCTCCGTCCAAGTCTCATTGTCTTCTCCTTTAGGGGTGGGCTTCCTTCCTGAGAACAGGTGGAGCCTATGATAGCTGGGACTTTGAACATGGGCATTTTTCCATTTATTCGCCAGGGAGGTAAGGGCCGCTACCAACTCACTCCTTGCTAAGGGGGGCTAATTAGACATTCCGAATCAGAGCATTCCTTCCCCTCACTCTGCAGAAACGAGAGCACCCAGTCTTTGAAGTCTCTGCCCCCAGCTACGGGCAACTCAACTTGTGATTCAGCCCACTCGCCTACACTACCCCCCTCCCAGAAAGTCTGGACAGTCCACAGCCCCTCCTCTCCTGGGGCCCCAATAGTACCAGGCAGTTCCACTGCCGTTATGTCAGCGCTAGTCTGGACTAAAACAAAGTCTTTGACAGCCATTTCATCAAACCTTTGCCCCACAATCGTAACTTTGCCTACAGCTTTAACAGTACTTATAAGTTGAATTAACATTTCATCATGAGTATGACTATCTACCCCACTCAGCAAGCATGCAGTCATTACCAGTAACCCTGTGGATTCACACCACTGCTCGACCCCAGCAGCTTCCATAACCATGTATTGTAATCACTCTATGGGACAATAGTTTAGCACAGACTTTAACACTCAACCCACTGGGTCAATGCTCAGGGCAACCACACAGCAGCCAACAAAATCAATCCCAGACAAGCCCCCACAATTGTAACCCTCAGGTTCTGTCTAGGGAGGACAATCCCTAGCCCTGCCAAACAGGTGAGATTGAGATGCGAGTCCACCCAAAAAAACCCCTCGTTTGTGTGGATGCTGTGTGATTTGTTACCCTGTTACAAATCAGTACCACGAAATTACAGACAATACACTGCATACAATTAAAGATTTAGCTTAATGACTGGAAAGGGCCACTGGCGGGAAGGACGGCAGAGCAGCAGTGGCTGGAGTTTATGCGAGAAGTGAGGAATGTGCAAGGCAGGTATATTCCAAAAAAGAAGAAATTTTCAAATGGAAAAAGGATGCAACTGTGGCTGACAAGAGAAGTCAAAGCCAAAGTTAAAGCAAAGGAGAGGACATACAAGGAAGCAAAAATTAGTGGGAAGATTGAGGATTGGGAAGTTTTTAAAAGCTTACAAAAGGAAACTAAGAGGGAAAAGATGAACTATGAAAGGAAACTGGCAAATAATATCAAGGAGGATAGTAAAAGCTCTTTCAAGTATAAAGAGTAAAAGACAGGTGAGAGTAGATATAGTTCCGATAGAAAATGATGCTGGAGAAATTGTAATGGGAGATAAGGAGATGGTGAAGGAACTGAACGAGTATTTTGCATCAGTCTTCACTGAGGAAGACATCAGCAGTATACCGGACACTCAAGGGTGGCAGGGAAGTGAAGTGTGCGCAGTCACAATTACGACAGAAAGTACTCAGGAAGCTGAATAGTCTAAAGGTAGATAAATCTCCCGGACCAGATGGAATGCACCCTCGTGCTCTGAAGGAAGTAGCTGCGGAGATTGCGGAGGCATTAGCGATGATCTTTCAAAAGTCGATAGATTCTGGCACGGTTCCGGAGGACTGGAAGATTGTAAATGTCACTCTGCTTTTTAAGAAGGGGGCAAGGAAGCAAAAAGGAAATCATAGACCTGTTAGCTTGACATTGCTGGTTGGGAAGTTGTTGGAGTCGATTGTCAAGGATGAGGTTACGGAGTACCTGGAGGCATATGACAAGATAGGCAGAACTCAGCATGGTTTCCTTAAAGGAAAATCCTGCCTGACAAATCTATTACAATTTTTTGAGGAAATTACAAGTAGGCTAGACAAGGGAGATGCAGTGGACGTTGTATATTTGGATTTTCAGAAGGCCTTTGAGAAGGTGCCACACGTGAGGCTACTTAACAAGATAAGAGTCCATGGAATTACGGGAAAGTTACATATGTGGACAGAGCGTTGGCTGATTGGCAGGAAACAGAGAGTGGGAATAAAGGGATCCTATTCTGGTTGGCTGCCGGTTACCAGTGGTGTTCCACAGGGGTCCGTGTTGGGGCCGCTTCTTTTTAAGTTGTACATCAACGATTTGGATTATGGAATAGATGGCTTTGTGGCTAAGTTTGCGGATGATACAAAGACAGGTGGAGGGGCCGGTAGTGCTGAAGAAACAGAGAGTCTGCAGAGAGACTTGGATAGATTGGAAGAATGGGCAAAGAAGTGGCAAATGAAATACAGTGTTGGAAAGTGTGTGGTAATACACTTTGGCAGAAGAAATAAATGGGCAGACTATTATTTAAATGGGGAGAGAATTCAAATTTCTGAGATGCAACGGGATTTGGGAGCCCTCGTGCAGGATATCCTTAAGGTTAACCTCCAGATTGAGTCAGTGGTGAAGAAGGCGAATGCAATGTTGGCATTCATTTCTAGAGGAATAGAGTATAGGAGCAGGGATGTGATATTGAAGTTCTATAAGGCACTGGTGAGACCTCACTTGGAGTACTGTGGGCAGTTTTGATCTCCTTATTTAAGAAAGGATGTGCTGACGTTGGAGAGGGTACAGAGAAGATTCACTAGAATGATTCCGGGAATGAGAGGGTTAACATATGAGGAACGTTTGTCCGCTATTGGACTGTATTCCTTGGAGTTTAGAAGAATGAGGGGAGATCTCATAGAAACATTTCGAATGTTGAAAGGCATGGACAGAGTGGATGTGGCAAAGTTGTTTCCCATGATGGGGGAGTCTAGTACGAGAGGGCATGACTTAAGGATTGAAGGGCACCCATTCAGAACAGAGATGCGAAGAAATTTTTTTAGCCAGAGGGTGGTGAATCTATGGAATTTGTTGCCACGGGCGGCAGTGGAGGCCAAGTCATTGGGTGTATTTAAGGCAGAGATTGATCAGTATCTGAGTAGCCAGGGCATCAAAGGTTATGGTGAGAAGGGCGGGGAGTGGGACTAAATGGGAGAATGGATCAGCTCATGATAAAATGTCGGAGCAGACTCGATGGGCCGAATGACCGACTTCTACTCCTTTGTCTTATGGTCTTATGGTCTTTATAATTCTTAATTTGACTGCAGGGTTTAGTGAAGAAAAAGCAAAAGAAGAAGAGGGCCCATTTTAATGAAACTGTCTAATGTGCACAAGTTGGAGCTCATGGTTTCCCCTTCGCCAGTTCTCCTTCGTCAGGTCGTGGCCCCGCCCTAGTGTCTTCTCTCTTCATTTCCCACTGAACCGAATACCCAGGTCACCCCGGTGTCAGGCCCACGGCGTGAAAACACACTCCCTTCATTGGACGGCTGACATTCCACAGCACCCGTTATCTCCAACCGTAACCCAAACACTGCTTCTACAGAAAGTCTATTACGTTAACAGTGAAACCTTTCCCGGGGTGATACATCAGTTTGCAGAAATGAATTGGACTGAGGCACCTATTCCTATGGTGCCTCGATCATCCGCAATATTCGTATAAATTATAAAAGGTTAATGCAACAGCGCTGATCCCTGTGGTACCTCACGTCTTGGCAACCAGAAAAATTAATCCCAGAATGAGGCCACACTCATGTTTGAGAAGAAACACCTTAACTGGGTAGCCTCTAACTTGATGGCATGAACATCGATTTCTCTGACTTCAGGTAATTACTCCCAGCCCCCTCCTTTTCTCTTTTTCCTTTCCCCATTCTGCTTCCCTCTTACCCGTTCTCTTCTCACCTGCCCATTGCCTCTTTCAAGTGCCTCTGCTCTCTCATGATCTACAGTCCTCCCATATCAGATGCCTTCTTCTTCAACCCTTTGCCTCTTCCACTAATCACCTCCCAGTTTCTTCATCATCCCTCCTGCATCCACCTACCTTCCCCCTCACCGGGCCTCATTACTTGTTCACTTGTCATCCTCCCCCTCCCTTCACCTTTTTATTCCAGTCCTGATGAAGGGTCTCAGCTCGAAACATCAACTATTTATTTCCCTCCATCGATTCTGACTGATTTGCTGAGCTCCTCCTCCAGCATTTTCTGTGTGTTGCTTAAAATTTACAGCATCTGCAGAATTTCTTCTTTTATAGTTGCGTAGTCTCATCATCAGTCTCCTGTATTTTATCACTCTCTACACAGTAGAGTCAATTTACATCGCCCAATTAACCTATCAGCCAACATGCTTTTTGCAATGTGGAGCTCATGATTTTGTATAGCTCTATCAAATCACCTCTCAATCTTTTACATTCCATGAAATAAAGTGCTAATTTTTTCAATCTTTCCAAGCTGTGAATAACTCAGATGACCAATCTTTCAGCAATCAATACCTAGTTATGAGTAATACTGTCTCTTTTTATACAGCTGGACTGTTCTGTTCTTGTTTGTCATGGTTTTAGCACTCTATATTAATTTATATTACTCTCCTTCCCACTTTGTCTTTCCATAGGGAAACAAAGACGTGAGCCCATCTCAGAACAAATTCCCCCCCCCCCCCCAAAAATTGGCTTTACGCTTCTTCTCCTTATTGTTGTCCGGTTCTTTGGGAGTGCAGATGACTTACACCCACTGCATTTCCATGGCTTCATTGACATGTCTGATGCAGTTAATGTGAAAGGACTCCTGACTTTGTCAGGGTAAGCTAAGTAGTGCTTAATGCCCCTGTGGGTTGTTTGGGAGGTGATGCATCCCTTAGATCACATACGCTGGGCCTCTAGGAGCTTCCAAGGCACGGACTCAATGCATCTTCACCATTGCTTATGCGCCCAGGTTCCACAAGTTGATGAGAATGCTACCCTTTTATGAGGGAAGATATCCCTCCATCTGATAACATCACAGCTCAGAACCTAACACCTGTTTCAGGACACTGGTGGACAATATTGTCTGCCCACTGGAGTGGGTCATTCCATTGTTTTAAAGTGGAAATTAAATCCTGTTACTCCAAACCCATTTTCTGGCTGACTCAGTGGTGTGTGATGAACAAATGCATTGCTCCTCAACTCTGCGACGCAAACTTGTTTCAGTATGGGGTGACAGGATCTAAAGGTCCCACTCTTTTACAATCATTATTCCTCGTAGCCTGTAACATTTGTCACTTGGGAAACACTGGCAAATCTGCCAAGTTCCCAATCAATGCAGTCCAAGGCACTCACATTCACCAACATGAGAAGGTCCACCCACTATGATGACGTTGTAAATGACTGACATGGAAACTGTAGGAACACATAGACCTGTACTCCTGTTTTTTGGATGTGGAGAATCTCATACCACCACTACTCCAAGCAGGGAATCTTTGAAAGAATGGACCAAAGGTTCCATGTGAATCTGGTGAAGACTGCATCTGAAATTCTGACATTAATCATCTGAAATAATCTAGTGGTCAAACATTAAAGGTGAAAGGTGACGTATTTAAGGAGAATCTGAGAGGAGCTTCTTCACTCAGCGTGTGAATTAAACCACCAGTGGAAGTGGTAGAAACAAATTCAATTGCAACATTTAAGGGAGGTACGTGGTTGAGAGAGATATAGAGAGCTGTGTATCATCCCGGTGCAGGTACAATGACTAGACAGCAGACCAGTCTGAAATGGACTGGATGGACTATAGGGCCTGTTTCTGTGTTGTAGTGCTCAAGATTCCCGGATGGTATGTTGCTTCCCTGGTGCCAGGGTCCGGGATATCTTGGATTGAATCCTCAGGATTCTTAAGTGGGAGAGTGAACAGCCAGAAGTCGTGGTCCATGTGGGTACCAATGACTTGGGTAGAATGAGTGATGAGGTTCTGCATAGGGAGTTCGTGGAGCTAGGTGCCAAGTTAAAGGGAAAGACCTCCAGGTGTCATGGTCCGGTCCATGAAATCTACATTCCGGTTCACAGTCCGGTCCGTGGACTCAGGACTCCGGGTCTTCCAGCTGTCCCTTGTTTAAGTTAATCATAGTTAATAATCAAGTTAATCATTCCCATCTTTGGGCTTACAATATAAGTAGCCTTGGGATTAAGTGTGGGTGGCTGGTTTGTCTTATCAGTCCCCCTTGGAGCAACCTGCTAATAGAAGGTGAGTGAAACTATTTGTGATTTCTAGGCCGGGTTGGAGGATGACTGCTTCATGGAGCCTTGTTGCTGCTTGTTGGAGTAGTCTTTGTAGTATGGATTTGGCTGTTTCCTGGGCCAACTGAGTGGCTGCCAGCTGCTCCAAGCTAGGTAGGATCTGGCTGTTTCTGTAGCTAGCTGAGGTTGCTGGCTGAACTGAGACTTGGAGCTTCCCTGGAGCAGAGATGGAACTGTCTGTTCTTTGGCATTTGTCTCCTTGTCCTTGCCTCTGTGGGGTAAGCCAGGTCATTTTTCTGTTGCCCTGCAGGGAAATCTGTCTTGTCTTGTCCTTGCCTCCATGGGGTAAGCCAGGCTGTTTTGCGGTTGCCCTGCAGGGGGACCTTGTCTTGGCCTTGCCTCTGTTGGGTAAGTCTGGCTGTTCTACCGTTACCTGATTGATAGACCTGTCCTACCTTGGTGTGGAGATGAAGTTGAGTCCTGGCTTGTCATAGGATAAATCCTGGCTCTATGTTGATGTTCAGTTCCCAGTCTGTCTCTGAGTTATCAGCCTCCACAAAATAACAGGGAAGTATATACATTTGAGGGAGCTGATGAGAAGGTTTATAATGTTGCCGAGAGACAATAAAACTGCACTTGGAAAATTCAGAATTTGGCAAAGGGGAACCAAAACACTAATCAGGAAAGAGGAAGGTGAATGCAAGATGAGGCAAACAACAAACATAAAAACAGACCATAAACACAAGAATGTCTGCAAATGCCAGAAATTCAAAGCGACACGCACAAAATGCTGGAGGAACTCGGCAAGTCGGTCTGCAAGTATGGAAAAGTGTAAGCAGTCAGCATTTCAAGCTGAGATCCTCCTTCAGGACTGAGAAGGAAGGGGGAAGACACCAGAATAGAAAGGTGGGGGACGGGAAAAGGCTAGCTAGAAGGTGATAGGTGAAGCCATGGGGGTCAGAAAGGTCAAGGGCTAGAGAAGAAAGAATCTGATAGGACAGGGGAGAGGACCATAGAAGGAAGGGGACCCAGAGGGAAATAATAGGCAGGTTAGAAAAGGCCAAAGGACCTAGTGGGGAATAGAGGAAGGGGGTGGGGATTTCTTTTTGGGAGGAAAAATCAATATTAATGCTGTCAGGTTGGAGGCTACCCAGACAGAATATAAGATGTTATTCCTCCACTTTGAGGGTGGCCTCATCCTGGAACAGGTGGAAGCCACTGGGAAGTCCCACTTGTGGCGGATGATGCCCAGGTGGTCAATGAAGCGATCCCCATTTTATGGCGGGTCTCATCAATATAGAGGAGGCCGAACGGGAAGTGCCAGATTCAATAGACAGCATCAGCAGATTCGCATGTGAAGCGTTGCCTCACCTGGGAGGACTGTATGGGGCCCTGAATGGAGGTGAGGGAGGAGGTGTAGGGGCAGCTGTAGCACGTAAGCCACTTGCAGGGACAAGTGCTGGGAGGGAGGCTGCCAGGAACAGACCACATTTCTCATTGCGTTGAGGAAATTGGAGACTCCACTGAGGTTGAAAGGCCATCAGTCTCCCAGGAATTGATGTAGTGTTGCGAGGGAGGTGGCACTGGAGATGGCGGCTGAATTGTCGTCCAAATTCATTTGATTGCCACCTTAAAATTCGGTAGGTTTCAGAGAGATCCACCATCATTCTGTACAGGCCCAGAGCATTCAAGTGTTCCTTGTACATATGTTACTATCTTAAAATTTGATACCACCATTACATTTACAACTTTAAAATTGATGGGTTTTCCATGGACACCCCAGCAATTTTAAGGTAGGAGATTTTACCCCATTATTTCAAATGGAAACTGGGAATTATAGACCAAGACCAGTAACAAAGAAAATGCTGAGAGGATAAAAGATCAAAGGGAGAGTGTGGAAGTCAAGATTAAGTCTAGGTCACTGGAACTGTGAGGAGCAGCACCAACCATTTGTTATCTCACTAGGGAGGTATTGCAATGTCTAAAAGCATGAGTAGATTAGGCCAATCAGCCCCTGGGGCTTTAACCTTTTGTCCCATCCTTCAGAAATTCCCAAGAATTAATTTTTGTTCAAGATCCTAATTTGCTTTCAAAACTTGAAAATTGAAGCAGTTTTTCCTATCTAGTCTACTTTTAATATCTTTTCAAAAATAGGAATGAGGTGTAACCAATGGGATTCCCCAGGGACTAATGTTGATCTTCATCTCCAAGTGAGAGTGTAGAATGAGCTGCCAGTGTGTGTGGAGCACGTGAGTTCAATTTCAACATTTCCATGAAGTTTGGATAGTAGTGGTACGGAAGGCAATGGTGTGGAGCAGGCAGGTTAAATGGACCAGATGGGCTGAAGAGCCTGTTTGTCCTCTACTTCTGATTCTGACACTACTGAAGGTGGTTTTCAAAGCAAGAAATACAACTAAATATTCTATTAATAACACTTTTTCTGTGGAAAATTGTGGTAAGCGATCACCGTAAACAATGAAGAGGTGAGCGAAGGCAAGGCTGGTCTGAGGGTCGAGGGGTGCAGGTGTGAGATGGAGTTGGAGCATGGTCGAGGCATGTTTGAGATGGTGCTGGAGTTGGAGCTAGAATTGGCATGAATGGATTGGAGTTGCTTCAGACAGTCCACGGAAACCAGGAACAAGGTCAGATCCATCTAAGCCCACCAGGGTGATTTGGAGATGTCGAGTAAAGGCCATCCCAGAACACACCCCAGTGCAGAAGACCACCTGGCACCTGGGCAATTTAAACACTGGGCCAGATGGACTGGGAAAGCAGGGTTTTGGGACTGGGAAGTAAGGGCCGAGCCCAGTTCTGCTCTGCGATGTTTTACTCTACTCTCCTTAGCACTGAGGCTGTGGCCTGCTCAGCGTGCTACGGGTTTAGTGTCTGTGAGCTTCGTCGTGATTTGGCACGCTGAGTGATGAACTGAGCCTGAGGCTATGGCTATGGGACTACTGTGGCTGCTCTGGGCTTCAGTTTTATGGACTCAATTTTATTCTGAATGCTAATGTCTGCTTTAATGTTTGCATGATTTTTTTCTCTCTGTACATTGTGTGTTGGTCTTGTTTTAACGTTGGGTTCTTTTGGGTTTCTTGTTTTGTGGCTGCCTGTAAGTGAATCTCAAGGTTGTATAATTTATACATTAATGATAAATGTACTTTGACCTTTATAAATGAATATCTTTTAGTATTCATCAAAAGCTACAAGACTACTGTACAATACACCATGTACACTACAGGATTTTAAAGTCCGCATTGCAGAAATTTTATTTCATAACCAGTTTAGGGCAAAATAAATGCCTTGGAATAAAAATGTCCATTTTAAAGCAATTCTGGGAGGATCAACCCAAAGGCTAAGTTTCTTGTTCAGATGTATTCACACAGAAAGTAGGCATCTGTAGTGAGATGGTGCTTGGACATCTAGAACTGCTATTGTCCTTGTGCTGATGGTGTTCCCAAAGGGCTGCTGGGCAGGGAAAGAGAACTGTATAAATAAAAGTGACTAAATTTTTAATTCATGTTCTCTGAGCCTTCCCATCATCATATGACTTGATCCATAGTTGTATCCAGACTTAAAACACACATACATCAATCAAGTGACATGGATAACGAGTATTATACCATCAAGTACTCAATCTATGCAAACTGATAGTCCTGTTATTATGTTAATGGGTCTTGATTAGGTACTAGCACTGTGAGCTAACATTAGTTCTTCCGTGAAGTGGCCCAACAACTGTGAACGATTCTTTAACAAGCAGATTTTATGGGTAAAAAAGATCAAACATATCACAAATCTGAACTACAAACTGCAAATACTGGAAACACTCAGTAGGCTGGGCAGTCTGTGGAGAGGGGAAACAGGTCTCTTTCCACAGATCCTGCTTCAACTGTTGAATGTTTCCTGGCACTAGTCAAGGTTAATATCTGCCCAGCAAGACCAACGTCCTAGAAGAGTTGACTTTTCAGGTCTTGATGAAGGTTCATTTCCCTTGGGTGCTACCTGACACTTTGATCTCTTCCAGCTGGCTTGTCTGCGCTTTCCAGACTCCAGTATCTGCAGGCCTGTATGTCTCTGAAGTCCAACGTTCTCAGTTTCTTTGCTACCTTGTTGAAAGGCCTGAATGGAGTTGGATTCACTGCATGGTTTTCTCTTCCCCCACACAAGACGATATAAGTTTATTTATCATCTATGAACCTGGATGACCATTGTAAACATACCACAGGATGATAAAAGGAAACCAAGGATGTGTCCACATATCTTTGGCTCTGGAAATGGCTCATCTCAATACCTCATTTTTATGTGATTGTGAGTGGCAGAATCTGGGGGAGTTGAGGATACAAGAGGGGAGAAATTTAAAAGTTCTTTACAAAGGGAGCTGGAACAGCAGAGGGAGTGGTTGAGACTGGTGCAATTGCAACGTTTAATATACATTTGGATAGGTCGATGGAGGAGAAGGGCTTGGAGGGTTGAGATGAACATGAGTGACCGGGACCAGCAGGGAGGATCATGTGATCAGCTGGTCCAACTCGGCCAAAACCCCTGCTTCCGTGCTGTATTGCTCAGTGACTCAGTCTGGGGAGAATAGGTTACAGGGGAACTTGGTGGTGAATACATTATTTGTAAATCAGCATAAAATTAATTGATCAAGCAATCTCCTATGTCATAAGGAAATATTGTAAGGACAAGATCAGGCATGATAATGACAACCCCTGCATTTAAATATTTCTGCATTTCTTCATAACATTTTGTCTCCTTTATGCTCTTGACCTGTAGGTGCTCCAGACCTTTTTTTGAAGGTGATGATTCATCTTTTGGTTTAAGATCGCACTGGTGAATCTCAGCGACTTCTGGCTGGTGACCAGAAAACAGCTTTGTTAATCACTCTTTTTCCGGTAAACTATCATCGCAAACAATAGCCTGTAACTTCCCTTTGGACTTGGAGGGAACTTTATACGGCAGAACTGTGGTGAGGTGAAGCAGACGGCCTGTTGTCGAGAGCGAGGAAGACCCGAGTTTCAATCAAATCAAGTACTGGACTGAATCAGGCTGAATTGAGGCAGTGGGGTCCAAGCCCCAGAGCATATCGAAGCAACAGGACCCAGGGTTTGGACAATGATTTAAGCACCGGGCCAGATTGAAAAGGCCAGGGTGTCGGGGCCTGAGGTGAGGGATGGGCTGGTTCACTTCACTGCTTGGCTCTGCGTTGAACTAAGGGTCTGCGGACGGACTCTTTGTTCAGAACCCTATCTGCTTGCATGTTTGTTTTTTTTTCTCTGCATACTGGGTGTTTGGTGGTCTTTTTTTTAATGGGTTCTTTTGTCTTGTGGCTGCCTGTCAGGAGATGAATCTCAAGGTTGTGTAATGTATATTTACTTTGATAATAAATGAACTTTGAACTTGGAACTGTTTCTGTTTTTGCAATTCTATGCACACTACGGGGGCTTCATTCAAAGTGGTACTAACTTGCAGCTGTGCTGCCTGTGGCCATATATCTTTACCGCGCAGTGCAGACCTCTTAACCACATTGACAGCAGTCAGGAAGCCATGGGAGTGACCCACAATAGTTGTTTTAAATATGTAAGACCTATCATAACAGTGACTACATTTCAGAAACTGTAATCCTCTTTGGGAAAGATGATGGCAAAGAAGGTGTTAAATAAAACTCAGTTATCAGATGATGCTGCAATGTTAACCACTGAGATGGAGCCTGCAGTCGAGAATTGGCTTCATTGTCGATCAACAGAAGTTGCAAGTCTCCGGATTGCCACCAGAGTGGCTGTCTTACAATCGGAGATAGGGTCAGAGGTTGGATTGGGCTCTATATTAAGTTATTGTCATTTCTCAGCTCAAGTTGGGATAACAATCAAATTCTTTTTACCAACCCCCTGGGATATTCATATACACCAGATGTTCAATGTTGGGCCTTGGTCTACATCATGGAACAGCAAGAAGGTATCATCTTGAGTCAGCAAGAATTCTCTGCATTAAGTTGCACCCAATACTAATGTACACCCAGTGGCCACTTTATTAGGTACACCTGTACACCTACTCGTTACTGCAAATAACTAATCAGTCAATCACATGGCAGCAACTCAATGCATAAAAACATGCAGACATGGCTAAGAGGTTCAATTTTTCTTCAGACTAAATGTCCGAATGGGGAAGAAATGTGATCTAAGTGACTTTGACCGTGGAATGATTGTTGGTGCCAGATGGGGTGGTTTGAGTATCTCAAACTACTGATCATCTGGGATTTCCAAGCACAACAATTTCTGGGATTTACAGAGAATGGTGTGAAAGAAAAAGATAAACATCCAGTGATTGGCAGTTCTGAGGGCAAAATTTTCTTGTTAATGAGAGAGGTCAGAGGAGAATGGCCACACTGGTTCAAACTGACAGGAAGGTGACACTAACTCAAATTACCATGCATTATAACAGTGATGTGCAGGAGAACATCTCTGAAGGCACAACATGTTGAAGTGTGAAGCAGATGGGCTACAGCAGCTACAGAGTACATTGGGTTCCACTCGTGCACTTAAAGTGGCCACTCAGCAGACATTGTTTGTTCTTTAATGACTTGATTTTTTTTTTAACCAGGAGCTTTTTGTGTTTAAAGTGGCTGCCCTGAAAATCACGGCATTGTCCTGGACTAATACTTTGGTTCCAACCCCACCAGTGTGAAGACTGTAGTACTCCATCTATGCAGACTGCTGACCCCTCTACTAAATTCATGGGACTCAATTATTATCAAGCCCCAAGGCCAAATATCTAAAGTCCCATTACATATGCAAAGCCTATCATAAGAGTGACTACATGAAATTTGTAATCGTCTTTGGTATAGTTGAGCTGTTAAATAAAATCCAATTCATTATTTTCCCTAAGACAGTCTGTTCTTTCACCAGCCTTCCCATGGGGAAAAAAAGCAAAGACTCCTTTTAAGGATATTTTATACTGTATTAATAAATACAGAAAAATCAAAATATTCTTCAATCTGAAAGAGTGGATTTCTGTTTAGTCCAAGACTACAGAGATGTGGTTCTGGGACTTTACAGAACCCAATTTTCTTAGGTTTTTTTGTTATCTCTAGCTTCACAATGGGACTGGAGGTTAATACATAGATGGTTAGGACATTGTAATATTCTGGATGAGGACAACCACATAGAAGAATCTTTGTCCTGATGTAGCATTATCTTTGCGTCCAGGGAAAATGTTTCCATAAACAACGATGAAGACAAAAGTCCTTCAGTAGCAGTAGTCTGAATAATCTTCCTCTACGTAATTGGCAGGGAATAGGCCGACCTGAAAACAAAGACAGGGTAGGGTTACAGAAGGGCCACTTGTAATCACCAGCTGATGATGTGTGCAGAAGTTCAGAATAAACAAGGTGCTGAAGGAAGCAGGCAGCCTCTGTGGAGGGAAACATTTCTCTCCATAGATGCAGCCCGGCCTGCTGAGTTCCTATAACAGCTTGTTTCTTTTCGCTCCAGAGGTCGAACTCGTGTCTGCAGGCTCGATTCAGTGACTGTCCTTGTGTCCTGGGCATTTGCCCGGGTGGGAGTGAGGGAGAATGAGGCCTGTTGTTTTGTTGCTTGTTGTTTCCTGTGTTCTGCTGAGCATTATGGGCACTATGTTGGTGCTGGAGTGTGGCGACATGCGGGCTCAATTTCAACATTGAAGAGAAGTTTGGATAGGTACATGGATGGTAGGGGTATAGAGGACTATCAGATCGATGGGAGCGGGCAGTTTAAATGGTTCAGCAGAACTAGATGGGATGAAAGGCCTGTTTTCTGTGCTGTACTTTTCCATGACTCTGACTTACAGGCTGCCCCCAGTACACCCTCAAGTATGTTGGTAAATAATGCAATCAATATATTTAATCGTATGTTTTGATGCACATGAGGCAAATAAACTTGAATTCTGAACATTCAGTTCACACTGTAAGCAGAAAGCAAGGGGAGAATGAGGCAGGCAGCTTGTTTGTGGGTGCTTTTCATACTGACCTTGCCATAGACTTCCCCCTTCCACCATCCAGGTGACGCCTTCTTGTTAATAATTTTCACCACATCTCCTTCCTTCAGACTTAGCTCTGAGCGGTCCCTTGCCGAGAAGTCGTACCGAACCTTTGCCGTCCCGTAGCACTTCAAGCTGGCCCCTGGCACAAGCAGAATTACAATAATCATTTTGCTGTACAGGCTGGGTGGATCCAGAATTCAGGCTGGCACATCATGGGCTCAGCACTCTTCTGTAATGCCCTTGAGTTCCACAACCTACAGACACATTTTCAATTCAAATTCTCAGTATAATTTTATTTATTAGCTTGTTTATCTAATTATTTATTCAATTATTTATAGAAAATAGAATCATACAGGAGAACAGGCCATTCGACCCGCAATAGTGTGCCGAACCAACTAGAAAGCAAATCAAAAACACCAAAACACTAATCTCTCCTACCTACACCATGTCCATATCCCTCCATCTTCCTCACATCCATGTGCCTCTCCAAATGTCTCTAAAAGCCTCTGATGTATTTCCCTCTACCACCATACCAGGCCACACATTCCAGGCATCCACTACTCTGAGTAAAAAAAAAAAAAAACTAAACCTGCACATCCCCCTTGAACCTTCTCCCTCTCACCTTCTGCCTTCTGGTATTAGACATTTCTACACTAGGAAAAAGATACTCCCTGTCTACTCTATCTATGCCTCTCTTCATCCCTCAGCCTCCAGTGCCCCAGGGAGAAAAGAAAACAACAAGTTTATCCATCCTTTCATGATAGCAGCATCCTGGTAAACCTCTTCTGCACCCTCTCTAAAACCTCAACATTCTTCCTATAGTGGGGCAACCAGAAAACTGTATGCAATACTCCAGATGTGGCCCAATTAGTTTTATAAATTTGTAGCATAACCGCTTGACTTTCAAACTCAATGCCCCGACTAATAAAAACAAGCATTCCATAAGCCGCCTTAACCACTAAATTGACCTCTGTAGCTGCTTTCATGAAACTATGAACTTGGATCCCAAAATCTCTCTGCTCAGCAATGCTGTTAAGGATCTTGCCCTTAACAGTGTACTGTCTCCTGGCATTTGCCCTACCAAGGTGCAGCATTTCACATCTATCTTTGTTAAACTCCATCTGCCATTTCTCTCCCCATATCTGCAACTGATCTATATAGTGCTGTATTCTTTGCCAGTCTTCTACAGTATCAACAACTTCACTGATCTTGGTATCATCTGTAAATGTACTAACTCACCCATCTATCTATCTTTTGTCTATATATATTTATTTGTCTAGTATCTATTTATATGTATATGTATTCATTTATTGCAATTTGTCTTTTGCATGTTGCTTTGTTAGTCTTTATGTATAGTTTTCATAAATTCTATTGTATTTGTTTATTTTCCTATAAAAGCCTACAGGTAAACGAATCTTGAGGTAGTATATAGTGACATATACGTACTTTGATGGCAGATTTACTTTGACTTTTGAGCATTACAGGTTAGTTCAGGGGGAAATGAAGGATCAACCACAGTTGTACAGCTGCTGCCTCAGAACTCCGGAGACTTCCATCCTGAATTCAAGCTCTGTCTCTGTGGAGTCTGTACACTCTTCCTGCAACACTGTGGTTTCCCCCAGGTGCTCAGTTTTCTCCCGCATCCCAGGTGCACGCAGATTAACTGCCTGCCGTAAACAACTCCCATTGCAGGTGTGAGGTGGAATCTGGGAGGAGTTGTTGAGAATGTGGGGAGGATCATTGAAATTGCATGTGTGAGGGCCAGCATGGACCCCTTTGACTTTATGATAATACTATCAGTTTGGAGACACATATATAACAGTGAAGTTCTTTGCTTTATAAAACCTGATTTTTTTAAAAAACAATATACCAGCTTAATAGTTACTATCTTTTCATTCTCCATTTATATAACAATGAGATTTAAACCAGACACTCCAGGCCTCTTGGACAAAACCAGAAAATTAGGTGGCTTCAGCTTTCTCATAAAATAAAGTCCCATCAAGTATTCTGAGGAAGACCTGAAAGTTCTTCAGTCAATGAGAGCAAATATTACCTGATCCAAATACGTTTTTGTGAGTGTTTATTGTGTCCAAATTGATTGGTAGTGGATAGAAACGCATGAACAACCATTCTCTGGAGAACAGGAGATGATTGCTTCATTCTCAGCATTATCAGCTCACCTGGCAATTTCGGAACCATTCTTTTCTCAGGTTCTTGAAAAGGATTTTGTAAAGTCGTATCCATTGACTTAAAGCATTCTTTTAGAGAGTTACGTTGGTAAAATTCCACCAGATCCTACAATGGACACAAATACGTAATTGATTAAGTTTGGTGAAGGTGACAGGACAACAAAATGATTCAACAGATAGACACGCACTGCCAACATGATGTAAGGTGAAAGTAACGGGCAGTAGGGTAGCATAGCGCTTCGTGTAAACTTGTTCAATTCCCTCCACTGTGTGAAAGGAGTGGGTCTGTTCTCCCCATCGCTGCACGTGTTTCCTCCCACATTACAAAGATTAGGGCTAGTATGTTTGAGCAGGCTATATTAGTACCAGAAGCATGGCAACACTTGCAGGCTGTTCCCAGCACATCCTCGGACTGTGTTGGTTGTTGACACATACGACACAAGTCACTATGCTTGAAGAATGAAGAGAAATAAAGCTCATCTTATCTTAACCTGGGCTGATCACAGGACATGATCCACGTTAGCAGTAGATATATAATAAAATAAAAGACCAAGAAAACTCAGAAAAAATCTATTGATGTCAACAAATAGTCTGTTGGACTAGTCCTTTGACTTAATGAAGTCCTGATGAAGGGTCTTGGTCTGAAACATAGACTATCTATTCATTTCCAAAGATGCTGCCTGACCTGCTGAGTTCCTTCAGCATTTTGTGTGTGTTGCTTTGGATTTCCAGCATCTGCAGTCTTTCTTGTGTTTATCCTTTGAATTACTAATATTTTTTATCATGCTGTTGAACCTAGTTGGGTCTGAGAGGAGCTATATTGAATTTATAATGATAATGAATTTATAACAGCTATTGTGTGCGTTTTGGGTCACCCCATTGTAGGATGGATATGGAGGTTTTGGAAAGAGTGCAGACGATGCTGCCAGGATTAGAGGTGATCAATAATCAGGAGAAGTTAGACAAACTTTGATTATTTCTTCTGGAGCATCAGAGGCAGAGAGACCTGTTCACCTCCAATGTTTATCCAAAGTTTATAAATTTGTAAGAGGCATCAATAGCGTAGGAAGTTCGAATCTCCTTCCCAGGATAGGAATGCCTAATACTAGAGACGTGCATTATAGATGTGATGTGGTGGGGGGGGGGGGGGGGAGGTAAATTTGTTTTAAGCAGAAAGTGGTAGGTGGCTAGAATGGGCTGCTGGAAGTAGATTTGATAGCGGTGTTTAAGAGGCTATTAGATAGACGCGTGACTATGCGGGGATCATGTGCAGGCAGAAATCAATTGGTTTAATTCAGCATCATGTTCAGCACAGATACTGTGGGCCAAAGAGCCAGTTCCTGGGCTGCATGGTGGTGTAGCTGCTAACGTAATGCTCGACAGCACCAATTATCTGGGCTCAATTTCTCCCACTGCCTCTCAGGAGTTTGTTTCTTCTCCACGTGACCATGTGAATTTACTCTGGGTGCCTGGTCTCTTCTCACATTCCAAAAACACATGGTTCAGTAAGCAGCAGGCACGCTCTGCTGGTGAACACTTGTGTGCTGCCGGCAGTACATTCTCAGACTGTTGGTCATTAATACAAACATAGTGTTTCATTGTATGCTTTGATGTACATGTGAGAGATAAAGCTCATCTTTAAAGGACTGATCTATATTCCATAAAGCTTTTGTATTGTTGTGACAAAGGTGCAAAGTTCCATACTGAGGACTAAGGTGAACCTTGCTCAGCTGTTTAAATATCGCTCAATTAGATGTTCCCTTTTGGTAAATCATTGAATTACTGTCATCTCAAGAAGAGGCCATTCAGCCTGTCAAGCTTGTGATGCCTTGTTTGAAAGAATTATCCAATTGTTGCTATTCTCCGGCTATAACTGAATGGCAGCTGAAAACTTTTCCTCCAGTATGGCCAACGCTCTTTCAAAAGTTACTCCTAAACCTTCTCCTTTTGCAAAGTAAAGTGTAAAACTCATCTACTAATCTCGCAAACACGAGAAAATCTGCAGATGCTGGAAATTCAAGCAACACACACAAAATGCTGGTGGAACGCAGCAGGCCAGGCAGCATATATAGGAAGAGGTACACTCGACGTTTCGGGCCGAGACCCTTCGTCAGGACTGCTGTGTTCCACTAGCATTTTGTGTGTGTCATCTGCTAATCTGTTGTGTTTGAATTCAGATGTACAACAGTGCTGTCTGTATTATCCTGTAGTTGATTGGTGAAGATGGTGCTAAGTTGCAGTCTCTGTCAAGATCATGGCTCAGACTTGTTGTTTTTTGAAGTTTTTAGGAATGGTTTTGGGGACAGAGGGAAGTTGGGGGTCATGTTGAGGGACAGTGACAGTGATTTTGAGGTCAGGTTAGAGTTTAGGTTTTGGGGATGCAGTGCAGGCACAGATCAGACCAATGCTCCGTACTCAGTGGGTTGTGCCATGGGTGAGTTGTCCTGGGATCATTGTCCATGTGAGCAGGAGACACAAGGAGGCATGACTGATGGGGATTTGGAGCTCCTGAGGTCCGAGCCAGGTGTTCAGCCCTCCACATTGGTTGGTCTAGGGGTCTACACCATAGAGCAGAGCATGAAGGTCGATTAGAAGTCAAAGTTCAATGACTGAAGCCTGGAGGCCCGGAGGCCCAGAGGCCTGTTCTAGATTTGGAGGACTGTTATGTGTGGCTGGGTGGGAGGGAGAGAAGGATTTGTTTTGCTGTTTTGTTGTTTGTTGTGTTTTGTTTAAATGTAATCTGAGTTGTTCTGTTGATCATTATGGGCATGCAATGCTGTCACTGGAATGTGTGAAGACCAGCGGGCTGCCTCCAGCATATCCCAAATGTGTTGTTTGTTCATGCAAACAACGTACTTCACTGTATGTTCTGATGTACATGTGATTTAAAAACAGCTAAATCTGAAATCCAAACAACAGATGGTGTCATCACTCTTGTTTGCAGATTGGATGATGTATTTCTAAGGGTGACCCACCCTAATACCCCAGGTTTCATATTTCATATGACATAAGGGTACAAGAAGCTACTCCTTTTGAAGACTGAATTCAGAAGAGGGGGTCGGATCTCATTCAAACCTATCAGATAGTGAAAGGTCTCAATAGAGTGGATGTGGAGAGGATGTTTCCTATGGGGGGGGAGTCTTGGACCAGAGGGTACAACCTCAGAACGGAGGGATATCCATTTAGAATGGAGATGAGGAGGAATTTCTTTAGCCAGAGGGTGGTGAATCATTGTCACAGGCGGCTGTGAAGCCCAGGTCATTGGCTGTATTTAAAGCGGAGCTTGATGGATTCTTGATAAGTCAGGGAGTGAAAGGTTATGTGGAGAAAGCAGGGGACCGTGGTTGAGAGGCAAATAGTTCAGCCATGATCAAATGGCAGAGTAGACTCGATGGGCTGAATTCTGGTCCAAGGTCTTTTGGTCTTATGTCTCCTCATGTTACCGTTCATAAGAGAGGTCCCACCCACTGTCACTGACTAGTCTAACCATCACAGTACACAATGTATGTGGACAAATGACTCCACTGTCAGGAGAAGCTGCACCATATCTGCTGTGGTGGGTGTCTCTCCACATGCACGATAGAAACTGTCAACACCAAAAGCTTCCAGGCGTCATGTACCCCTGTACACCTAAACCCCAACCATACAGAAGCCAATCACATCTAGAAAGACATCATCAAATCTGCAAAATTATGGTGACATGACCTGGAAGGGGCTGTTGTTTTTCATTCTCGAAGGGAAAGGAAATGAATTCTAGTTGCACAAAAATGAAGAGTAGTATTACGCATTTGAAATTTTAAGCCACAGATTTAAAATTAAGTATTTTTTTTACAATTGGAGTTACACTACTAGACTTGCAAAGGGAGAAGATTTGAGATTTCAAGAGTGCAGGATGTGAAAATAATTTTTCATAAACACAAGAAAGTTTGCAGAAGCTGGAAATCCAAAGCAACACACAAAAAATGCTGGAAGAATTCAGCAGGTCAGGCAGCATCTATGGAAATGAATAAACAGTCAACATTTTGGGCTGAGACCCTTCTTCAGCCCTGGAAAGGAAAGGGGAAGATGCCAGGATAAAAGGGTGGAGGAAGGAGAAGGAAGCTAGCTATAAGGTGATAGGTGAAACTTGGTGGGCAGGAAAGGTAAAAGGCCAGAGAGAAAGGAACCTGATAGGAGAGGAGAGTGGACCATTGGAGAAAGGGAAGGAGGGGACCCAGGAAGAGGTGCTAGGCTGATGAGAAGTGGTAAGGGGCCAGAGTGGGGAATAGAAGAAGAGGGAAGTGGGACAGAATTTTTTTTATCGGAATGAGAAATTGATCTCCATGCCATCAGATTGGAGGCTACCCAGGCGGAATATAAAGTGTTGCTCCTCCACCCTGAGATTGGCTTTATCGTGGCACAAGAGGAGGACATGGACTGACACACCAGAATGCAAATGGGAATCCTGCAGATGACCAGAACCATACACCTTCTCCAAGTCCCCAGACGAACACTAGCATAGAATCACAGTTGCAATGTTAGCATGGAGGAGTAGTTAGTGTTATAGCCTGTGGATTATGTAGGCACAGTGCAGATGGGACACCTCTCTGCACATGTATGAACCCTGTGGTAACAGTTCATACTCACCAATAATGACTTGAATGCTCTCTTGTCTGTCAAGCGGAATAAACTGTCTGCCGTTGTCACCTTGATGTGCTTTATTTCTACATTGTACCTGTCAACAAAGTGAGAGAGAATGTCAGCGATAATTTGTCTCAACACATTACACTGAATGTATCATGTGTGATACATTTAAAGCTGCAGATTCAGTTACATTGAGTTGCTAAAGTAGACTAACAAGTTTCCTAGTTTGTTTTTCCTCATGACGCAATAGATCGTTCGGCCCATCAAGTCTATACCAGCTCTCAGAGCAAACCCATTAATCCCATTCCTCTCTGATCCCGTAATTCCTGTGAAATCCTTTCCCTGTAATGGATTGCCATCAACTCCACACAGGAAGCACCCGAGAGCAAACCTAACTGGGATCACTGGGGTTGCGAGGCAGCGACACTACCTGAATTTGTCTCCGAATAATTCGTAGTGAAACTTTTCCCAAAGCAGTCTTTAACAGAATATTCCCTGTGACCTTTTGTCTAATTTGTCACCTTCTGACAAACCCGTCAGAGTTCTGATAAATGCCATCAACCTGAAACACCAAGCAGCACCCGCAATACTCAGCAGGTCAGGCAACACCTGTGGCAGAAAATAAGCAATCGACATTTTGGGCCAAGATAGTAACATAACATTTACAAAACCTAAGACAGGAACTGTTTTTGCCTCTGAGGCTGAGTGTTTCCAATACCTGCTCAAATCTGGATAAATCCTAGGGGATCATTGAGTCACTTGGATCCCAAAATCTCCTGCGCAGCCACACTGTTAAGGATCTTGCCCTTTACAGTGTATTGGCTCCTTGCGTTTGCCCTACCACGGTGCAACTCTTCATGTTTATCTGGGTTAAACTCCATCTGCCATTTCTTAGCCCATATCTGCAACTAGTCTATATCATGCTGTATTTTTTTGCCAGTCTTCTACATATCCACAACTCCAACAATCTTGATATCATCTGCAAACTTATGAACTCACCCATCTACATTTTCATCCAAGTTATTTAAATACATCGTGAACAGCTGAGGCCCTAGCACAGACCCATGTGGAACACCACTAACAACAAACCTCCAGCTTGAATAGTCCCTTTAACCACCACCCCCTGTCTTCATCAGGAAGTCCAACACTTCCTCCCCCTGGACTCTAAATGCCCTAACATATTTATATACTCAGCACTGATCTCCTCCATGTCCTTTTCCTTGGTAAATACTAACGAAAAGTACTCATTAAGTACCTTACTCACGTTCTTTGCATAATGTTCCCCTCTTTATCCTTGAGTGATCCCACACTCTCCCTAGTTTTCCTCTTGCTCTTGATGAATGTATAGAATGTCTTGGGATTCATCTTAATGCTACTTGCCAAGGTCTTTTCATGGCCCCTCCTGGTTTTCCTCATTCCCTTCTTTAGTAGTTAATTAGTTAACTCAAGTAAGAAATGAAAAAGTAGTGAGGTAGTGTTCATGGGTTCAATGTCCATTCAGAAATCTGATGGCAGAGGGGAAGAAGCTGTTCCTGAATCATTGAACATGTGTCTTCAGGCTCCTGTACCTCCATCTTGATGGTAGCAGTGAGAACAAGGCATGACCTGGGAGATGAGGGCCCTTACTGATGGATGCCCCCTTTATAAACCTGGATGATTAGCTGGGCTAATGGATGTTTAGTTGAATATTATCCACAACAATACTCTGTTATAAATAAGATGCACTTCATCAGATTAGCTCTCTCTCTCTTTATATATATATATATATATATATATATACACACACACACAAAATATGTGAAGCTTGTTAATAATGACTCAGCAGCCATTATCTTAGATACCTCCTGTACCTAACAAAGGGGCCACTGAGTACATATACATCTGTGGTCTTCTGCTGCTGCAGCCCAGCGATTTCAAGTTTGACTTGTGTGTTCACTGTTGCTTTTCTGCTCACCACAGCTGTAACACGTCGTTATTTGAGCTACTGTTATCTTTCTGTTAACTTCAACCAGTCTGGATATTCTCAGCTGACGTCCCTCACCCACAGAACTGCTGCTCACTGGATTTTACTTTTTTGTTTCTCACACCATTTTATGTAAACTGTGGAGACTGTTGTGCATGAAAATCCCAGGGGATCTGCAGTTCCTGAGATACTCAAACCACCCCATCTGGCACCAACAATCATTCCACAGACAAAGTCATAATATCACATTTCTTCCCCATTCTGATGTTTGGTCTGAACAACCACTGAACCTCTAGATCATGTCTGCATGCTTTTATGATTGGCTAATTAGATATTTGCTTTAATGAGGAGGTGTATAGGTATTTGCATTCTGTTAATGTGTTTCCTTTGTTACTACTCTTTTTGCCCTCTTCTCATTACTACCATCATTGAGGAGGCACAGGAGCCTAGAGGCCCACAGTGAATAGTTCAGCAACACCTTCTTCCCCTCCTCCATCATATTTCCGAATGGTCGATGAACACTACCTCACTGTTCTTTTTTTCTGGTCTATTTCTTCTGTAATTTATAGTAATTTTATGCCTTTCCACTGCACTGCTTCAGCAAAACAAGAGATTTCACATCGTACGTCTGTGACTATAAATCTGATTCTAATTCTGATGGATTTATGTATGGAATGATCTGTTTGGATGGCATGAGTACAACGAATTTCACTTTATCTCAGTACCTGTGACAAAAACAAACCAATTACCAGACTTTCCTGAATGTTAGAGAATTCAGTTGCACACCCTCTGTAACCAGGGAATTGACTCAGACTCTACAGCCAGCAGGAAATAAACTGCAAATTCTGAGATTATATTTCTACAACCACACTCCGTGCTAATTATCACTCATTACTTGATGCTGATTGCGAATTCCCCGGCGTCCTTTACTCTTTGCCTCACTAGGTACGTGCCGTCCGAGCGACTGCCCAACATGGCTTCTGCCTGACCGCGTTCCATTGGACCAGCGTACCTGCAGGAGATCAAGGACAAGGTTAATCTAGAGGTGCCTTTGGCCTTCTCTGTTAAGAGGTGTGCTGTTCATCAACTGGAAAGAGCGAGTGAGGTGGAACAGTTGCATACTGGATACTACCAGCCTGGGCAGTGTAGAACATGGTTTAATTATGAAATGTTCATGAGAGTCATGGAATCAGAGTTATACAAGGGAGCAGGTCCTTTGGTCCAGCTTGTCCTTTACAACCATGGTGCCAACACGAACTAGTCCTATTCACCCGAGTTTGGCCCATATTGCTCTAAACCAGGGGTTCCCAAACTTTTCTACACCATGAAGCGTCCATGGAAAAGAGCGAACAGTCATTACTTCGGGCTAGGGCCCTTCATTACGAGGGGAGAAGGCGTCAGAGCGGGGAGGTGGGGGGAGGGGAGGAAGATGTACAAGGTGGTGGGTGATGGGTGGAACAGGGAGAGGGGGAGGGGGTGAAGTAAAGAGCTGGGAAGTTGAAAGAGATGAAAAGGACTGGATAGGGGGGAATCCGGTAGGAGAGGACAGGGGGCTGTTGGGGGGGGGGAAGGGGGAGGAGCACCAGAGGAAGGTGATGGGCCAATAGGGATATAAGGTGAGAGAGGGAAACGGGAATGGGGAATGGTGAAGGAGCGGGGGGCAATTACTGTAAGTTCAGGAATATTCATGCCATCAAGTTGGAGGAGAGCTAGAGTGGGATCTGGGTGAAGGGAGGAGCTCCCAGTGAAACCTCCATCTTAAATGTCAGGGGTAAGTTTTTTACGCAGAGAGTGGTGAGTGCGTGGAATGGGCTGCCAGTGGAGGCAGAAACGATGGGGTCTTTTAAGAGACTCCTGGATGGATACGTGGAGCTTGGAAAAATAGAGGGTAATGGGTAACCCTAGGTAGTTCTAAGGTAAGGACATGTTCGGCACAGCTTTCTGGGCTGAAGGGCCTGTTTTGTGCTGTAGGTTTTCTATGTTTTCTATGTTGCTATGAAACAATACCATTAAGCAAAGGGTCCGTGAATCCCTGCTCTAACCTCTAGCTGACCACATACTGTCTGATGTCTTTTAAATGTTGTAATTGTACCTGTAGGTTCTGCATTGAAACCTATCAGATATAGAAAAGCTGAGTGGGTATGGACAGGATGTTTCTTATAGTGGGAGAGCCTAGGACCAGAGGGCACAATCTCAGAATACAAACACATCCCTTTGGAACAGGGATGAGGAGCAATTTCTCTAGCCGGAGGGTGGTAAATCTGTAGAATTCATTGTCACAGGTTGCAGTGGAGGCCAAGTCATTGAGAAGGTTTAAAGCTGAGGTTGATAGTTTCTTCATTAGTAAGGGTGTCAGAGGTTTTGGGGAGAAGGCTGAAGAGTGGGGTTGAGATGGATAATAAATCAGACTCAAACCCTGCTCCTATGTCACATTGTCTTGTACCTACAACACTCTCTGCAGCTCATCCATGTGTGCACCACCCTCGGTGTGAAAAGCGTTGCCTCTCAAGTCTCCTTTCAAACTTTCTCCTCTCACCTTAAACCTACATCATCTAGGTTAGACTCTGCCAGTTTATTCTCAATAAAAAGATGCGTGCTTTTTGGTCGCAGCAATTTCTATGGGGTCAACAAATGTGCTGCTGCTCTATTTCTAATGATTGTAAGGTCCTGCTATGCACTAAGAACTGCACGCACTGCAGGTCTAACCCAGCAGCGAGTTGCCCTTTGGCGGAGAAGATGAAGGAGCAGCACAACGTGTTGATGGAGACAGTCAAATAGCAAGTGGCCATCATGGTCGCTTTTCTTGTGATTGCAAGACCCCTTTGGACGTTGTTATTCTGGCAAGTCGCACGCTCGATTCACTGGTTTACTAGATGAGAGCAGGGGCACACATACGGTGGGGAATCCGTGTGGCCTCGGTCATGGCGAAGACTGGGCCTCGAGCCACCGTGTCGCCCCTTTGCAGCTGCCGGGAGCGAGGAGGTGAAGCCTGCGCACTCTACTGAGGGGGCAGCATGGTGCCGCCCTCCCAGGATTTCGCTCGGCAGAAGACCAGCTCTGCAGTCGTGGTTGACTGCAGGTTTTTAGATGGAAATCAATGGACCTAGGGCCTCGGGCCACAGGGCCGCCTGCTTTACAGCCGCAGGGGAAAGGCGTCTGAGCTGGTGCCCTCCACGGGTGTGGCGTGGTGTAGCTGTGGTCAATTGAACATTTCAATGGACTGAAGGGCCTGGACTCAACACATAAATATTTTGTGTGGTTGTATTTTAATAACATTCTATATGTTCTTGTACTGGCTCTCAAACCTCGGTGTCACCTGGTGGGCATTGGGGTCAGTGCACTCTATTGTGGTTGACTGATGACTTTGATGGGCTGGGAGGTCAGGTAAAATATATGTATATTCACTGATACTCTATATGTGCTTGTTGACTTGTATGTGTGTGGACTGAGCCTCAAATCGCAGGTCGCCTGGGTAGTCATCGTGACCGGAGCACTCCACCAGGGGGTGGTGTGGCATGGCGCCCAGGCTCTGTGTGACTGCCGAGACTGTGTTTTGAATTTGGACCCCAGAGTAACACTGTCTCAATTGGCTGTATTCATGGGTATTCATGTATGGTTGAGTGACATTTAAACTTGAACTGAATTGAGATATTGTACTTACCATGAATAGCCAGAATAGTCTTTTGCAAGAGCCTGCAAGATACAAAGCACATTGAAAACTATGTGGGCCATTTTTATTTTCTAAATACTTTAACCCTAGTAGCTTATTATGTTTTTAATCTGAATTTTTAAAAATTATTTTTGAGCGTATAGTGAAGGTAGATTGCCTGGGGATTGGGGAATGCATCCGGTGTTGAGTACTGAAAAGGTACTGTATGCGTTAACGGTGGGATACATTGATGGTCAGTGTATTGGCATTGAGAACCAACAGTGATTACAGTTGAGTTTTTTCTTTGTTAACTTTCACCTCGCTAATTTCCCTTGAGGGGGTGTAGGAGGGGATGGGTGACAGTGAGTACTGAGAGTGTATTTGGCAGTGACGTGTGTCTGACACCTGTTCAGTTTTAACTTTGTGCATAGATAATCAGCTGATCCAAACTCAAAAATGTTAGACTGTGCTCTCAGCAATAATTCCAAAATTGCTTACTGCATGGGATTTGGGCAGAGGGATGTGGTTAGCTGAGTTTCGTCAGTGAAGCTGGCTGTTAGTGCATTCTGCAGTTTTATTTAACATTTTAAACTTCTCACTTATGTGAAAATATAAATATGTATATCACCAATTAACCTAACCAGTACATCTTCAGGCTGTGGGAGGAAATCAGAGCACCGAGGGAAACCCCACACATTCCACAGGGAGGATGTACAAACTCCTTACGGAGGACGCTGGGATTGAACTCTGACTCCAATACCCTGAGCCAACTGCTACGCTACCATGTTGTGTATGGTTTTTCATTGACTTTATGCTGTATCTACTGTGAATGCCTGCTAGAAAATGAATCTCAGGATGATATATAGTAACATATATGTACTTTGATAATAAAATTTACTTTGAACTTTGAGTTAGTTGGTTTCCATTATGATCATGAACAAAACCAACAGTATCTTGTCTATAGATTCCTTAATCCACTAGGTTAAGGAGATCTCCGCTGACCAACATACAACCTTCCTCTTTTCTGTCCACATCAGTAACCATTCAGTTTTCTGACACCAGACCAAAGGAACTTTGGAAAACAAAGAGAAAGACTGCCCTATTTCCTCCCTTGTTTCTTTGGGTACATTTTATCCAAGCCTGGTGATTTATTCACCCTTAAATACGCTCAATGCCTTTACATGTTCATCATTTCCAATGCTTTACCTTCTTCATCCTTAATATCAATACCTACATTAACCCCTCTTTGGTGAAGATAGGTGCAAGTACATCCATTCAGAACTTTAAAGTTTTCCTCCTTCACACTCTGCCAGTTATTTTTGGCATCTATCCTTTCCCTTCTAATCTCTCCTTACCCACTTACTGCCCATGATGCCACTGGCATTTAGGGCAGCAATGAAGGGTCTCCATCTCTGTCTGGTACTGGCAGTCATGCAAGTTCCATAAGAAGATTTACAGAAACATCATCGCACAGAGATGCAGAAGGATTCTTCATTGCTGTTTCCATAACAGTTTAGTTTTACCAGTCAGGGTTGTTAGCCCTGAGCTGAACCCTCGAACCTGGAGGACTGCTAGACCACTCTTAATCTAGCCTCTCCCCTTTGGCCTGTTTGGCATGCTGATTGTACCAAGCTCTGACTCCAGCCAACATTAGCTCTCTGGGTCATAGAACCATAGAACATTACAGCACAGAAACAGGCCTTTTGGCTCTTCTTGGCTGTGCCGAACCATTTTTCTGCCTAGTCCCACTGACCTGCACCTGGACCATATCCCTCCATACACTGGGATCCCCTTGGAGGAATCATCTTGATTTACCAGTAAGGTTATTTGTCAATTCCTCCTGGTATCTTTTCTGCCCATAATCATTTGGTGGAAGATGGCAATTGACCCAGATTAATTGTGGTAGAAACAGTAATATCTTGTGTCCAAGAAGAGTGAGAGGAAGGGGTGCCTCTAATAATCCACCCCGAAGACACGAGATTCTGCAGATGCTGGGCAACTGGAATCTTAAATGCTGGAGAAATTCACCAGGTCATCAGCACTGGAAAGGAAGGGGATAGGGTCAGAATAAGGTGGGGTCTCGGCCCAAAACATTGACATCTCTTTTCCATAGATGCTGCCTGGCCGGCTGAGTTCCTCCAGCATTTTGTGTGTGTTGCTTGGGTTTCCAGTATCTGCAGATATTCTCTTGTTTGTGATATGAAGGTGGGGAGAGGGTTGTGGTACAAGTTGGCAGCTGATAGGTAAGACCAGTTGAGGATTCCTCCTTCAGTCCTTTACCTCTTACAGTTATCACCTTCTTACATCATCTCCCCTCCCCCACCTACATCACCTGGTCTCATCTATAATCTGTCAGCCCTCCCTCCTCCTTTTCATTCTAGGTACTGCCCCCTTCCTTTCAGCCCTTATGAAGGACATCAGGGCCAAAACATCACTGGTTCATTTTCTTCCCTAGCCTGAGCTGCTGAGTCCCTCTGGAACTTTGTGAGTGTTGCTCAGGTCCTCAGAGTTCTGGAATCAAATGGTTAATCATTTCACTACAATTAGTCCCACCCTTACCACAAACAGATCATGCTGTCCATCAGTTCTCAGAAGCAAAAATAATACAGTACAGGAAGAGGCTATCACAGCGTCTCAATGTCCACATGGTTGACAACAAGGCTTAGTTTTCCTGCAGCAAGTGTCATGTCACAAGAATCTGGCTATTTCAAACATGGCCATTTCCTTTACAGTAATATATAGAAGTCTAGATTTTCTACTTACAGAAAGAAAGGGTTTTACTTTATTACACGGAAACCAACCAATGTCATTCGTGGACGTGTTTCTTCCCTGAAAGGGAGTGAATGATATAATGTTAGTGCCAATGTTTATGTATTACCGTGAAAGGCAAGTGAAAGCAAGAATCCTAATGCTCTCAGATGCATTCAATATCACAAAAACTGAGAGCTCACAGAAACAGCCCAGAGAAACCGAGTCAGCTTCGAATCATCTTCTCATGCTTGATGAGCCCTGTGCAATGTTGTAGATGTTTGTCTGCTACCCCTTCCTCCAGAAAGCCCCACCCCCCAGTGATACAGGATTGGGCCCATCTCATGAGAGGGGGCACTTCCCCCTCTTCCTGCAGCTTCTAGTTAAACTCCATCAGGCTGGTAGTCCACAGGTTTCCTGGGACAGTGTGGTCCAAATTTGCAGCCGGTATCACCAGCTTTTATCATCACACCACAGAACATGTTTACTTGTATTTAGAGATACAGACCCTTCTGGTACAACGAGCCCACTTCACCCTATTACACCCATGTGACCAATTAGCGTACCAACCCGTAGGTCTTTGGACTACGCAAGGAAACCAGAGCACCTGGAGGAAATGCACACGTTCATGGGGAGAATGTGCAAACTCCTGACAGACAGCAACAGGAATTGAACCCGAAATGCTGACGCTGTACCGTGTTTCGCTGACCGCTATGCTACCGTACTGTCCTACGCGTCAGACCGTCCCTGCACACTGCATACACGGGAGTGCTGTGCTGTGGAAAAATGTTGAAGTTTAGGTGCCTACGCATCCGTCTGTCTCCTCAATCACTGGACTTAAGTCAGAGACGGAGCGGAAGATTGCTGAAGAGAAGGTGCAGTGTACTTCATCCCAGGGCAGGCTGTCACAGGAACAGCAAGCCCATCTTTTGAATGGTAACACCAGATACAGTAGAGAAGGGAAAATGCCTTCTCTAAATCATATTAAATGATTTGTGTTGCCCAACAATCTTAGATATTGGAACCTATTCAATTTATTTTGAAAATATCTCTGATAACTGGAGAAATTTTTAAAGAACGTTAAAAGGCCTTTGCCAGCTGAAAAAACGTTGCCAAATTCTGGAGGATGGAGCTTCAAGGTACAGTGCCTTGTCTCTCCCTGCCTCTTGGGTGTAGAGGGTCAGATCTGATGGGAGGTGGTACAGTGCCTTGTCTCTCCCTGCCCCTTGGGTGTAGAGGGTCAGATCTGATGGGAGGTGGTGCAGTGCCTTGTCTCTCCCTGCCTCTTGGGTGCAGACGGTCAGCCCTTTTGGGAAGTGGAGGTGGCTTTCAGGGCTATTGGTAACCAGGGGATTAGTTCCTAACTAGAGTAGCTCATCTTAGAACCATCGAGTCATAGGGTACTAGAAACAGATGCTTTCTCCCATCTAGTCCAGGCCAACTGGATCTTCTGTCTGATCCTATCTACCTGCTCCTGGACCATAGCCCTCCAAGCCCTTCCCATCCATGTACCTATCCAAACTTCTCTTCGATGCTCTCATTGAACCCACATCTGCTACTTCCACCAGCAGCTAGTTCCACACTCACACCACCATCTGAGTGATGAAGTTTCTCCTCCGATTTCCCTCGCGTATTTCACTTTTCACACTAAATCTATGATCTGTAGTTCTAGTCTCACCCAACTTGAGGGGGAAAACCCCACATGTATCCACCCCACCTATACAACCTCATAATTTTGTACAGCTCTATAGGATCTTATTCTCCTGTGCTCCAGTGAATAAAGTCCTAACCTATTCAACCTTTTCTTATAACTCAGGCCCTTGAGTCCTGGCAACATCCTTATACTTTTTCTCTGTGCCCTTTCAGGCTTATTGGTATCTTTCCTGTAGGTAGGTACCAGAATTGTACACGATACTCCAAATTCAGCTGCACCAACGCCTTGTACAACTTCAACATAAAATCCCAGCTCCTGTACAGATTTATGTACCCTGATTTACGAAGGCAGTGTGCCAAAAGCTCTCACTACTAGCCTCTCTACCTGTGATGCCACTATCAAGTGGTTATTGATCTGTATTCTGGCGTCCCTTTGTTCTACTGCACACCACTGACCTCTATCATACCCCAGAATGAGGGGTCACAGTTTGAGGATAGAGGGGAAGCCTTTTAGGACTGAGATTAGGAAAAACTTCTTCACACAGAGAGTGGTGAATCTGTGGAATTCTCTGCCACAGGAAACTGTTGAGGCCAGTTCATTGGCTATGTTTAAGAGGGAGTTAGATATGGCCCTTGTGGCTACAGGGGTCAGGGGGTATGGAGGGAAGGCTGGTGCAGGGTTCTGAGTTGGATGATCAGCCATGATCATAATAAATGGCGGTGCAGGCTCGAAGGGCCAAATGGCCTACTCCTGCACCTATTTTCTATGTTTCTATGTTTCTATTCAATGCATAAGTTTTACTCTGGTTTGTCCTTCCAAAGTGCAATGCCTCACATTTGGGGTCATAGAATCATAGAAAAGTACAGCACAGAAACAGGCCCTTTGCCCATCTAGTCTGTGCCAAACCATTTGAGCTGCCTACTCCCATCGACCAGTACCGAACCATGGCCCTCCATATCCCCACCATCCATGTACCTATGCAAACTTCTCTCAAACATTGAAATTGAGCTCTCATGTACCACTTGCACTGGCAGCTCATTTTACATTCTCACGACCCTCTGAGTGAAGAAGTTAACCCTCATATTCCCCTTAAACATTTCATCTTTCACCCTTAACCCATGACCTCTAGTTGTAGTCCCATCCAACCTCAGTGGAAAAGTCTGCTTGCATTTACCCAATCTCTCTCCCCCTCATAATTTTGTGTAACTCTATCAAATCTCCTCTCAATCTTCTACGCTGTAAGGAATAAAGTCTTAACCTATTCAATCTTTCCTTACAACTCAGGTCCTCCAGACCCGGTAACATCTTTGTAAATTTTCTCGGCACTCTCTCAACCTTATTACATCTTTCCTGTGGGTAGGTGTCTGCATTAACACAAAATACAGAGAATTTGGCTTCACCATAAAACACCTATTTAAAGTTGTAAACACAAAATAATCTGCAGATGCTGGGGTCAAAGCAACACTCACAACACACTGGAGGAACTCAGCAGGTCGGGCAGCATCCGTGGAAAAGATCGGCTGAAACGTCGACCGATCTTTTCCACGGATGCTGCCCGACCTGCTGAGTTCCTCCAGCGTGTTGTGAGTGTTACCTATTTAAAGTCTATAACTCCCAACATTCCCACCAGCTTTCCCCCACCCAGGTTCTCCCACATACTTCACCTCAGGGGCAATTTATAGTGACCACTTATCTCAGAGTCTCATCATTGCCCCCAATTCCCAATTGAACCAGTACGGTAACACAGAGGTGAGCATGTTGCTTTACTGCACCAGCCACGGATCAGAGATGAAGGCTCAGTTCCTGCCTCTGCCTGTAAGGCGGTTGTACGTTCTCCCTGTGACCACATGGGTTTCTGACGCGTGCTCCAGTTTCCTTCTACATTCTAGAGATGTACGTTAGGGTCAGTGAGTTGTGGGTATGCTATGTTGGCACCAGAAGGGTGGCAACACTTACTGGCTCCCTTGCTGATTTGATTTGACGCAAATGGCGCATTCCATCATTTGTTTCAATGTGCTTGTGACAAATAAAGCCAGTCTTTAATCTTTAATTCCAGGGCTGGGAACATTGGCCCAGCTCACAGCTTCTGTTTGCAATGACTATTCACACAAAAAGATTACAGCCCAGAAAGCGGCTGTTCAGCGAGCTGGGTCCATGAGATTATCAACGGGCCACTGGGTAAAGCTGATGAATGGCATAGCTAAATATGGCAGAAGGTCACTCCACACTTTGTCTCTGGATGGGCTCTTAGCAAATTAACTGGAAGATCCCAAAAGAAGAAAGCTAACTCAGTTCGCTGCAAAGTCAAGGAGACATTGACCAGACTAACCTCCCACCACTGCTGTTCTACTTCTGCTTTCGTCAGCTCAATTATATCCCCTAAATGCAGCTTCAAAGCAGGTCCAAAGGCCACAGGCGGTGGAGGCATCCCATAATACTCTTGGCAAACTTCTGTCTTGGGCAGACCTGGGAGACGCCGAATTCGAAGGAAACAGAGAACAAAAAGATTGTAAGTCAGTTGATCATCAGCAATGGGATTCGTTTAACTTTTGCCAAAGTCATCACCTCTTCTCCCCCCACCCCCCACCAACTGCCCCTGGACTCTTCACTCAATTGTTCGTTATTGTCATGGCAACATCAATCCCAATCTAACTGATTGCGGACTTCAGGAAGGGAAAACAAGGGAACACACACCAGTCCTCATAGAGGGATCAGAAGAGTTGAGGGTGAACAATTTCAGGTTCTTGGGTGTCAACAGCTCTGAGGATCTAGGCTGGGCCCAACATATTGATGCAGCTATAAAGTAGGTATAACTGTAGCTGTATTTCATTCGGAGTATGAGGAGATTTCGTATGTCAGCAAGGACATTCACAAAGGTCGACTGATGTACAGACCTAACCCGCCGATTCACTGTCTGCTATGGGGAGCGGTGGCCACTGCACGGGATGGAAGTAAGCTGCAGAGAGTTTTAAACTCAGCCAGCTCCATCATGGGCACTAGCCTCCTCAGCATCCATACCATCTCCAAGAAAGGCAGCACCCATCATTAAGGACCCCTATCACCCAGGACGTTGTTAACACCAGGGAAGGGGTACACGAGCCTGAAGGCACACGTTCAGTGATTCAGGAACAGCTTCTTTCCCTCTGCCATCTGATTTCTGAATGGACATTGAACCCATGAACACTACCTCACTATTCTTTTCCCTTTCATTATGCATACTTAATTTAATATTTTTATACACATTTGCTATAATTCACAGGATTTTATTACTATGTTTTGCAATGTACTTCTGCCATGAAACAGCAAATCACACAACGTACGCCAGTAATATCAAACCTGATTCTGACGGAGCCTCCTAGCCCATCGATGTCCTAGACTCTGAGGATACTCACGGACTGAAGCATCACACCTTGGTTCTCATCCTAACCTCAATCCAGACATCACATGGAATGCATAAAATCCTATGCAAAGTACTTTCTTCACAACCTCCTTTTATCCTTTGCCAAGTTCTGAAACTCTGTCAGTTGATCCTCGCATCACCTGGTAACTGGAGCACTTCTCTCTGTGTAACCTCTTTACCCCTCTACAGTACGGATCTGCGAAATCTTTGCTCCAATGAGAACAATCATGACTTCTCCAGTCTAACCTTGAAGCTGGTGTTGTCAATCCTGGAACTCCCAATTGTAGAGCTGTACAGTACAGAAATAGGCCCTTTGGCCCAACACATCCATGCTATCCATGCCTAGATACACCAATTCCATTTTGCCCACATTAGGACCTTATCCTTCTGTACAAGTAACTCATTTAACTTCGACCTGACTCCACCACCTGCTTAGGCAGCTGGATCCAGATTCTCTATCTAAAAAATAAGTTACCCCTCAGATCCCTTGAAAACATCTTGCTCTGACCTTAACATATTTGACATCCCTACCATAGGAAATAGATTTTGACTGTCTGCATTATCCATGTCATACTTTTATTAGGTCACCCCTCAGCCAACTCAATCTCCCAATGTTCCCCAATCTAGGTAACATCTTGCAGAATCTCCTCTGCACTCTTTCCAAAGCAACCACATCCTTCCTGTAGTGAGGCAGGCAGAACTGCACACAATAACCAGTCACTGTTTTGTGAAGTTGCTACGTAACATCTCATGCTTATATTCCATGGCCTACGAAGACAAGCATGTCATAAGCCCTCTTCATTATCCTCAAATAAGTGCCCTTCACCACCCTCTCATGCAGGATAGGGTACAGAAGACGGCATTTTCAAATAACTATGTACTTGGACCCAAGTGGAGAGTGGAACGGCTAATGAAGGGTTTTGGACTAACAGCTTCTCCCTCCACATATTGTTGCCTGCCCTCGCAGTGCTCTCTGCATTTTCTTTTTTTTATTAGAGATTTCCAGCATCTGCAGTTTTGTTGTGATTTTCGTAAACGCAGTTACAATCCAAATGCACACGAGGTTGTCAAGATGGCACAGTCTGAAATGGTGAGAGGCCTTGCTGTAGTTTCTGAGAGGAAACGTTGTAAGAGTTGGATTTAGTTGTCAGGATAAAAGGGGTTTGAGGTCTCGGCGAGCCTTTGCCACTTACTGCTGGCACTGAACAACACGAAGCCAACACTCATTACCCACGATGCTCTCTGACCAGTTGAGGACTCTCACCTACTCTGTTGTTGTTCCTGATCCTGTTCTATGAACTCTGTCTACTCCATATACTACTGCCACAAATTAAATGTAAGTGATTCAAACAACAGCCTTTTCCTGACACAAACTTAGTTTGCTCAATGGTCCTCAGCTGATTCCTTACAATTTTGTTCTAATTCCAGGGCATATTTCCCAAATACTGATATGCTAATCACATCGTACCAGAGGTCAGGACCAAAGCACTCTCAGGCCCCTTTGATCAAAAGCCATCTCATTATATTGCGAGGCAGCAGATCTACTAAATGCTCCACTATATCTTTGCAACCTTGCACTTTAAATATTTTACCTGCACTGTCCTATTTGTGTCCCTTTTATACTTTATTCTGCATTGTTGTTTTCCCTTGTTCTGCCTCAATTCCGGCTTGTTATATGAAGAGTGTTTGATGGCTCTGGGCCTCTATTCACTGGAATTCAGAAGAATGAGGGGTGAGCTCATTGAAACCTATCAAATGTTGAAAGGCCATGATAGAGTGGATGTGGAGGGGATGTTTCCTATGGTGGGAGAGTCTAGGACCAGACAACACAGCCTCAGAAAAGAAGGGCGTCCTTTTAGAACAGAGATGAGGAGGGATTTCTTTAGCCAGAGAGTGGTGAATCTATGGAATTTGTTGCCACAGGCTGTGGAGGCCAAGACTTTACATATATTTAAGGCAGAGATTGATAGATTCTTAATTGGTAATGGCATGATGGGATACAGGGAGAATGCAAAAGATTGGAGCTGAGAGGGAAGATGGATCAGCCATGATGAAATGGCTTAATTCTGCCCCTACATCTTATAGTCAGCACAGTGTGTAATGATCTGATCTGTATAAGTAGAATGCAAGACAAGCCTTCACTGTATCTTGTTACTAGTGACACTAACAAACCAATACAATATCAATACCAGTGTTTTTGATAAACAAAGCCCTATGCATGTGGTAAAGGTACCCCCACAGTACTACTAAGTAACAGAATTTAAACCCAGCATCAAAGAAGAAATGGAGAGCTGTTTCTAACACAGGATGGTGTGGGGCTTTGGGAGGAAATGTTGGTGTTATCACTGAGATCTTTAAAATTTAGATGAGTTTTTAGGGAAAAGTTATGCCCTTGGAGAGCAAAAGGCCTCAATCATTAACAACACAGGACCAGAAGAATATGGAAAACTAGCCAGTGGTGGCCAGAAACTCATCCGGGTTTGCAAGCGTTCACACTTTAGGCCGGGTTTAAAACTCGGATCATTTGATATCTATGGGGGAATGCTGATACAGTCGATTATATTTAATTGGGCCATTGGTTAATCGGGGCAGCTGCTTATTTGGGACGAATTTTAAAGAACAAAAACTAATCCAAAAAAGTAGATGTAATTCCCTTCATATATTTGGGACACTATGCCACTTATTTGGGACGGGAGACGGTACCAAACAGTTTCTAAGTGTAGCTGTTAGACACTACACCATGCTTAGAGTAAGCAGCTTTTAAATAACATCAGCTGTGTATTTGTGTTCAAAAAGCAAAGATGTTTATCACTGATAGATGGCGATAACTAAGAAGTAAGCCAATTCAAAACTGTTTTGCTGACTGCAGTTTCAAGTATTCAGGATCAGCCGGAAACGGCCAGGAGTGAAAATGCAACAATTTCACTATTTCAGCAAGTTGGGAACTACGAAGATTTTGAAGGTATCAACAATCATTTAGGATGTTACAATGAAAATGAAGATTTGGAGAATGCAATTATCGAAAGCAATGTATGAAGGCAGTCCATTATCTGCACCGGGTGTCTGCAATGATTTTGTTCATTTACAATTTAAAGAATGCGTACAATGCGTAAATTTTTTCAATTAGGAACAAATACAGTTTTATAGTACTGTACTAGTATTGATACTGTTCTAATTTATTCTGCATTTTATTTAAATACATAATTTGTTACTCAGTTAAAAGGTAGTTTGTCTTTTTTGTATCTTTTCAACTATTTCCATAAAATTTTGGCTAATTAGGGCAGCCACCTAATTGGGCCAAAAAGTAGCAGTCCAAATATGTCTGAATTAACTGGAATCCACTATTTCTGCAATGATTCACTAGGTTTCCTTGAAACTCCCAGGGTCCATTTTGTGCACTCCTCCTCAACTCTTCACGTTCACTGGAAGATTTATTGCAATACTGCGTAATATTTTAAATACACAGAATTAAAAGCTTTCAAATTATTAAAATAAATTGCTCCCAATATAGTCTTGCAATCTGGTACCGTAAAAGTCAGAGTATGCAGAATTATCAGAACTTCTGGATCATGACTAATCAGAGTGGTGATTTTGTTCTTCCCACTGATGTTATCAAGCCATGCAATAAAAACTAGAGTCTCATTACCACCGACATAATGCCTTAAACTCGCTCAGTCTTAACCAGCTTGCTTACCTGTTGTATATTGTCGGGCTGGGGGAGCTCGATTGCTTTTACTCTGCATGGGAAAATATTTTACAATGCTTAGGATTGTTTGTAACAGAAAGGGTTCAGGTAAATAATGAAATCATTTCCAGTGCTCTTTTTTGCTGGAGCCTGCCCCATTTTCCAGTGCCCCCTCATAATACTCCCATTTACAGGAGTCCTCCCCTAATTCCCCCTCTTTCTACTGCCTTCCCTAACTTTACCATTTACTGCTCCCCACCCCCCTCAATTCCACCATTTCCTGACTCCTTTTACCAGAGCCACACATTTCAGCCGTTTGCTATCTCCCTTCCCTACTTCCTCATTTTCAAAATGCCGATCCTCAGCTCCCCCAATTACCAATGTCTATATCTCCCTGTTAAAGTTACCCTCCCCAACACAAATGTGGTGCCTCTCTAGTCACAAGGACTGTTCCTCCAAAATTAACTAGCTAATCCATTTCCTTTCCCCGGCTCTGTTCTGATTTTAAAACATGAGTTTTTTTTTCGGAAATAGTAAAGATTTATTTCACATCTACCTTAGTCAGCGTTGAAGTTCCTGTATCTGTGAACAAATGATAATCAGATTTAGGATGAGGATTTTTTCACAGAGAAACATGCTTTCATTCAGCCTGAACTCAGGAAACTGAGACTGATAACATTGGTGAGTGATTGGAGCCGAGAGGGAAAATGGATCAGCCATGATGAAATGAGTGGTAAATATTGACCAGGACACTTGGGGAACATGTCTACTCTTTCAACCTCTCTATCCATTCTGGATATAGGCAGTGGCATCTCATCAGGAAAGAGTCTTCTCTGATCTCTGATCTCAGAGCTGTGGGAAGCTGGCACAATGAGGATTTACAGGTCTGGGGGAGATCAGATATTCAGGGACAAAACACAAGAAAGTCTGCAGATGCTGGAAATTCAGAGCAACAGACAAAATGCTGGAGGAACTCAGCAGGTCAGACAGTGTCTATGGAAAAGCATAAATAGTTGATGTTTCAGACTGAGATCCTTCTTCAGGACTGAGAAGGATGAGGAAGGATGCCAGAATAAAAAGGTGAGGGGTAAGGGAAGGGGCAAGAGGCTAACTCGGAGGTGATAGGGAAAGGCAGGTGGGTAGGAAAGGTCAAGGGCTGGAGAAGAAAGAATGTGACAGGAGAGGAGAGTGGACAATAGGAGAAAGGGAAGAAGGAGAGGACCCAGGGGAAAGTAATAGACAGGTGAGAAGTAAAAGGTCAGAGTGAGTAATCGAAGAAAGGGTGGGGGGTGGGGGAAATTTGTTCACCAGAAGGAGAAATCGATAAACATGCCATCAGATTGGAGGGTAACCAGACGGAATATAAAGTGTTGCTCCACTACCCTGAGGTGGGCCTCATCGTGGTACAAGGGGAGGCCATGGATCGACATATCAGAACCGGAATGGGAATCAGAAATAAAATGTTTGGCTACTGGGAAGTCCTGCTTGTGGCAGATTGTGTGAAGGTGCTCGACGAAGCAGTCAGGATCAAGGGAGCACCTACTCCTGCTCCCAAATGGTTGTGTACAAGGAATGTGACACTCCTTAAGTACCAGGTGGGAGCTGAACTCATGAACTCTCGTCTCAGAGACAGGAGCATTGTCTGATTGTGCTACCGAAGCTGAATGGCATCATTATGAGGGGAAAATCTGATATAAGTAAGGCTCCAGCAAACTCTGCAACAGCTGACATTTTGAGCCGAGACTCTTCATTGGGACTAAACAGAGATGTTCTTGTTCTTGAACCAACCTGACTTTTGATTCCTGCAATGTAGGAAGCTGATTGACACAGGGACAAGGCTTACCTTGCTTCCCACACGGAGGGACCCTTCCTAAGCATTCCTTATGTGCTGCAGACTTGCACCTGGTACAACGATAGCCTTGGAAGAAGGTGCCCCTGTTGAGTGGTAAAGAAGAACATAAGGAATTAGGCAGATATTCCATTCTACCAAATCTCTATTAGATCAGAACTGTAAGTTCAGAGCAACAAACACACAAAATGCTGAAGGAACTCAGCACATCAAACAGAGTCAAATGAAGAGTAATAAAGGATTGAGCCGCTGTGAAAAAGCAAGATTATTTGTCAATTGATCTTGGCAGGTTTTAAGGTCAGCACAACATCATGGGCCAAAGGGCCTGTCCTATATTCTATTTTTTCTTATATATCTTTATATTGTTTTATATATATTTTTATATATTGTGGAGTTAGAAAGAAACTGGTGTGTTGTTTTTTTAAAGGAAAGAGGAAACTATTCATTTACAGGAAGTGGGCAATGGTGGAGATTGAGGAGGTTCCTCAGAGTCAAAGGTCATGGAAACAGGTCAGGTCATCAAGTCAATACACCAATCCAACGCCTACCCTAAATAATTCCCTCACATCCCCACCTCGATCCAGCTGCCTACTAGCAGCAATGTACATACTCATGTGCATGCCTTTGGGTATGGGAAACTGGAACATCCAGGGAGGCACAGGTTTCACACAGAGTACCAGAGGTCAGGATTGAAATCGGGCCATTGGAGCTGGGAGGCAGTGGCTCTGCCGGCTGCGTTCTTCCCAATGTTTTGAGAAACAGGCGATGATGGTGAACTTCATTTCTGAGGTCTGTGCGGTGAAGATGCCCCCACATTGTAGTGGGCACTAGGGGTTTGACCCAGCAACAGTAAGAGTGCTTCCAAGTAAGGACAATGCATAACAGAGGGATCGTGGGTGTAGCAGTGTTCTCGAGATTAAAGTTAAAAAGGGTTTGAGACCTTTCCTCCCTTTGAGATGATCCCTCCCCTTACATAGAAACGGGTGCAAAAGGCCAAGATTTAGGAGCTGCCAAAAAGAAACTGATTTACATGGAAAAAATTCAATAAGTTACGACTTTTATTCCTTGGAACATAGAAGATTAAAAGGAGATTTGATAGAGGTATACAAAATTATGAGGGGTACAGATGGGGTAAATGCAAGCAGGCTTTTTCCACTGAGGTTGGGTGGGACTAGAAGTAGAAGTCATTGATTAAAGGTGAAAGGTAAAAGATTTACAGGGAACATGAGGGGAAGCTTTTCATTTAGAGGGTCGTAAGAGTGGGGCACGAGTTGCCAGCGTGAATAGTGCATGCGAGCTCAATTTCAACATTTAAGAGGAGTTTGCATAGGTACATGGATGGTAGGGGTATGGAAGGCAATGGTCCCGGTGCAGGTCAGTGGGAGTAGGCAGTTTATATGGTTTGGCAGGGACTAGATGGGCCAAAGAGCCTGTTTCTGTGCTGTACTTTTCTATGACTCTATGTCTCTGTCTGTAAACTTGATTTCCACAAAAAAAATTATGTATGGCATTGTTAATGTCACCAGAATATTAGCATTCAATCAGAAGAGAGATTAAGAGGCTTTATACTGGATTGGTCAGACTGCATTTCAAAGTACAAAGTAAATTCATTATCAAAGTGCATATATGTCACCATATACAACCGAGATTCATGTTCTTGTGGGCATACTCAGTAAATCCATAACACAATAATAACCACAAATGAATCGATGAAAGAACACACCCACTTGGACATTCAACTGGTGTGCAACAGACAACAAACTGCGCAAACACAAAAAGGAAAAAAATTAGAATAAATGAATAAATAATGTCAAGAACGTGAGATGAAGAGTTCTTGAAAGGGAGTCCATAGGTCGTGGGAACATTTCAATGATTGGGCAAGTTAAGTTGAGTGGAGTCATTCCCTTTGGTTCAAGAACCCAAAGAATGAGGGGTATTAACTTGAACTTGAAGCTGGTGGGGTGAGTCCTGAGGCTCCTGTACCTTCCTGATGGCAGCAGCTGGAAGAGAGCGTATTCTGGGTGGAGGGTGACCCTAATGATGGATACTGCTTTCCCGAGACATCACTGTGTTCAGTGGTGGGGACCAATAGACCTCTGGTTTCCTCCTCCTGAGGTCAATAATCAGCTCCTTGGACTCGCTGACGTTGGGTAAGAGGTTATTGTTGTGGCACCATTCAGCCAGGTTTTACTTCTCCCGTGACATGCTGACTTGTCACCTTTGATTTGGCCTATGATAGTGGTGACATCAGCAGACTTGAACATGGGCGTTGGAGCTGTGTTTAGCCGCACAGTCGTAAGTGTGAAGGGATTAGAGCAGGGGGCTAAGCACACAGCCTTGTGGAGCACCTGCGCTGATGGAGAGTGTGGATGAGACGCCATTGCCAATCCGAACTGACTGGGGTCAGCAAGTGAGGAACTTGAGGATCCAATTGCATAAGGAGGTATTGAAGCAATGGTCTTGAAGCCTATTGATTAGTTCTGAGGGGGAAATGGTACTGAATGCTGAGCTGTAATCGATAAGGAGTGCATCTTTGCTGTCCAGATATTCTAGGGTTGAGTGAAGTAGAGCCAGTGAGATGGCATCTGCTATTGACCTGTTGTGCTGGTAGGCAAATCAGAGCAGATCCAAGTCACTTCTTAAACAGGTGTTGATACGTTTCATTGCCAACCTCTCAAATCACTTCATCACCGTGGATCCAAGTGCTACTGGATGATAGTCATTGTGACAGGTTACCACATTCTTCCTAAGTACTGATTTAATTGAAGCCTGCTCGAAGCAGGAGGGCACCTCAGACTGCTGAAGCGAGAGGTTAAAGATCTCCAGCCTGTCAATCAGCAGACGTCTTTACTGTCTGGCCAGGTACCCCACTCGCCGTAGGTTCCTGAAGGCTGCTCGCAGGTCGGCCTCAAAGTCTGAAATCACAGGACCGTCAGGGGCTGTGGAAGTTTGTGAAGTTCCCCCTGTTCTAATGGTCAAAGTGAGCATAGATGGCATTGAGCTCATCTGGATACAAAGCCCTGCTGTTGCCTATGTCGCTTGATTTAACTTTATAAGAGGTGACAATATTCAAGCCCTGCCACAACTGTCGAGCTTCCTTCACTGATTCAAGTTTAGTCCAGAATTTCCACCTTGCCCGTGAGATGGCTTTCTGGAGATCGACCTGGACCTCTTGTAACTTTCTTGGTCACCAGACTTGAAAGTCTCTGATCTGGCTTCAGCCTATTGTGGATCTCATGTGGAAGCTCTGAATGATTTTGCAGGGTCACACTTGTTTTAGTGAAGTCCGTGACAGCCATGGTGTATTCACTCAGATCCACAGATGAAACATTGAACAGGGCTGAAACCACCAACCTGAAGCAATCCTGTAGCCGCTCCTTTGCCTCCCGCTACCACCTCCTTGTTGTCCTCATCTCTGGAGCTTTACTCTTTAGCCTCTGGCTGTACGCAGTGGGACAGTCAAGTGATCAGATTTACTATAATGTGCTCTGGGCATGGCACAATAGGCATTCCTTAACTTAGTATAACAGTGGTCCATTTGGGCAGAGTAATCTGCAAACAACCCTGTGTGAAGTCCCCAAGGATGATTTGACAGGCGCCGGGGTGGACTGTTTCTTGTTTGGAGATGGCATCCTGCATTACCTCAAATGCTTGATATGTAAACTGCTGTCAGGATTATGCCGGAAGAGTTGCTTGGTAAATATTATGGATGGCACGACCATTAATTAGATATTTAAGGTCAGGGGAACATGTGTTCGACAAAACTGCCACATCAGAGCACACAGTTTATCATGAATTCATAGTTTTTTTAATGTATTATACTGTATTGCACTTCATATGTCAATGGTATTGAAACTCATTCTGATTCTGAGATAAATCTCGTCAGGGCCGAGCACAATGGCTGGCAGGTGGGTAGGAAACTGAATCGGCCCTGTGTACAGGTAAGGCTGCCAGGTGGCCGCACGTCAGCACACAGACCGACGGAAAGTTGGCCTCCATGCACCTAATGGGACGGCAGCAGATAGGTTCTATGCTGCACAACTCCCTGACTGCACAACAGGGAGACCACATGGGTTGAAATCAGGGCAGCAAACTATCATTTGTAGTTACACTCATCCCCTGCAGGTGGCGAGCATGCACCATCTACAGGAAAAGGCCTGCGATTCAAAGTAAAAGTTAACTTATTATCAAAGTATATATATGTCACCATATATTACCCTCAGATTTATTTTCTTGTGGGCATACTCAATAAATACATAATAGAATAAAAACCATAATAGAACCAAAGAAAGGCCACACCAATTTGGACATTCAACCAGTGTGCCAAAGACTACAAACTGCAAATACAAAAAGAAATAAATATTAATAATAAATATCAAGAACCTGAGATGAAGAGTCCTTAAAAGTGAGTCCATTGCTTGTGGGAACATTTCAACAATGAAGCAAAAGAAGTTGAGTTAAGTTATCCCCTTTGGTTCAAAAGCCTGATGGTTGGGAGATGATAATCGTTCTGGTGGTGTGAGTCCTGAGGTTCCTGTACCTTCTTGCTGATGGCAGCAGTGAGAGGAGAGTAGGACCTGGAAAGTGGGAGTCCCTGTTGATGGATGCTACTTTTCTGAGACAGCACTCTGTGTAGATGTGCTCAACGGTGGAGAGGGCTTTACCCATGATGGACCGGGCCCCATCCACTACTTTGTGTAGGATTTTCCATTCAAGAGCATTCGTGTTTCCATACCAGTTTGTGATGCAGCCAGTCAATATATTCTCCATCACACATCTACAGAAGTTTGGTGGAAAGTACATTGACTGGCTGCATCACAGCTTGGTATGGAAACACCAGTGCCCTTGAATGGAACACAAGCAACAGACATATAGAAAACTGCCCCTGAAAGGTTTGTCCCTACAGGCCCTATCCCTAAAGTGTTAAAGTCCAAAATTCCTACCATTGGTTGTTGAGAGACAGCAGGAGGAAAAGGGTGGTCATTTTGGGCAGGCATCCAGAGGTCTAGGTAATTTGAAAAATTGAGATCAAATGTGTGGAGATGGGACAGAGGGTTCATCAAAATAGGACTGACTAGAAATGTGTGGGGCGGTCTTAATCTTGGAGATTTCAAATCCTAAAACATGTGAGGTTGTTGTGGAACCATTGAAATTCTAAGAAACCCCTGCTTGGATCTTTAACTCATATTCCTTGATGTGTAGACAGATTGGACTGGGTTTTGAACATGACGACAGCTCTCGACACCCTCTAGATGCTGACACTCTCGACACCCTCTACACCCTCATGGGTATCTGATAAAATTAATTTAAGTGTCATATTGTAGCCATTCACTGAAAGTTAGCCGTAAAGATTTACAAGTTTGTTGCCTGGGTTGGGGAGCATGCCTTATGAGAATAGGTTGAGTGAACTTGGCCTTTTCTCCTTGGAGCGACGAAGGATGAGAGGTGACCTGATAGAGGTGTATAAGATGATGAGAGGCATTGCTCATGTGGATAGTCAGAGGCTTTTTCCCAGGGCTGGAATAGCTAGCATGAGAGGGCACAGTTTTAAGGTGTTTGGAAGTAGGTACAGAGGAGATGTGAGGGGTAAGTTTTTTTATGCAGAGAGTGGTGAGTGAGTGGAATGGGCTGCCGGCAATGGTATTGGAGGCAGATACAATAGGGTCTTTTAAGAGACTCTTGGACAGGTACATGGAGCCTAGAAAAATGGAGCATTATGGGTAACGCTAGGTAATTTTTAAGGTAAGGACATGTTTGGCACAGCTTTGTGGGTCAAAAGGCCTGTATTGTGACGTAGGTTTTCTATATTTCTAAAAAGAAAGCCCATCAGTTCGAAGTGTTTGGGCCTTTTTTCAGTGGAAGATACTGGACTGGGCACCCACTGTGATTTACCCAATACAGGGTTCATTTGTCCCTGTGTTCTTCACATGTAGTGACACCTCTGACCACCAGCCACAATCCCTGGCTGATAATGTCCTCAGCGAATTGGTCAGATAAGGGCTGCACCCGACTGATATGTCGATGAGATGTGATGGATCTCTTTTCCAGTCTGACAACATGCTCAGAGAGGGGGGAGAGATAGGGAGAGGGGACAGAGGAGGAGAGAGGGAGAGCCGGGGAGGAATAGGGAGAGGAGGAGAGAGGGTTAAAAAGTTAGAAAGAGAAGGGAAGTGGGAGAGGAGGAGGAGGAGAGGCGGGAGGCAATGCAGGAGAAGAGGGGGTGGAGAGGTGGGGGGAGAAGGGGAGGGAAGTGGGGAGAAAGTGGAGGAAAGGAGAGGGTGAGGGGAAACAAACGTATCATTTGAGAGGGCTGATGTCAGAGCACTTCAGCTCAGGGTTCTGATGCTTCTTAAAGGGAGTAAGCTGCAGGACACAGCAAGGACATTCCGATGTTTAACTGCAACTTAATCTTGAACATAAATTTTACAATCACTTTTGACATCCTACTTCCTAGTGCCTGCTGTGCACAAGAGAAATAACAAAGGGGTAATTTTAAGCCAGTTGTTCTGTGTTGACTATAGTTTGTCACTAGTTTTTCTATAATTATGCTTTGAATCTTGGTGTCAGCAACTGCAGTCTATGGGTATTTAATGATTTACTATTAGTTATAAAAATATCTTTGTTTCTATAAAGGTTTTATATATTTTTTTGCAAAATGAACATAGCAATCTCACTTCTGTTATCTTACAAGGATGTTACCCAAGTGTCACTTTCCCCTTGAATTCTGCTGCAAGCTGAGCCCAGAAGTCAGAAGTTAATACTGAAGACAGCATGGGATTCCCTCAGCCTTCCAGCCCCGTGCTAGCAGTAGGGTCAAATACAGACACTCCCCATCCATTACCCCACTCTGGAGAGGGACTGGAGACCCACAGTCAGCATTTTAGAAACAGCTTCTTAACTCCGTCATCAGATTTCTGAATGGATAATGAAACCATTAACACCAGCTCAGTACTTGCACCTGCCGAAATTGCCACCCCTTTTTCTCCCAACAACCAACGGTGGGGAATTTGAACTCTCACATTTCAGCTATAGGGATTTCTATCTGTCTCCCTCTCCCTCCCGCTCTCAAATCTCTTACTATCTCTTTCTCCCGTTAGTCCTGCCGCAGAGTCTCGACCCGAAACGTCGAATGTACTTCTTCCTTGAGATGCTGCCTGGCCTGCTGCGTTCCACCAGCATTTTGTGTGTGTTGCTATCTGTCTGGAACTTGTGAAGTGCTGATGGTGTCTGTAGATAGTACCATAGCTCTCGTTTTACGCTACTTATTTAATTTTTTAATATTTCTTATTATAATTTATAGTATATGCTGCCTACTGCACTGTATTGCTGCCACAAAACAACACATTTCAAGATACATGTCCAAGATAATAAACTTGCAGCTGAGGAAGAAAATACAGCAGCCAAATATTGACAAGCCCATGTGCTCTCTCGTGTTCTCTCTTCCTTCCGAATACAGGGATGTTAGAAGTGAAAGAAAGAGAATGAGGAGTTAATTCTCTCACCCCTTTGAGGGCTTCCCAACCTGAGCACAAGAGCAACTGTGGTCCTTCCTAAGCTCCCATGAACTACAAGATGACAGTGAGCAGATCATCTGCTTCTAGTGATATCAGTGTAGAGATAAATATGGGACAGGAATTTAGGAAGAACCCATTTGCCCTTCCTCGAAATTCACTCTTATATCCTTCTCATCGGGTAGAGAGGACCTTAGGTTGAGTGTCTGCCAGTGCAGCACTTCCTCATCACCGAACTGGAGTGTGATGGATGGCCAAACCCAACTCTTCAGATATGGATACAGATTTAGTTATCACATGTACATGGACGCACACAGTGAAATGCATCATTTGGGTTAACAACCAGCACACCCAGTGCTCGGCAGACCAACACACACAACAAGAAAAAAAGCAACAAAGCAAAACAAGCAACGTTCCTTCCTCCCTACCACCCACCCACGCACGCAAAATACAGTCTCCTAACCCCAGGACCTGCTGCCTTCTGCTCCAGCCTCCAGAGACTTGTGGATTCACAGACATTTGGGCTTCGATACCCCCAGTGCTCTCAGAGAGATTCACTGACCCAGAGATTCGGTGATTAGGACAGAGTGCTCCGCCCTGACCCATAGCCAAGCAAAGAGGAGGACCCTGGCATTGTGGACGCTTTCAACAACTGCAGCGGAAGTGTGTGTGGCCAAGAGTCAGAAACGGTACCTGAGCAACATCCGGCAGGCTTTACACGTCGTCGACTCATCAAACGAGTGCATCAGAAAGTCGTGGTTATTCGCCAAGCCATTATCGGGGAAGATGTTCGACCTGGAACGCATTTCAATTCTAAATCAATGTCAGGTCTGCATTAGGATCACAGAGTGACTCTCCTCCCCACCCCACCCCCCATCACCCCAACTCCCACCATATGGCGACTGCTCTGTTATTTTAAAAAAACCATATCATGGAGAAAGCCATGTGAAACTTTAAGTATTTTCATCATGCCCTCTTACATCCATTTTACTCAAGAAACTTTCCAAAAGCCACGTATTTATCAGCTCCCTCCATCTAGTTTGCATTGAATCTCCTTCCTCTGCCCTTCTGCACTGTGTGATCTGGACTAGAACACTTTAACTCTTATTGTCCCACCTTATTCCACTACCGCTCTTGCTTTGAAATACTTGAAAGACCATTCTACCTGCCTTCAGCTTGCATTCTGTCCAGTCCCCCCTGGCCTTGTTCCTCATCTTTACCATTTTACCACGTTTCCTCTACACCAGTTACCCCATGGCTGTCACAGAGTACGGAAACGACATCAACCATTTTATTCTCTGATCCTTGTCCTTCCCATTGCAGGAAAGAAGTGGAGGTTCTGGAGAGGGTACAGAAGAGGTTTACTGGCTTGCTGCCCGGTTTAGTGGCTATGAGTTGTAAAGAAGGGTTGGGCAAACTTGGGTTATATTTTCTGAAGCATCAGAGGCTGAAGGTTAATGGAAGTTTATAACATTGAGAGGCGTTGATAGGGCCTGTAATCAGAATGTTTTCCCCAGGCTGGAAATCTTAACTACTGGAGGACATGCATGTACAGTGAGGGGAAAAAGAGGTGTGTGGCACAAGATTTTGTTTCACACAGGAAGCAGTGGGTGCTTGGAGTAAAAGACGCCAGGATAGTGGTGGAAACAGACAAGATGGTGGCATTTCAATAAACCCATGAACAGGCAGAAAATGGAGGGATAGGTCTAGGCACAGACAGAAGGGATTTGTTTACTTTGGCATTAAATTCGGATAGGTATTATGGGCCGATGGGCCTGTTCCTTAAGACCAAAAGACATAGGAGCAGAATTAGGCCATTCAGCCCATTGAGTCTGCTCCACCATTCTATCATTGCTGATTTATTTTCCCTCTGAACCTCATTCTACTGCCTCCCCTCTTTGACACTCTTACTGACCAAGAACCTACCAACCTCCGTTTTAAATATACCCAATGACTTGGCCTCCACAACCACCCTTGACAATGAACGCCGCAGATTTACCACATTCTGGCTAATGAAATTCCTCCTTATCTCTGTTCTAAAGACAAGTCCTTGTACATTGAGCCTGTGCCCTCTAGTCCTCGACTTGACCACTTATAGAAAACATCCTTGCCATGTCCGCTCTATCTAGGCCTTTCAATATTTGATAGTTTTTAGTGATATTCCCCACTAATCTTCTAAACTCCAGTGTGTTCCTGTGCTGCACTTTTCTATGCTCTTGTTCTACACTCTATTCACATCAACTGCCTGTCATGACCAGTCTGACAACATCACCCAAACCTATGCTCCCCAGATGGGCTTACAACTCTGGGATCACCATCACTTGAAAATTCCCCTCCGATCTGCACACCATTCCAGCATCAGAATATGTTGGTGCTCCTTCACTGTCACTCACTTGCACTCCCTGTGGGATCACCTTCATCACAAGCACTGCATTGGTTCAAGAAGGCAGCTCACAATCATTCTCTCAGGCTGTTAAGGATAGACAAGGCCTTGCCAGCAGCACCACACATATTTATAGAAAATATATGTTTTATATAGTATATTAAAGATATATAAAACATATTAATTTGAGCATATGCCCATAAACACTTCTACATTTCCTTAAACACTTAACTCTATGGCCATAAATTGACTCACTCTGTCCATGTTCTGTGTTACAGTCTTTGTAGGAGAGGTTCACTGGCTTTCTTAATCCTGTTTCACCTTCCAGTTATATTGCAGATCTGTATCTTCAGTTATCTTGTGATTCCCTCTCTTAACTCTATTTATTCTCTGACCCATATCCTCATCTAATAAATTTCCACTAATCCCTGTGTTAAAAGCACTAATTACATTTGTGTCCATGTCTCCTTAGAGCACAACTTGACGTATTGCTCCTTTCTCAGTCTGACAGCGAGTCCCAGACCGAATACATTGACCGTTTCCTTCCCCACATACTCTGCCTAACCGGAGGAGTGTTTCCTCCTGAGCAATTTGTCTTTTCATTTCGCATTTCCAGCAACTGCAGTCTTACTTTTATTGATATTCATTGACTGGTGAAATTTTGACAATCATTTGTGTATTAAACAGTTTGCTGTGATTAAGATCCTATCTCTAATTTAAGGACCACGATGTCCTTGATTCTCACACAGGTTGCCCTGTCTCTGACTTAGATTTTTGATTAGGTTCCCTGGCCGACTCAAGCTTCTGTTCACAGGGTCTCCCGGCCAAGTCAGTGAAGCGCGTCTCTGCAGCGCTTGGAACCACCCTGGTGAACAACTGCTCATCTGATGCTAATACAGCTCTGGGCATTCAGAGTTCGGAGTATGGAGTCTCTGATCCTCCTCTTCATGGAATGCGTGCATTTCCCCTGGGTGCTACAATCTCCTCCCAGATTAGGTTAAGGTTAATTGGAGTTGTAGTGTTACGGGGCAGCATAGCTCGAAGGACCCTAAGGGCCTATTCCGTACTGTATCAACTATGTAAAACAAACAAACAAATAGATACACAAATAAAATCTCTATGGGGATGAGGATGCTAGCTCTCCTTCCAACACCACAGACATGACTCTGTGCTCCTACTGAGAACTATTGCTGGACCTTTGTTACTGTACCCACTGTAATGTTGAACTTACAAAGCCATTTCGAACTGTTCCAGCCACTTCTTCTTCAGCTCACGGGTCTTGAAGAAGAACTCGTAGCCATGTTGCCGGTGTGAGTCAATGAGGAGGAACATATGGCTCCACTAGTCAAGGGCACAGAAAACATACAGAGTGTCAGTTATGCCGGAAGAAAGACATATCTGGATATTTCACAGCTTGGTATGGTTACTGCTCTGCCCACGACTGCCAGAAACTGCAGAGAGCTAGGGACACAGCCTAGTGCATCATGAAAACTAGTCTCCCCTTCATGAGTTCTGTCTACACTTCTGACTGCTTTGGGAAAGTAGGCAACCCCATCAAAGACCCCTCCCACCTCACTCATTGTCTGTTCTCCTTGCTTTCCTCAAGGAAGGTTCTACCCCAAAGGTTCAAAGGTTCATGTTATTGTCAAAGTATGCATGTACAATACATCTCAGATATTTGTCTTCTCCAGATAGCCATAAAATACAGAAAAACCTTGGGAGTGGATAAGAAGAAAAGCCATCACTCCCCTCCCAACACTAAAAAGAATAAGAAAGAAAATTCCAAACCACCAAACCCCCAAACCCCTCCCTCAGAAAAAAATGACGATAACATCCAATCCCCAGCCCCCTCCCTCACAAAAAAGGAAGACAACATCAAATCACTAGCCACTTCCCTTGCAGAAAAAAAGACATCTTGAGCTTATGTATAAGATAGATGAACGGATCTCTAATGCAGTAAAGATGATCTCTTGATCTGACTATTTATCTTTGCACCTTATTGTCTCTCTGCACTGCACTTCCCCTGTAACTGTAATGTTATACAGTGGACCCCATTAATTGGGTAATCAGGACAGCACTTATTTGGGACAACTCTTAAAGAACAAAAACAAATCCAGAAAATAGCTGGAATCTCCTTGTTTATTTGGGACATGATGCCACCTAATTCTGACTAACTAATTGAGATAGAAGATGAACAGTTTCTAAATAGTGCTGGTTGTGTGCATGTCATGTGGCCATTACTATACCATGTTTAGAGCAAACAGTTTTTAATAGCATCAATTGCATATATGTGTGTTCAAAACACAGTGATTTTTGTCACTGATGGTTGGCAAGTAATAAGCAGTAACACAATTCAGAACTGTTTTGCTCGCTACAGTTTCAAGCATTCAGGCTTGGAGATGCCAGAAACAGCTGGGATTGAAAATGAAATGAGTTCACTGCTTTGTAGAAGCTATAATGAATTTGAAGGTATTAGCAATCATCTTGAATGTTACAATGAAAATGAAGATTTGGAGGATGCAGTCGTTGATAGCATTATATGAAAGCAGACCATTATCAGGATGAAATATCTGTGCAGGTTTTGTTCATTTACAGTTAATCAAAAGAGCATGGCACGATACACTGGGGGAATTCCTCCATCCAGAACTATTAGCAACTAATACAGGGTACACAGTTTTATAGTACTGTAGTAGAGTTGATGGTGTTCAACATTATTCTGTATTTTATTTAAATACATAATTTGTTACTCAGTTAATATTAGTTTGTCTTTTTTATACTTTTTTAACTATTTCCAAGAAACTTTGGCTAATTGAGGCAGCTGCTTAATTGGGTGAACATGTACTGGTCTTGCTGGGTCTGAATTAACTTGAATCCACTGCATTTTCATCCTGTTATCACTTTTCTTTTGTACTACCACGATTTACTGATGTGGTGAAGTGATCTATACGGATGGCGTGCAAAACAATGTTTTATCAATGTATCTCAGTACATGAGACAATAATAAACCAATTACCTGTTCAAAATACCTCAGGTCACAACCCAGGAGCAAGTCTGAACCAAGGTACCTCATCTATCACCATTGTACTTATTAACCAACACCAACCCTCAGGTTAAAAAAATCCCTTGATTTTTTTTTAAAATTTCCAAGCTTATTTTCAATACATTCAATCTCTTCCCTTTCAAATCTCTAATCATGTTTCCAATCCTCTGGGGTGAAAACAGGAAACAGAATGATTATAATGCTGATGACATTCTGCCCATCGAATCTGTGATGGCTTCCTCACCCCGTAGGCCCAATGTTTCAGGGGAGCCCCTGCATTTTATTTCCCTTCAAGTATCTATCCAATTCCTTTCTAAGTCTTCTGACGAACTTCATTTCCACAACCATTCAATCTCCAATTTCTAAGACGTTTCAGTTTATAAATTTCTCTATAGCTTCCCGTGAACTCAATGCTACCCCATTTCTGGTTTGCTGCTCATCGCCAGACTTAATCGTTCAGCAGTCAAAGCTCTAAGGTCAGCAATTCTACCCAGGTCCTCTTCAATTCGTCATCCACCTCCTTTAAGATGCCACCTAAAGGCTCCGTCAAAGACAAATCACTTATCCTCCTGCTAAATATCTCCTTATTTGCATCTATTTTTTTCCAGCACTGTCATGGAGTGTTTGCGTTGAAGGAAATGCCATGGCAACCTCTCCAAGCAGAGATAAATGTCTCATTGCTCTGTCAAGTGGCCTTTCATCAGGGACAGACGTTGGTCAAGCTGATGGTAGGAACTCAGAGGATGGTAAAATATCTGTTTCCTTATGATATACAACAGAGGCCATTCCACCCGCAGGTTCCATGCCAGTACACATTGCAATTCCATTCTCCCACTAACTCTCCCTATAACATATCCTCCTTGCATTCCAGCAGGTGAAGGAGAATCCATTCAGCATTATGGCAAGGAGTGTCAGTCCCAAAGCCATTCGCATCCATCACTATGACAGTAAATTTACCTGCACCAAGCCACTGCCTTACCCCTTGACCATTTTCATCATTCCTTCTCGGAAAGGTGCAGATTACTGGGCAATGGGATCGATGATAGCCGTAGAATCATAGAGAACTACAGTGCCGAAAAGGCCTTTCGACCCATCTAACCCATGCTGAACTACTATTTTGGCCAGTCCCATTGAACTGAATCTGGACCATAGCCCTCTTGTCCTTGTACTTACTCAAATTTCTATTTAATGCTGAAATCAAACTCCCATCCACCACTCCTGCTGGCAGCTCGATCCACACTCTCACCACTCTCTGAGTGAAGAAGTTTCCCCTTGTGTTCCCCTTAAACATTTCACCTTTCACCCTTAACCCAGTTCTAGTTTCACCCAACCTCAGGGGAAAAAGTCTGCATTTCCCCTATCTATATTCCTCATAATTTTGTATACCCTAATAAGATCTCCCTTCATTCTCTTATGCTCTAGGAAATAAAGACCTAATCTATTCAACCCTTCCTTATAACTCACAGCTTAAGTCCCAGCAACAACCTTGTAAATTTTCTCTCTACTCTTGCAATCTTATTGATATCTTTCCTATACGAACATGATCAGAACTGCAAGCAATGCTCCAAATGATATACAAAATAGTCCAAAAAGCACTCCAAACTCATCAACATATACAAGTTCACCATAACATCCCAACTCTGGTACTCAATTCATTGAACTATGAAAGCCAATGTGCCAAAAACTCTCTTTACAACCCTACCTACCTGTGACACCACTTTCAAGGAATTATGGACCTGTTTTCTCTGATCTCTCTCTTCTACCACACTCCTCAATGCCCTATCTTTCACAGTGTAAGACTTACCTGGCTGGTCCTACCAAACTGCAACACCTTGCACTGTCTGCATTCAATTCCAACTTGTGTTAGATGTCAGCTGCCATCAGCTCGATTTATCGTCCGGCTTCCAGTGGACACCAGAGATGTTAAAGGGATCTCCCACACTCTCAAGGACACTAACCACCAATTCTCAATAATCCTGGTTAGCGAGACTTTCCACCCCAGAAGATCATTTCCTCCTGCCAATGAGCTATTGAATTTATCATGGGAGGACTGAAGGGTCATCAGGAAGGGTCCACACTCAACAGTCATACCTTTTTGCTATCTTTGCTGGACATTGGGTCATCTTTTATCTGGTAAAAGCCCAGATCAATTATTTCTTTCATTTCGTAGTTCTCTCCTTTACGTTTGCAGATAATGACGGCTTTGTCAAACAGGAACGCGTACCTGTGAAAAAGGAGAGCAGAGGGCTGCTTACTTAATGATAGCAATACACCAACTGTCAAACACGGATGCCACACTTTCCTTGAAAATTTGCATATAATGTTTGTTATGTTCTGCGTGTGAAAGCTGCTTATTAGATGCCATGTGCCTGCGATGCTGCTGCAGGTAAGATTTTTAGGGTGACATGACGGAACAGTGGTTAACATAAAACTACTGCAGCACCAGCGACCAGGGATCTCTGTCTGTAAGGAGTTTGTACGTTCTCCCTGTTGGTTTCCTCCAGGTGCTCCGGTTTCCTCCCACATTCCAAAGACATACGGGAAGGGTTTGGATCAGTGCAGAGGTTCCCAACGTTTTTTATGTCATGGACTCCGGCCATTAATCGAGAGGTCTGTGGAGCCCAGAATGGGAACTCCTGGGTCAGTGAGTTGTGAGCACGTTACTTTGGCGCTGGAATTGTGGGATCCCTCGCAGGCTCTCTGATTTGACACAAAAGACATGTTTCACTGTGTGGTTTGATATACATGTTATAAATAAAGCTATTCTTTTAATTACCCCTATTCATGCATGGACTTGTGCATATGACAATAGACCTGACTTTGACTTTTATCATGCAGAACTAGCTTGTTACGTCCATGACAATTCAAAAAATTGTTGTTGAGCTTAGACCCACCTTCTAGCATGGAAACCGAAGCCCTGTAAATCACAACTCCTTAAATATAGAACCAAATACTTTTTAAGTGTGAGGAGGTTGTCGGGATTTGTCACCCTTCAATGCAGCAAGTTGCTGGTGGTTGCCAGTCCCCGGCAGAACCATTGGCTACCTCACTTGGCCTTCCAGCGCCTTGTCTGTCCTTTACCCAGTTCTGGAACCACAGCACAATCAGTGTATTCGAAATTTACTTATATTCATGTTAGGGATTCTGCCCTGCTAGACACTCCTAAAACAAATCCTTAGCCATTTTGAATCACTCCAGGACCTCTGGTGAATGAGCTCCCACAGTGCTGTTAGGGAGGGAGAACCAATAATGATGGAAATATGGCGATTCATTTACTGAGAAGCTGAACAAATCCAGTTCCTCAAGCAGCATGCAGCAAACCCCTAGCTTAACCATGGGACAATTTACTATGACCAGTTGGTTTGTCCTTGGACTGTGGGAGGAAGCAAAGCACCCAGAAGAAAGCCATGCAATCGGGGGAGAACATACAAACTCCTGACAGACAGCAGTGGGAATTGTACCTGGGGCGCTGGTACTGCGAAGCGTTGTGCTAACCACTACGCTACAGTGTTGCCCCAAGTCAAAATGGGATCCCGAAAGAGCACAACCCTCACTTTGAACAACAAAACCGTAGCTGCCTTCACAAGTTAATGGCTGAATCTTACTTGTCCTGAACTACGTTTTCCTGCCAAGTCCCAATAGCCATTAATTTCTTTGTAGCTCAAAATAATTTCAGCATTTAGTATAACTAGTGACCCTTCATCCACAGCTCTCAGAATAAAGAATTCCAAAGGTTTGCAAGGCATTGGGAGAACATGGAGCAGTCCAGCACTGGGACAGGCCCCTTGGCACACAATGTCTGTGCCTACCATGATGCCAAATGAAATGATTCCCATCTGGCTGTACAGGGTCCATATCCCTCCATTTCCTTCACATTAATGTGCTGGTCTAAATGCCTCTTAGGTGCCTCTGTTATGACCTCCTCCTCTACAATGCCCACCATTCTCTGTCTTATGAAACTTACCCTGCGCATCTCCCTTAAACTTCCCCTCTCTCACCTTAACTCCATGGCCTTTAATATTTTTACCATGGGAAAAGACTGACTATCTATTCCACCTATGCACCTCATAATTTTATGAATTTCTATCAAGTCTCCACTCCGCCTCCAGAGAAAATAATCCAAGTTTGTCCAACCAGTCATTTTAATCCAGGCTGGATTAGAGAACCATCTTTGTTTCCGTTCCAACACCTCCACATCCTCCTTGTACCAGGGTGAGCAGAACTGTTCACGGTACTCCAAATGAGTCCTAGCCAAAGCTAAAAAAAAGTCGACATGACCTCTCTATTTTTCTACACAGTTCTTCCTCATTTCAACATTAAGGTGCCACCTGTAAAACTGAAGGCTGTCTGATCTAAAATTCCTCTTTATTATCTCTTGTATGTCTGTGAAGATGAAACTCTTTATTAGCACTGTTGGTGTTAAAGAAACAACTTCAAAGGAATGCCACCTGCTTGTCTTATTTGAAGCGTGAAACTGTGAAAAGTTTGTAGCAGAGAGGATGTGCAATGTCTCGGAGGAATTTGAAAGCAGGGATGGAGATATTGAATGAAATGGAAAGTGTTCAAGACCATCAGCGGATCAGGCGACACCGATGGTACCACGGCAGCGTAGCAGTTAACACAATGCTATTACAGCTCGGGGCATCAAAGCTCAGAGTCCAATTCCAACATCATCTGTGAGGTGTCCTCTCCATGGAATGTGTGGGTTTCCCCAGGTGCTCCAGTTTCTGCCCACCATCCAAAGATCTACCAACTGGTCGTTGTAAATTGTCCTGTGACTAGGCTAGGGGTTAAATCAGGGGCTGCTGGGTGGTGCGGTTCAAAAGGCCAGAGGTCCTGTTCTACACTGTACGCCAGTAAATAAATAAATAATAGAAACAAGTACCGTTCCAGAAATCTTCGTCAGGTTTCTACATTTCATTAAGGACAGCATGGGAAGGAATATGTCATTCAGCAAGCATCAGGTCACGATCCACTGGCAAACCTGAACCAGATTCCCATCACCTATCAGCACAGGATGAGTATGCCACAGTTCTTACCAACTTCATTAAAACCTGTGTGCATGAGTGTCTGCCTACGAAAACTTGCTGTACATTCCCAAACCAAAAGCTGTGGATGAACCAGGAGGTTGGTCATCTGCTGAAGGCTAGATCTATGGCATTCAAGTCTGGTGACCCAGGTCTGTACAAGACCTTGCGGAGGGCTATTTAAAGAGTGAAGGAACAATTCTGAGCGAGGTTGGAGGCGACATTGGATGCACGTCAACTCTGGCAGGGTTTGCAGGACATTACTTCCAACAAAGCAAAGCCCAATAGCAATGCTTCACTACCAGATGAACTGAACACCTTCTATGCCCACTTTGAAAGGGAGAATATAACTACAGCTGTGAAGATTCCTGCAACACCCGGTGACCCTGTGATCTCTGTCTCAGATGCTGATGTTTGGCAGTCTTTAAGGAAGGTGAACTCTCGCAAGGCGGCAAGCCCTTGATGGAGTACCTGGGAAGGCTCTGAAAATTTGTGCCAACCAACTGGCGGGAGTATTCAAGGACATTTTCAACCTCGGACTGTACATTTGGGAGTTCCCACCTGCGTCAAAAAGGCAACAATTATACCAGTGCCTAAGAAGAGTAGTGTGAGCTGCCTTAATGATTATTATCCAGTGGCACTCACATTCACAGTGAGGAAATCCTTTGAGAGGTTGGTCATGGCTAGAATGAACTCCTGCCTCAGCAAGGGCCTGAGCCCACTACAGTTTGCCTATCACCATTTTAGGTCTACAACAGATAGAATCTCAATAGCTCTTCACACGGCCTTAGATCACGTGAACAATACAAACACCTGTGTCAGGATGCTGTTCGTTGGTGAACTACAGAACTTGGGCCTCTGTACCTCCTTCTGCAATTGGAGCCTCAACTTCCTGACTGGAAGACCACAAACTATAACCATATAATCATATTACAATTACAGCACAGAAACAGGCCATCTCGACCCTTCTAGTCCTTGCCGAACTCTTACTCTCACCTAGTCCCACTGACCTGCACTCAGCCCATAACCCTCCATTCCTTTCCTGTCCATATAGCTGTCCAATTTAACTTTAAACGACAACATCGAACCTGCCTCAACCACTTCTGCTGGAAGCTCGTTCCACACAGCTACCACTCTCTGAGTAAAGAAGTTTCCCCTCATGTTACCCCTAAACTTTTGCCCTTTAACTCTCAACTCACGTCCTCTTGTTTGAATCTTCCCCTACTCTCAATGGAAAAAGCCTATCCACGCCAACCCTATCTATCCCCCTCATAACTTTAAATACCTCTATCAAGTCCCCCGTCAACCTTCTACGCTCCAAAGAATAAAGACCTAACTTGTTCAACCTTTCTCTGTAACTTAGGTGATGAAACCCAGGTAACATTCTCATAAATCTTCCCTGGACCCTCCCTATTTTGTTGACATCTTTCCTATAATTCGGTAACCAAAACTGTACATAATACTCCAAATCCGGCCTTACCAATGCCTTCTACAATTTTAGCATTACATCCCAACTCCTATACTCAATGCTCTGATTTATAAAGGCCAATATACCAAAAACTTTCTTCACCATCCTATCCACTTGAGATTCCACCTTCAGGGAACTATGCACCATTATTCCTAGATCCCCCTGTTCTACTGCATTCTTCAATGCCCTACCATTTACCATGTATGTCCTATTTTGATTAGTCCTACCAAAATGTAGCACCTCACATTTATCAGCATTAAACTCCATCTGCCATCTTTCAGCCCACTCTTCTAACTGGCCTAAATCTCTCTGCAAGCTTTGAAAACCTACTTCATTATCCACAACTCCACCTATCTTAGTATCATCTGCATACTTACTCATCCAATTTACCACCCCATCATCCAGATCATTAATGTATATGACAAACAACATTGGACCCAGTACAGATCCCTGAGGCACATCACTAGTCCATGGCCTCCAATCTGACAAACAGTTATCCATCACTACTCTCTGGCGTATCCCATCCAGCCACTGCTGAATCCATTTTACTACTTCAATATTAATACCTAACTGTGCAGATTAATGATAATATCTCCTGCTCACTGACGATCAACACTGGGGTGTGTGTTTAGCCCACTGCTCTACTCTCAATAAACCCACGACTGTGTGGCTAGGTACAGCTCAAGTACCGTCTATACATTTACTGATGATACAACCATTGTTGGTAGAATCTCAGACAGAGATGAGAGGGCATACAGGAGTGAGATATATCAGCTGGTGGAGTGGTGTCGCAGCAACAATCTTGCACTCAATGTCAGTAAGACGAAAGAGCTGATGGTGGATTTCAGGATGGGTAAGATGAAGGAACACAAACCTATCCTCATAGAGGGACCAGAAGTGGAGAGAGTGGGTAATTTCAAGTTCTTGGGTGTCAAGATCTCTAAGGATCTAACCTGGTCCCAACATATTGACGCAGCTATAAAGAAGGCAAGACAGAAGCTACATTTCGTTAGGAGTTTGAAGAGATTCAGCTAAAACGCTTGAAAACTATAAATGTACTGTGGAGAGCATTCTGACAGGCTGCATCACTATCTGCTGTGTATGTGGTGGAGGGGTGGGGGCTACTGTGCAGGACTGAAAGAAGCTACAGAAAGTTGTAAAATTAGTCAGCTCCATCTTGGGTACTAATCTCTGTAGTATCCAAGACATTTTCAAGGTGCCTCAGAAAGCTGATGTCCGTTATTAAGGACCCCCAGCACCCAGGACCATTGTTACCGTCAAGTAGGAGATACAGAAACCTGAAGCCACACACTCAGCGATTCAGGAACAGCTTCTTCCCCTCTGTCATTACGATTCCAAAATGGACATTGAAGCCATGAATACCACCACACTTTTTTAATATATATTATTCCTGTTTTTGCACTTAAACTATTCAATATACATATATACTCGTTGTTATTTATTTATTTATTTATTTAGTTAGTTAGTTAGTTAGTGTATATCTGTATTTCATTGCACTGTTGCTACTAAGTTAACAAATTTCATGACACATGCTGGTGATATTAAACCCGATTCCATACTTATTCACAACAAATGCCTCCATTTTAAAATTCTCACTCCGATTTCCAATCCATGGGGACTCTTCCCGCCAGCTCTCTGGACTACTTGTGCTCCTATATTTTATGCTCTTATGCACTTCAGGACTGGGAAGGAAGGGGGCAGAAGCTAGAGCAAGAAAGTGGGTGGAGGGTTAGGAGTACAACTTAGCAGGTGATAGGTATGATTAGGTGAGGGGGAAGGTGAGTGAGCTGGGGAGAGGGGGATAGGTGTGACGAGGTGAGGGGGAAGGTGGGTGAGTTGGGGAGGGGGATAGGTGTGACAAGGTGAGGGGGAAGGTGGGTGAGCTGGGGAGAGGGGGATAGGTGTGATGAGGTGAGGGGGAAGGTGGGTGAGTTGGCGGGGGGATAGGTGTGACGAGGTGAGGGGAGGTGGGTGAGCTGGGGAGAGGGATAGGTATGACAAGGTGAGGGGGAAGGTGGGTATGACAAGGTGAGGGGGAAGGTGGGTGAGTTGGGGAGAGGGGGATAGGTGTGATGAGGTGAGGGGGAAGGTGGGTGAGTTGGAGGGGGATAGGTGTGACGAGGTGAGGGGAGGTGGGTAGGTTGGGGAGGGGGATAGGTATGACAAGGTGAGGGGGAAGGTGGGTATGACAAGGTGAGGGGGAAGGTGGGTGAGTTGGGGAGAGGGGGATAGGTGTGATGAGGTGAGGGGGAAGGTGGGTGAGTTGGGGAGAGGGGGATAGGTGTGATGAGGTGAGGGGGAAGGTGGGTGAGTTGGAGGGGGATAGGTGTGACGAGGTGAGGGGAGGTGGGTAGGTTGGGGAGGGGGATAGGTATGACAAGGTGAGGGGGAAGGTGGGTATGACAAGGTGAGGGGGAAGGTGGGTGAGTTGGGGAGAGGGGGATAGGTGGGTGAGTTGGAGGGGGATAGGTGTGACGAGGTGAGGGGAGGTGGGTAGGTTGGGGAGGGGGATAGGTGTGATGAGGTGAGGGGAGGTGGGTGAGTTGGAGGGGGGATAGGTGTGACGAGGTGAGGGGGAAGATGGGAGGGTTGGGGAGGGGGATAGGTGAGACCAGGTGAGGGGGAAGGTGGGTGAGTTGGAGGGGGGGATAGGTGTGATGAGGTGAGGGGGAAGGTGGGAGGGTTGGGGAGGGGGGATGAATTAAGAAGCTGAGAGTTGATGGGTGGAAGTCAAAGACCGCAACATTCTTCCAGAACATTCTTCATTCTGTAGGACTCGATTTACCTGTCCTGCTTGGAACGTTTGTCCACAGTCATTAGCCGGAGCTCCCCGTCCATCTTGGGCCGTCCATAATTGGCCAAGGATTGGTTCTAGGTCAGAATTAAAACAACAGTGAACAAGAGAATTGCGCCAGAGTCCAGCGTTCCCAGTTACGTGGAGGATGCATCAAGTACCGTGCACAATTCCGGTGGCCCATTCCAAAAACCCTATCAGTGACGTTAATGAGATCAGACCCAGTCAGCATTCCAGCACTCCCGCACTCCTATCACTTCATCAATAACTTTCCCTACCTTCCAAATACACACAATGGGCACGAGATGTGTTGGAATAGTAAAACATAAGAAATTGGAAATTGAAGCAATAGCAGGCCATTCAGCCCTGGGTGTCTGCTAACCCATTCAATAAGGCTTTGCTGATTTTTTTGCCAAAGTGCTATCTTCCTGCATGATTCCCATTTGCCTTGATTCACTTAACACTCAAAATATCTGTTGATCTGTCTTGAACACAGCAATCAAATGAAAGTTAGCTGTTTTGGTTGTAGAACTTCAAAGATGCAGCCTCCTTATAGATAAGGAATTTATTTTTCATTTTTTCATGCAGGGTACATTTTATGTATTTAAAATTTCAGTAGTATATGAGTAAACTTGTAACTGTATTGTTTGAGCAAAAGTACTTCATTTAAATAATTAATTCTGGGTTATATGTAAAACTGCATTAATTGCATACATCTTCACAATACCACGTGACACTGCGTGCCTCACTTAAAGTAAACTCAAAGTCAGACACACATTCACGGACTGCTGTATCTTCCTTTGAATAAGTTTAATGTTTTGAGGTTACGAAACATAACAATTTGACGTACTTCTTTTCAAACGGGGAGACCTGGCTCTCGATACACCAATGAAGAAAAGCTCTACTCGCTTGTTATCTTGTCAAGCACACTTACATTTGCTGGTTTCTGCAACTATCCAACGAGGTGACACAGCTGGTAACACCTCTACCTGACAGTGCCAGAGTGCCAGAGCACGCGGGTTCAATTCTGACCTCTGGAACTGACTGCAGGAGTTTGCATGATTTCCAAGTTCCAGGATGGATTATATCCAGCGTTGTTTTCTGAAACTCTCCATAGTGTACGGGTTAGTGTCTCGGTGACGGTGTGGGTGAGTGTGGAGGTGAGTGTATGGGTGAATATGTAGGTGAGTGTGTGGGAGACTGTGTGGGTGAGTGTGTAGGTGAATGTGTGGGTGACGGTGTGGGTGAGTGTGTAGTTGAGTGTGTGGGTGACTGTGTAGGTGAGGGTGAGCGTGAAGTGAGTGTGCGGGTAAGTGTGAGGGTGAGTGTGAGGGTGAGCGTGAAGTGAGTGTGTGGGTGTGTGGGTGAGTGTGAGGATGAGTGTGTATATATGTCTGTAGGTGAGTGTGTGGGTGAGTGTGAGGATAAGTGTGAGGGTGAGTGTGTCAGTGAGTGTGTCGTTGAGTGTGTGGATATGTCTGTAGGTGAGTTTTCGGTAAGTGTGAGGGTTAAGTAGAAGAATCTGAAGAGATTGTGTGGAGATTTTTTAAAAACAGTGGTGATGTGATGCTGGGTGGTGCGGCCCTTTGGGCCGGAAGCTCGTATTCCACGCAGTTCCTCTCCGTAAATAATCACTCCACAAAGATAAGGGCCATTCAGACAGTCAGCGCCCTACTCGTTTCCCAGGGTGTCTCCCGTTTTATAACTGTCAGGGCTGAGGAGACACATGAAGAGTGTGATTGCAGAATGCTCATTAACCCCTCGATGCTGGAGGTGTGTGACCTCTGATCAGCTGGACATGATTAACCTTTCCCCGTGCACGCAAACTCACCAGGTTTTCTATTGAACACTGGAAGCTGGTGATCTGCTTGAGAGTTTCACTGTCCCTTTTCACTTCATTCACACACTGGGCTAAATCCTGAAGGAAAGGCAAAGGGTGAAGATAAACCAAAGGTGAGAAAATCTGCAGATGCTGGAAATCCAGCAACACACATAAAATGCCGGAGGAAATCAGCAGGCCAGGCAGCATCCATGGATAAAAGTAAACCATTGATGTTTCAGGTCAAGACCCTTCCTCTGGACTGGAAAAAAAGACCTTTGACACAAAAGAGTCTTTTTCTGTATATGTATACTGTATGCATGCACAAACACACATGCACACACACATCATATATGTAAATTTATTTCTTTATTTAACCTGATTTTAATTCTTTAAACTTATCCCCGCTCACCTTAAGTGCATGTCCTCTAGTATTAGACATTTCAATCCTGGAAAAACAATACTGTCTGTCTCCTCTGTCTCTGCCTCTCATAATCTAATATTCCTCCATTAGATCTCCCCTCAAACACAAAAAGTGATCCAATAACCCCCACTCACCCTCATGGAATCCAAAGCCATTCTCAGGTTGTCCTTATCTCTGGGGTCAGTGGTGTGCTTCACTAACTCCTGCAGGAAGACATTGGTGAGATTGCGATCAGTAACGTTAGTTTGTTGCTTTTGGGTCTCTCAGTCCTGCCCAAAATGGAAACACATATGCCCTTCCCTCTCCAGCACTGAGGCAGAATCCTAGGGCAGTACAGAAAGTTTTTCCAAGTCAGATATCATCCTGACAGGGAAACTCTATGGATTCCCATGTGTCCACATGCAAAATGAGAGGAAACACCTTCACCACAGAAAATGAGCAGTTCAACAAAATATTTCAAAACCAACTTTTCAACTGGATGAACATTAAATATTGGCCTTGAAAGCAAGGGTCAATTGTTGAGAATTAGAGTTCTAAAAGTAAAGTTCCCTTCCTGAAGCTTGATGTACTGGTCCAGAGTTTTATGTCTAGATGGGGTTCACCAAAAAGATCTACATTCATGAACATAGACCCCAGCAGATATAGCAGATGAGGTTTCTACACAAAAATAAAGGTTCACAAGAGAACTAGAAATGACATACTGGCTGATTATCCCATCAAAAGGCACAAGGATTTCTTAATGCCTCCCACAGCTGACTGCAGGTCAGCAGAGAGTCTAGTGAATAATATTCTTCTAAACTGTTGGTAGGCTTGTGGTATACCTGGCAAATTCTAATATCTCCACATCAGAATTCATGAACAAACAATACAAGGAATAAAGAGAAGTTAAGCAGAACCAGCGGGTGGAGGTACTAAAACTGGTCAGTACGGGAGCTGGGATGCATTATAGGTAGTCAGTATTACCGGTGGAAGGTATAATACCGGTCGTTGTTGAACGAGGGAAATATTAACAGTGGCCATTCGAGGATCCCATCTTAGCCATTTTCCAATCAAGGTATCTATCAAAATGATCAGATAGCTGAGGGGTTAACACTGGCCATTATTGGAGAAGGGAAACACTAATGGGTCAGTAAAGGAGAAGGGAAGTATTATCACTAGAGGTGGGAGGTACAGCTTGTGGTCAGAGTCACACACGAGAGATATTCTCGGGGTTTCCGGTTTAACTTTTTGTCAATCCTCACCTGCAGCAAGAGATGATATTTGAGGACTCTTTGCATAGGCACCATCAACAGATCTCGAAGGGTGAATCTTCCATTGTTAGCCCGTTTGGAGCATTCCTGTAAACACATTCTGTCAGTCACTCTTTCTTTCTTTATTCACCGAGACACAGTGTGGAACAGGCCCTTGCGCTCTTCGAGCTGCACCACCCAGCAATCCCCCAATTCATCCTGAGCCTAACCATGAGACAATTCACAATGACGACCAACTGATAGGTCTTTGGACTGTGGGGGAAGCTTGAGCAGCTGGAGAAAACCAACGTGGTCGTGGGAGAACATACAAACGTACAAAGTGATGGTTGGCATAGATTTGATGGGCTGAGGGTCTCTTTCACTGCAGTCTAACTTTATGATTCTCTATCAGTCAGTTAATATAACCACTGCCCTATAGTATGCCCGGGCTCTCAGTGGTTATCGAACTTCACCTTGTTCCAGAGTCTTAAAGGAATACAGCATCACAGAATATAAACACAAGAGATTCTGCAGATGCTGAAAATCCTGAGTAAAACACACAAAATTCTGGAGGATCTCAGCAAGTCGGGCAAAGGGAATAAACTTTTCGGGTTGAGACACTTCACCATGGAACATCTGAATTTCCCAGTCACCATCCCCTTGCACCACCACACAATCCTGAGCCAGGAGACGAGAAAATTCTGGGTAAAATTCCATAGGTGAGAAAAGTGTCAATGAAGGAAAATATTATCAAGGAAGAACAGCAACTTCCGAAGGCTCCCACCTCCAATTTCAACCGTATGTCTTCCCTCGTGCTTGCAATCCTGTCCAGGTGCTTTGTGGCTGCCTCAACCTGGCTGCAGTACCTTCCATACAGAAGCAACCTTCAAGCAAACAAAGGATAGTGGTCAGTCCTGCTCCAGTTCTCAATGAGTATTACTTACTCATTATTATTATTAATTATCAGAAGGCAGAGGTAGCGCCTGCTTGAAAGTTACAGCAGCTACTCGGGTGATCTGACTGATTCCTTTATCAAGCTATTGACACACAAGCTTCTGCAGATGCTGGAAATATTTAAGATTCAAGTACATTTATTATCAAAGAACGTATAAATTATACAACCTTGAGATTTGCTTGCTCACAGGGTAGCCACACACACAACATAAGGGGGAGCTCAACAACTCAAGCAGCATCTACAGAGGGGAACTGATGCAGAGTCTCAGCTTGAAACATCGTCTGTTTATTCTCCTCCATAGATGCTGCTTGACCTGCTGAGTTCCTCCAGCATTTTGTGTGTGTTGCTCCTTTAATGAGCCTTATTGTTTTCACAAATTGACTTTATTTATTTATTGAGATACAGTGCAGAAAAGGGCCTTCCAGCCCTTCAAACCACGCCGCCCAGCAAGCCCCGATTTAATCCTAGCCTGCCTAAAGATGGGACAATTTACAAAGACCAATTAACCTACTAGCCGGTAGGTCTTTGGACTGTGGGAGGAAACCCACGCGGTCACAGGGAGAACGTACAAACTCCTCACAGCCAGTGGAGGGAATTGAACCCGGGTCACCTGCTCTGTAAAGGGTTGTGCTAACCACTACGCAGAAACCCAAGAGAATGCAAACAGCCGCTGGCCAAACAGTTATGTCAGTTATCATATCAAGGATCAGTGTTATTTCCCATACCTGCTGCAGCATAACGGGTACATAGCATCAGAAAGCAGTATTCAGAAGCACAATTATACAAGAAAAGACACTGTTGGAACATAAACGTCCATTTCAGTGCAAAGTGATCAAAGTGGTTATTGTGTTGCTGAAGTGTACAGATCAGGGTTTTGCTGGTTACATATATAAGGAATTTGTCCTGGTGTGCTGGCACGACATGCAATAATTAAACACCATTTAACAATTATAAAGCATAAGAGAAGACAGTACTGTCTAAGGTATGTGTATATAGCGAGGGAGCCAGGGACTTTTGCACAGTACTGTGTTTGTCAACGTGGAGTGAGAAGCTAGTTTGTGAGGATGGCAAGAGCAAAGGATGTTGGGAATGGCGAGGGTGGAGCGCTGTGGGACAGGTGGAAGAGTAGGGGTGCCAGTGGCAGGGGATGGCTCGGGTGCAGACACACCCAGCCCTGAGACACCAGCCGAGGTCATTTGATTCCTAACAATTGGTTTACCTCTCCTTCCCCATTTCCCAACCATGATTTCCCTTTCCCTGTCCCCTTCCCACTCTCAGTCCACAATAGAGACCCATATCAGAATCAGGTTTATCATCACTCACATGTGTCATGAAATTTGGTTTACATAAAAAGAACTGTGCAGTCTAGCTAAAGTACTGTATATAAAATAAAGTTAGAGGTTAATCTATGGATATGGAATAAAATATAGATAAAGAAATGCCAGCATATATTTACAATGCAAATATAAATAGTGTTTTAAAGTTCCTGCAGTGCAGTGACTGAGACGGAGGAGTGTGGGGTGGCAAACCTGGGATTGTTGATTACACTAACTACCTGGCGGAATAAACTTTTAAATTTTTGTTTCAGTATCCTTATGGTGCTTTCTGGAAGTGAGCTTTTGTGAAAAGAAGTTTGCTGGGTGTCCACAATGATATTTCCTGCCCTCCTATTTATCCTGGACACATACAAATCCGGCAGTGATGGTAGACTGCAGACGATGGCTTTTCCTGCTGACCTGACAGTCACTGTAGTTTTTGTACATTGTGAGAGGTTGCAAACATGGATGGTTAAAATGAAATGCTGGAAATGCTCAGTAGGCCGGCAAGAAAGAGAAATATTTCAGGCTGTCAGTATTAAATGGAGTTTAAGATCTCTGGATGATCATTGACCTGAAACATTATCTCTGTTTCTCTCTCCATGGATGCTGCCTGACCTGCTGAGTATCACAAGGATTTTCAGGTTTCGTGTCTGCCTCCTTAACCTTAGAACATTCTGAAGCACGCTACAGCCAGTGGTATCTTGTACTTTCCGAGTGTCACCAGGGTCGGAAACGTTGCAGCCAATGTAAGCACATACTGTAATATTCCCACAAAATGCAACAATAGTGATGCTGTAATTACATATGGCCCGATCTGTCTGGGTGAAGTGTAGAACAAAAGTTTGTCTCCGTATCTTGGTACCTATAACAATAACAAGCCAATCCCAGTCAGAAGCATGCTGTTATTGCGTATTGGCTGTAAGGAGCACTGTTGAGAAGTTCCATGTTCTTCCTCCAACCAGCAGAAAGTCATCTCTCGACCCTGCATTTCAAAAATGCATTTTGTGTTTACTTGTATCAGGTCCTCCCCAAATCCCATAACCGTCTTCCTACATTGGGAAAAATAGTTTTTCATATTTGCTACAAACTACAATTTCTGGGCCATTATTTCAAATCCAGGAATGTGGCTCTGAAACCACAATTTTCCAGGTTAAATGTGCCATGTACTGCAAATGGACTGTGGTTCTGTGCCGGAGTCCCAGCTAGGATCAGTGGAATGCAGGAGGTGAGGAGGGAAAGGTTGAAGGATGGTAATGCAGGACAGAGAGAAGTTACTTACACTCAGCGGCCAGTTTATTAGTTGCTCCTGCATGCCGGCTCGTTAACGCAAATATCTAATCAGCTAATCAGGTGGCAGCAACTCAGTGCATAAAAGCTTACAGACATGGTCAAGAAGTTCAGTTGTTGTTCAGACCAAATATCAGAATGGGGAAGAAATGTGATTGAAATATCTATGACTGTGGAATGATTGTTGCTGGTTTGACTATCTCAACAATTCCTTGGGATTTTCATGCACAACAGTCCGTAGAGTTTACAGAAAATGATGCAAAAATGAGAAAACATCAGAGAGCAGCAGTTCTGTGGGTGAAAACACTTTGTTAATGAGAGAGGTCGGAGGAGAATGGTCAGATTTGCTCAAGCTGACAGTAACTCAAGTAACCACACGTTACAACAGTGGTGTGTAGAATCGCATCTCTGAACACACAACACATTGAGCCTTGAAGTGGTTGGGCTACAGCAGCAGAAGACCATGAACATACACTCCGTGGCCTCTTTGTTGGGCACAGAAGGTACCCAATAAAATGGCCACTGAGTGTAAACTTCAAAGGCAACAGCGAACAAAGGAAGCCCGCATCGAAATGCTCGCATCTCCTCAAACCTTCACCTGTGGAAAGGATTAGATTCATTTCAGCGTTACTGGTCTGTCACATGCTCACCTTTTCTTGTAGTTATTGAATATTTCATAGAGGTTCTGGGCATCATTTAAGGTGATAGAGGTTTGGATTTCTTCTGATAAAGACTTGTGCACGTTCAACAATTTCTGTAGAGTCAAGACATGTAAAATTACTGGATGATTCACTGTTAATGTTTCCTGCTCCAGGTACCTTAGCAATCTGACTCAGTATCAATGTACAGAAAAAGTACAAGGTCGTACAAACTCAGATAAACAGCCCCACCTGTCTCCTCCATTATGATTAAGAAGGTAAGGATGGTGGTGAATATTGGCAGCTCAGGTTGAGGTGTTTGATATTGTGGTTGAGGCGACATCCTCAGTGCACAATTGCTGGTGCTTCTCTCTCTGGCAGTGCTCGCCTTTATAGAGGCCCCTGTTCATTTGCCTCGGTCCTGATTGGCTATCCCTTCAGTTGACCTTTGATTTCTCTCCTAATAACTCCGTAAACAATCATATCAAAATAGATGTAATCTATTAACTCGTAAGAGCCAAAGAAATGCGAGCCAATAGAATTCAAAGGTGAACTGAAGGGGTAGCCAATCAGGACTGAGGCAGAGGAACGGGGGCTGATATAAGCGCGAATGCTCCCAGAGAGAAACACCAACAACTGCGCACTGAGGACATCACCGCGACTGGTGATGAAACGTCTGCAAGCTCGTTGCCAAGCTCACCGAACACCGTGGCGTCAAAGAACTGATGGATGTCTGTTGACCATTTATAGTATTGGTTCTCTGCCTCTTCATCCACCTGGTTTGCCCTACACGTGACTGTAGACTCTCCAGAGGGCCTGGCTGTTAACTGCTTTTAGTTCGGAGTCAGTGGTGATGGGCATCAAGACAACATAATAACTTTGTTTTACTTCAGAGATACAGCAGGGTAGTAGGCCTTTCTGCACCACCAATACATCCACGTGACCAATTAACCAACTAACCGGTGTGCTTTCGGAATGTGGGAGGAAGCCAGAGCACCACGAGGAAACCCACACGGTCACAGGGTGAACGTACACAACCCACACGGTCACGGGGTGAACGTACAGAACCCGCACGGTCACGGGGTGAACGTACAGAACCCGCTAACCGCTATGATACCGCGCTGTCCAATCTCCTCCCGAGTGGAATGAGGTGTCCATCAATGAGCAGAATAATGGCTACCTGAGTACCTAATGGAAGTTACTTCTTCATGTAGGAACAGGCCACTGATCCAGAGACACGGGTATGAACTAAAGCTGGGTGACGTTGTGATACAGCAGGCTGTACTGTCGTCTCTCAGATCCGAAAACCCAGACTACCATGGTATGGAGTTTATAAACCCTCCCCATGACAAACCCAGACTATCATGGTATGGAGTTTACAGACCCTCCCCATGACAAACCCAGACTACCATGGTATGGAGATTACAGACCCTCCCCATGACAAACCCAGACTACCATGGTATGGAGATTACAGACCCTCCCCATGACAAACCCAGACTACCATGGTATGGAGTTTACAGACCCTCCCCATGACAAACCCAGACTACCATGGTATGGAGATTACAGACCCTCCCCATGACAAACCCAGACTACCATGGTATGGAGATTACAGACCCTCCCCATGACAAACCCAGACTACCATGGTATGGAGTTTACAGACCCTCCCCATGACAAACCCAGACTACCATGGTATGGAGTTTATAGACCCTCCCCATGACAAACCCGGACTACCATGGTATGGAGTTTACAGACCCTCCCCATGACAAACCCAGACTACCATGGTATGGAGTTTATAGACCCTCCCCATGACAAACCCAGACTACTATGGTATGGAGTTTATAGACCCTCCCCATGACAAACCCAGACTACCATGGTATGGAGTTTACAGACCCTCCCCATGACAAACCCGGACTACCATGGTATGGAGTTTACAGACCCTCCCCATGACAAACCCGGACTACCATGGTATGGAGTTTATAAACCCTCCCCATGACAAACCCGGACTACCATGGTATGGAGTTTACAGACCCTCCCCATGACAAACCCAGACTACCATGGTATGGAGTTTACAGACCCTCCCCATGACAAACCCAGACTACCATGGTATGGAGTTTACAGACCCTCCCCATGACAAACCCGGACTACCATGGTATGGAGTTTACAGACCCTCCCCATGACAAACCCAGACTACCATGGTATGGAGTTTATAGACCCTCCCCATGACAAACCCAGACTACTATGGTATGGAGTTTACAGACCAACACCATGACAAACCCAGACTACCATAGTATGGAGTTTACAGATCCTCCCCATGACAAACCCAGACTACCATGGTATGGAGTTTATAGACCCTCCCCATGACAAACCCAGACTACCATGGTATGGAGTTTATAGACCCTCCCCATGACAAACCCAGACTACCATGGTATGGAGTTTACAGACCCTCCCCATGACTCTGTGGGTATCCTCCAGGTGTTCTGGTTCCCTCCCACATCCCAAACCCATGTTGATTAATTGACGCCTGTTAGTTGGCCTTAGTGCAGTTTTGTTCTGGAGAATTGAAGGGAATTGAAGGGTATCAGCTAGTTCAATGTTTAAAGTAAATTCATTAACAACTACATATATATCACCATATACAACAATGAGATTGTGTACACTCAGTAAATCCAATGAAACACAATAGAATCAATGAGTGGCCACACCCAGCAGGGCCGACTAATAACCAATGTGCAAAGGACAACAAACTGCAAGTACGCAAAAGAAAAAAATAATAAATATCCAGAACATGAGGTGGAGAGTCTTTGAAAGAGAGCCCATAGGTTGTGGGATCAGTTCAGTAATGAAGCAAGTGAAGTTGAGTGAAGTTATCTCCTTTGGTTCAAGAGACCAATGGCTGAGGGGTAATAACTGTTCTTGAACCTGGTGATGTGGGACCTGAGGCTCCTGTATCTTCTACCTGATGGCAGCAGCAAGAAAAGTGCATGACCTGGGTGGGTGGGCATCCTTGATATGTGCTGCTTTCCTATTGCAAAACTCTATGTCGATTTGCTTAGAGGTGGGGAAGACTTTAACCGTGATGGTCTGGTCCATATCCACAATCAAGAGCACTGGTGTTTCCATACCAAGTTGTGATGCAGCCAGTCAATAAACTGTCTAATACACATCTATAGAAGTTATAGCTGCCATGGCAAATCTTTGCAAATTTCTAAGGAAGTAGAAGCATGGCTGTACCTTCGTCACAGTTACAATGATGTACTGGGCCCAGGACAGATTCTCTGAAGTGATAACACGGAGGAATTTAAAGTTGCTGACCCTCTGCACCTCTGATCCCATGATAAGGACTGGTTCATGGGCCTCTAGTTCCCTTCCGCTCAAGTCAATAATCAGCTTTGGTCTTGCTGACATTGGGTGAGAGGTTGTTGTGGCACCACTCAGCCAGATTTTAATCTCCCTCCTATGTGCTGATTCACCACCACCTTTGATTCATTAATGATAGTGCGGTCGTCAGCAAACAAATATGGCATTGGAGCTGTGATTAGTCGCACAGTCAAAAGTACAAAGCAAGTAGAGCAGGGGGCTAAACATACAGCCTTGTGGAGATTGTGGAGGAGATGTTGCCAATCCAAACTGATTGGGGTCTACAAATGAAGAAATTGAGGATCTAATTGCACAAGGAGGTATTGAGGCCAAAGCCTTGAAGGTTATTGAGTAGTTTTGATGGGATGATAGTATTGAATGGTGAGCTGTAGTCAATAATGAGCATCCTGGTGTAGGCACCTTTACAGTCCAGATGTTCCAGGTTGAGTAGAGAGCCAGTAAAATGGCATCTGCTATGGACCTGCTGTGCTGGTAGGCAAATTGGAGCGGACTCTCGTCACTTCTTCGGCAGGAGTTGATATGTTTCTCAAAAACACTTCATCACAGTGGGTGTAAGTGTTTCTGTACGATAGTCCTTGAGGGGGGTTATCACGTTCCTCTTAGGCACCAGTATAGTTGAAGTCTGCTTGAAGCAGGTGGATACCCCAAACTTATGAAACAAGAGATTAACAATCTCAGCTAATGGCCTCAGAGACTGAAATCTCCGAGTTATCAGTGGTTCTGGGAGTTCATAAAGGGTCCTCTAAGTTTTGCCATCAAAGTAAGCATAGAAGGCATTGAGTTCATCTGGGAGCGAAGCCTTGTTGTCCCCTATGTTGCTTGGTTTCACTTTGTAAGAGGTAATAGCATTTAAGCTTTGCCACAGTTCTTGAGCATCCCCAGTGACTCAAGTTTGGTCCAGTATTGCCACTTGGCACTTGAGATGACTTTCTGGAGACTGTACCTGGACGTCTTGTATTTTGCTGGGTCATCGGACCTGAATGCCACTGACCTGGCCTTCAGCAGATCATGGACCTCATGGTTCACCTAGGGCTTTTGGTTGGGGTGAACTTTGAATGATTTTGTTGGGACACATTCATCCACGACAGATTTAGTAAAGCCTGTGACAACCATGGTGTATTCATTTAGATCCTCTGATAAGTCCTTGAACATAACCCAGTCTACTGGCTCAAAGCAATTCTATAGTTAGAAATCCTCTTCCTCCCATGACCACCTCTTTGTTGTCCTTAACTCTAGAGCCTTTACCCTTAGCCTCTGCCTGTATGCAGGTACAAGGTGAACAGCCAAGTGATCAGACTTCCCAAAATGTGGACTAAGCATGGAACGGTAGGCATTCATAATCGTAGCATAGCAGTGGTCCATTGTGATGGGACCCCTGGTGCTGCAGCTTCTATGCTGATGATAATTAGGCAGAGATTTCTTCAAAGAAGCGTGATTGAAGTCCTCAACTATAATTCGAAGTGCATCAGAATGAGCATCCTCCACGCAATCATAAAGGTACATGGGACACTGCAGTCTGTTTCTGTGCTGTATGACTCAATGATTCAGTAAAGAGTCATCAGAGAAGGTGTTTCCTATCGTGGAGGAGTTTAGAACCAGAGGGCACAACCTCAGAATACGAGGACGTCCATTTAGAGCAGAGATGAGGAGGGATTTCTTGAGCCAGAGGGCAGTGAATCTGTGGAATTCCTTGCTGCAGACAGCTGTGGAAGCCAAGTCATTGGGTATATTTAAAGTGAAGATTAATAAGGTTCTGTATTAGTCAGGATATCAAAGCTTATGGGGAGAAGGCAGGAGAATGGGATTGAGAGGGAAAATACATAACCATTGATTGAATGGCAGATTGGACTTGATGGGCTGAATGGCCTAATTCTGCTCCTATGTCTGATGGTTTTGTTAAATACATCTGAAATCTGAAAGCTCACCTCAGTGGCAATCACAAAAGTGCTGGTGTTTTGTAAAACCACGTCCGGTTAACTAACATCCTTCAGGAAATGAGATAATGAGATCTGCCAACCTTACCCAGTCTGGCTCGCATGTCATGTTGTTGACTAGTTGTATATTTTATCAACTTCAAGATTCAACATTGTTTATCACCATTCTTCAGTACATGAGCGTAAAGGAGAATGGAATATTTTTTACTCTGGATCTAATGCAGTATAAAAAATACAGTAAACATAAAGAACACGATAAAAATAAAAACACTAAAATTTTAGGTTTTAATCCTTTGCAGAAGGGATTAGTAGCAATAATTTATGATATAATTATGAAATTACAGCCAGGTATATCTGATAAAATTAAAAATGAATGGGAAAGGGAACTTCAACTTTCCCTGCCTACAGAGAAATGGGATAAAAATTTTCAATTAGTTAGTACTTCTTCTATATGTGCTAAACATACTTTAATACAATTTAAGGTAGCACACAGAGCTCATATGTCCAAAGATAAACTAGCTCGTTTTTATTTCCATATAAACCCTACTTGTGATAGACGTCACTCTGAAGTGGCTTCTTTAACTCATATGTTTTGGTCCTGTCCTCTTTTGGAAAAATATTGGAAAGACATTTTTGATATTATTTCAGCAGTTCTATGCTTTGATTTAAAACCCCATCCTATGACAGCAATCTTTGGATTGCCAATGGTAGAACATAGATCTTTATCTTCTTCAGCCTCTCGAATGATAGCTTTTGTTACTTTAATGGCGAGGAGATCTATTTTGTTGAACTGGAAGGAAATTAATCCTCCAACTGCATTCCAATGGTTTTCTCAAACCATATTAAGTTTAAATTTAGAAAAAATTAGAAGTGATATTTTTGACCCTTCGGTTAAATTTGAAGATACCTGGAAACCTTTTATGCAACATTTTCATATGATGTAATCTGACCTTTCCGAATCTTTTTTCTAAAATTATATGAAGAGAGGAGCGGAGTTAGCGACATTATGGATCTTGTCTGATACAAGTTGTTGGTCTAGCCCTGTTTTGTCTTTTTTTTTGGTTTTTTTTTCTCTTTTTCTTTTGGGCTTTTTTGTTTATATATTTTTTTTCTTTTTATTTCTTTGTTAATGTTTAATCTCATTATGAGTTTGGAAGTCTTTTATTTCTATGTCACTTAAAATTCATTTTATATATGCTGATGAACATTTTTCCAATCTCTTTGTACCAACTTTGTTATTGAGTTTATAATTTTGAAAAATTAGTAAAAAGATTTAAAAAGAAAGAAAGAAAGAAAATAAAAACACAATAAATATAAAAGCAATCCTACCCTATACAGTGTAACTTATATACATAGACTGTATGTACAGTCCTGTGCTAAAGTCTTTTTTACATATATAACTAGGGTACACAAGAGTTTTGCACAGTACTGTATTTGTCAACATGGATTAGAGAGCAAATCCGTGAATCTGGCGGGAGCAAAGGATGTTGGGTCTGGCGAGGGTGGAGCGTCGCGGAAGAGGTGTGGGGCATGTGATAGAGAAGGGGTGCCGGGGCGGGGGAAGGGTGAGTGTAGCAGGGGTTCAGATACACCCAGACCTGAGACTCCAGCCAAAGTCATTTGATTCCAAACAATTGGTTTATTGATCATTACAGAATGTCTTCTGGTGCTTTCCGCTCCCTCCTCTCTCCCTTCCCCATTTCCCAACCATGATTCCCCTTTCTATTCTCTGTCCACAATAGAGACCCATATCAGAATCAGGTTTGTCATCACTCACATATGTTATGAAATTTGTTTTATTTTTTGCGGCAGCAGTACAGTGCAATACATAAAATGACTACAGGACTGTGCAAAAGTCTGACACACCCTAGCTATTTATATGCATGTGTGTATATATACTGTATATGGGTGGTGGGGTCGATCAGCCTGACAGCTTGAGGGAGCTAATTTTCACGAGAATTGGGAATATTACTGGTATATTAATGGTGTTTGTTGGCCATTGCCTCCCAGGTCAGAAGTAACTAGAAATAGACAACGAAAGCAAGTGTTCAATTTCAAGTTTAATGTCATACGCATACATATTTAGGGTATAATGTTAATTCCTTTTGCTCCAGCAGCACAGTACGCTACATACATGTTTAACATAAATGATACAAACTTTAATTAACATAAATTACACATAACTTGAAAATCGAAACAAAAATAGACATAACATTTTTGCAAGCTGAGGGAAATGGATTTGAGGTCTGAGGCAGAATTAGGGCATTTCAGATTGGCAGTGGGGCAGAAGCTGTTGTTGAACGAGGCTCCTGTACCTTCTGCCTAATGGCAGCATTGAGAATAGTCAAGAGCAGATGGAGGGAGAGCGTAATGATGGACATAGCCTTCCTGAGGCACCACTGCTTGTAGATGTCACAGAATGGTAGTGAGAGCTGTACCCATGATGATACTCTTAATCCACCAACAGATTACTAAGAATGGTGTGAGTTTGGGCTGGGTGCCTGGTATGGACTAGATGCCTCATTTAAATTACATCCAGTCTGCCGCTGCAGTGTAAAATGCAGTCCCACTTTCTGTTGACCCAAGAGGTAGCAAGTGACCTCACTCCCAAATCTTAATGATTATGATTTTTAGAGTAGCCGTTCCTATAATTCATTATCTTTGTTTTCATTCAGGACAAAGCATAGGGAGCATTGATATATCCAGTCAGCATCAAGCAAAGCTTTACAGCAACTTCCATTTATACACCTGTGACTTTGGCCTACCAAGCAACATTGTATAGTGCTCCAAGAAATGTTTACACCAAACCACATATTAGGGCAGTTCTGTCAAAGAGACAGGCTTTGGCCTGTATCTTGAAGGAAGGGAGGGAGAGAAAGAACAGAATCACCTTTTCATTTTCTCAGTCATGAATGTGGCAAGTACACTCAGCGGCTATTTTGTTACGTATGCCTGCTCGTTAATGGAGATATCGAAGCAGCCAATCATGTGGCAGCAACTCAATGCATAAAAGCACGCAGACATGGTCAAGAGGTTCAGTTGTTGTTCAGACCAAACATCAGAATGGGGAAGAAATGTGATCTAAGTGACTTTGACCGTGGAATGATTGTTGATACTGGACGGGTTGGTTTCAGTATCTCAGAAACCACTGATCTCTTGGGATTTTCACACACAGCTGTCTCTAGACTTTATAGAGAATGGTGCAAAAAAACAAAGAAATATGTATCAAGTGCGCGGCAATTCTGTGGGCAAAATGCCTTGTTAATGAGAGAGGTCAGAGGAGAATGGCCAGACTGATTCAAGCTGACAAGAAGGCGACAATAACTCAAAAAATCACGCGATACAACAGTGGTATGCAGAAGAGGATCTCTGAATCGAACCTTGAAATGGATGATGTACAGCAGCTGACGACCACAAACATACACTCAGTGGCCACTTTATTAGGTACAGAAGGTATGTAATAAAGTGACAACTGAGTGTATATTTTAAATATATAGTTTAAAATAAAGATCAGGTTACGAGTCAGAGACTCTCAGACAGAGTGGGGCTTACCTCAGTGTTGAGAAATATATCCTCTAGGTCTCGGGGCTCAAGGAATCGTTGCAATGGTTTGTAAAAATGCTGAAAAAGAAAGATAGAAATTCCTGTGACAGTGAGTAGCGCGGACCAGAACAAACAATTACACAATCCATCAGATTAATGTGTGATCGTCCTGACCACTATAATGGAAGCAATCTGTATGGATGGTGTGCAAAACAATGTTTTTTCACTGCATTTCAGCACGTGTGACAATAATAGATTAATTTATTTTAAATTCAACAGTTAATTAAATACTCAGATTTAATCTTCCCAGTTTTGGAGCTTGATTTTGTCCTCCTGAAGGTTGAACCTACAACCCAAAAAACAATACTAGTGCGAAGATAAGAAAATCTGCAGATGCTGTAAATCCAAGGCAACGCACACAAAATGCTGGAGGGGCTCAGCAGGTCAGGCAGCATCTATGGGAAAGAGCAAACAGTCGACATTTCGGGCTGAGACCCTTCATCACCACCTGAAACGTCAACTGTTTATCCTTTTCCATAGATGCTGCCTGACCTGCTGAGAAAATACTAGTGCAACTAGGTTAGTACAGAGTAACATATACTTATGGAACTAGTGCTCAACCTACCAGGTAAATGGATTCCAGCGTTTGTGTGTACTTCTCCTCTGTCTGTTTTATCTCCTGAAGGCAGCAGGCCCGTTTGTCAAGCTCTGTCTGTCTCTGAGGTTGAAATACAAGTTCCAGTTAAAGGCCACAGTTCATTTCATACTCTTGTCCCTGGTCACGAGAACCAATGACGCAAATGCACACGTGTAGTATCGCTGGGATTTGCAAACATTGCAGAGAACAATAATCAACACGAGAGATTGTGCGGCTGCTGAAACCCAGAGCAAAGCACACAAAATGCTGGGGGAGCTCAGCAGCTCAGGCAGCATCTTTGGAGAGGAATAAACAGACAATATTTCAGGCCGAGACCCTTCATCAGGACTGTGAGGAGAGGGGAAGAAGCCAGAATGGAAGGTCGGGGATGGGAAGGATGATGGTTGCTTATCACCTGAATGGTGACAAATCCATTCCTTGCAGAGACACTGCTCCACCCACTGAGATCTTCCAGTACATTATTTGATATTATTGACTTCTAGTAGATTATTTGATATTATTTGATTTATTGACTGATTTGATATTATTGATATTAAATACTTTTTAATTGCCCATTTCTGAGGTTGAAATACAATCCAGTTTATGAGTGCAGCTCATTTCAAAACCTATTTATGCAAATATGGGCATTGTAAAAGAGCAGGTACAACAATAAAATGGGGAGGATATCAGTGGTTTAACTGGTCAGAATGACTAGTCAAACACGATATTATTGATGAGACATGCGATACTGAAGTTGCCGGAGTCTGAATCAAAAAACAGCCCAAAAAAAGTAACTTTTAAATGTTGTCTGTGAAGTAGAAGAAGACTTAGTGATATGTACATAGAACAGAATGGGACAGGAACAGGCCTTTTGGCCCATTGTGTCTGTGCTGACACTGACATCAAATTAAATTATGGAGCATGATCCATATCCCTACATTCCATTTCCATTCGCCAGTCTATCTGTGCATGAGTGGATCAAATTCTCTCCTCACATTCCCTCTAAGCCTCACATAGAAAGGTTTCTGCCATAGTTAGAAAAGTACAGCAGAGAAACAGGCCCTTCAGACATTCTAATCCTATCTATATCCCTCATAATTTAGATTTCTATCAAATCTCCTCTCAATCTTCTATTTTCCAAGGAATGAAGTTATAACTGATTCAATCTTTCCTTATAACTCAGGTCCTCCAGACCCGGCAACATCCTTGTAAATTTTCCCTGTATACTTTCAACTTTATCTACATCTTTCCTGTAGGTAGGTGACCAAAACTGCACACAATACTCCAAATTAGGCCTCACCAACATTTTATAGAACTTCAACATAATATCCCATCTCCTGTACTCAAATTTATGAAGGCTAATGTGCCAATAACCATCTACCCTATCTACCCACTTATACCCTTGCATATTAAATCACCCTTCAGTCTCCTCACCTTCAGACAAAAAAAGAAAACCAGACAATCTCTCATTGAAAAGGCACAAGAGACTGACATTCTGGTATATAGAACAACACACTAACTGCTGGAGGAAGTCAGTGAGGCCTAGAACATAAAATATAGAACATCGAAGAGTACAGGCCCTTCAGTTCACAATGTTCTGTCAACATTTTAACTTAGTCCAAGATTAATCTATCCTTTCCATTCCATATAGCCCTCCGTTTCTTGTTTATCACGTACCACCTAAGAGTCTCTTAGACACGGGTTCCCAACCATTTTTACGCCACAGATCCCTACCACTAACCGAGGTGTCTGTGGACCCCAGGTTAGGAACCTTTGCCCTTAGATATCCTTAATGTATCTGACGTGCAGTTCACGTGACCATCACTCTCTGTGTAAAAAAACCTATTTCTAACACCAAGTTGCCCCTATACTTTCCTCCAATCACCTCAAAATTATGCCCTCTTCTATTAGCCATTTCCATCCTGGCTGTCCACTCTATCAATGCTTCTTTTCATCTTATGCACCTCTATTTAAGTTACCTCTCATCCCCCTTTATTCCAGTCAGCATCGATAGAGGGAAATTAAATGTCAACATTTGAGTCAATGCCCTTCAGCTGAATTGTCTCGCATTATCATTGACAATCTGTCAGTGAATGTCTTGTCTGAAAATGGCACCTGGCTGCAAAGGAGGTCAAGAGATCCTGTTTCCAATCTCTGTCCAGTTCCTTCCTCTTGGGAGGTGAACTTCTCAACCTTAGACAAGCCAGTGTTTATGATGACTACCATGCTTGATTTTCCTGCACAATAGTCTCGATGCAGCCTCTTGTAAGAGGAATAGTGCTTTAGATGCATTTGGGGAGGAAGCAGACTTAGAAATGTCAGGGTTGCTGGTACATACCGGTGCCATCATCACCTCAGTCCTCATCAGGTCTTCATAGATTTCACCACCTTCATCATCTTCATCCTCCACGCAATCATAAAGGTCATCATCTTCCTCTCCTGTATCACTGTGGATGTACAAAAGAAAGGGTCATAACAGGCTAGAGAAAGCCTAAAAGAATGATCATTGTTTACACACACACTCTCTCTCTCTCTCTCTCTCTCTCTCTCTCTCTCTCTCTCACACACACACACACACACACACACACACACACACACACACACACACACTCACACACCCATCCCACCTGGACGACAGATCCAACCACAGTAACATAGGAACTCGTGATGTAGTAAAATGGCCCATAGCAGGGGCTCTTCACCAACAAAATGGTGGCATGGTAGCACGGCCGCTTGCGTAACACTATTACAGCACCATCAGCCCAGGATCAATGCTGCTTTTAAAGAGTTTGTACGTTCTCCCCGTGACTGTGTGGATTTCCTCCAGGTACTCTGGTTTCCTCCCACATTCCAAAGATGTTAGTAGGTTAACTGGACATGTGGGTGTAATTGAACGGCGCGGGCTCACTGGCTGGAGGAGTCTGTTACGTGCTGTAGGTCTATAGATCTAAAATCTAAATATGACCTTTTGCACCCAAGGAGGAAGAAGATGACCTTGGGAGAGTTACTCTGAGATCTTGCTCCCAGACTTTCCATCTGGCTTTTGATACTCAGTGACATTTAAAAAGTGTTCAAATTGAGTTAAAATCATTAATGTTTTTAAAAGAAGTTTAAGAAAATTCCTTTTCCCATAGGATCAATGATCCCATTTCACCCCACCCCCCTTCCCCTTTCTCTATTACCCATTCTGACCTATTATCTCTTCTCACCATCCTGTCACCTCCTCTGGGTCCTCTTCTCCTTCCTTTCCCCTCTGGTCCACTCTCCTCTCCTATCAGATCCTTCTTCACCAGCCCTTGACCCTTCCCACCCACCTGGCTTCCTCTATCATCTTCTAGCTATCCTCCTTCCACTCCCCTATCTTTTTTCATTCTGGCATCTTCCCTCTTCCTTCTCGGTCCTGAGGATGGGTCTGAGCCTGAAACGTCGACAGTTTATTCCTTTTCAACAGATGCTGCCTGAGCTGCTGAGTTCCTGCAGCATTTTGTAAGAGTTGCTCTGGATTTCCTGCATCTGCAGACTTTCTCGTGTTGATGATCCCATTTTGTTGGTGGGGATGCAGCGGGAGGCTTCAAAATTCAACGAGATATTACTGATCTCTTTGGGGACCATTAAACACTGGACTTTGGTGACGAGGAGAGAGTGGCGGGGGGGGGGACTTAAGGAACTTAAGCATTAATAATAAAGATCACAAGACCACAGTGAAGGAACCCAGAAATCCTAAAGGAATCCAAGGAGATTAAGGAGGTTACAACTCTGGCAGCTCATTGTAAATTACAATCTATTTGTTTATTGCTTTTATAATCGTTTTACTCCTTTCAAGGGAGGGGAGGAGAAGATGGCGGCTCGACGCAGTGCGCGCGGCTGTTCCAAATTGATATCGTATTTGTTAAATAGGGGCCGTGCACAATCCTGATTTGATGGAGACGGACGTGAGAAGCACGGAGGAACATCTGGGGAAACTTCTGAAATGCCTGCTTCACTTCCGCTGCTACTGTGCGATCGAGAATCTCCGGAGATGAAGGCCCCAAGTCCTCAGCTTTGCCTGTTGCCTGTTGCCGGGGCCGAGGTCGAAATGCTTGGCAGAGATGGTGTCGGAGGGCTGGTCGGAGGCTCGAAGTTTTTGGACGGACTCAGAGTCGGACTGTGGTCGGGTGCTTCCAGGATGCTGTATCGGCAAGTTTGCGGTGCTGGAAGCTCATGGCAGGGAGAGTTTCTCCCTTCAACCGTCTGCGTGAGATGATGGGATTTTCAAGAGACTTTGAGACTTTTTTTTACTGTGCCCATGGTCTGTTCTTCATCAAATTACGGTATTGCTTTGCACTGTTGTAACTATATGTTATAATTATGTGGTTTTTGTCAGTTTTTTTTAGTCTTGGTTTGTCTTGTGTTTCTGTGATATCATTCTGGAGGAACAAATTGTATAATTTCTTAATGCATGCATTACTAAATGACAATAAAAGAGGACTGCGTGTCCTGATAATCTAATCTAATCTAATTGAAATTGTAAACTACAAATTAGTAATAATGTTCACTATTTTCTGCATTCTGTTATTGCTTTCATTGTGATCTTCTGATGCATTGAATGGCATGCAATGCAGATTTTCATCGGACCTCAGTACATGTGACAATCAGAAACCAATTACAATTACAGTCGGTAAAGCCACAGCCCCCCAACACCACTGACCTCTGGTGCTGCCAGTGTGGGGTTTGCATGTTGTCACTGTGTTGGGGTCATGGGGCACTACAGCACAGAAAGAAGCCCATCAGCCCATCTAGTCCATGCTGGGCTATCAGTTAACCTCCTCCTATCAACTTGCTCCTAAACTACAGTCCTCTGTACTCTTCCCACCCATGTACTAATCCAGCCTTCTTTTAAATGTTGAAATCCAACCCGCATCCACCACTTCCACCTGTTCCACACTCTGAGTGAAGAAGCTTCATCTCATGTCCCCCTTAAACATTTCACCTTTCACCCTTAACCCATGACCTCTAGTTCTAGTCTCACCCAAATTAAGTGGGAAAAGCCTGCATGCATTTACCCTTTCTACACTCCTCATCGTTTTGTGATCATATGGGTTTCCTTCTACAGTCGAAAAAATTTTTGAGTGGATAGGTTAATTACACCTTGAAAATTGCCCCTGGTAAATTGTAGGGCTGGAGGAGATTAAGGAGAAGGGAAAGGCCAGCGAGAGATTCAAGAGTTATAAGGTGAATGCCTGAGCAGGAGTGAGTATTTGGTCAGGGAGGTGACAGCTGAACCTGTCTCCATGCAGTGAGGGGCTGCAGAGATCTGGGTGACCTTGAGTGTGCAGAGTGCAGACGAGTAAACAGCAACTTACTCAATAACGTCAGAGAGCCCACTGTAGATCTCATCATCGGGCAAGCTGTCCTCAGTCGGGAAAGAGCTGGGAAAAGACAGATTTAGTTAACCTCCTGTAAATCACTTGTGATACAGTCAATTTCCTGTGTGAACCCTCCTCGACTGAGGCAAAGTAAAGTAGTTGTTCTCCGTTGCTTGTATCTTCCAGTCACTAAATCCAGGTTCCCTGCAGTTGGAGTATAAGAGATTCTCCACTATTTCCCTGTATTTCTCCCATGCGCATTAACTCCACCTCGATTTCCCTAGCCGTCCCTTTCCAAGATGCAGTGTACCATAGCCATTACCTCCCCAAGTGCTTTGAAGATGGTAGAGTGTTTCAGGAAGCCATACAGTTCCAAATGGTGATATGGAGTAAAGGGCAAGTAAAATAAACTGGCTGTTACAACAGTCTTGGATGGAAGAATATCAGACTGCCTTTGACTTGCTCAAAGAGAAACTGACCAGTTCCCCCATCCTTGTCTTTGCCGATTTCTCCCAGCCCCTTATAGTGGAGACTGATGCCAGCAGTCATGGGCTAGGAGCTGTGTTATACCAACAGCAGGGAGGGGGAAAGAGGGTTATTGCATATGCAAGCTGGCAATTAAGGAATGCCGAGAAGAGTGATAGGAATTATAGCAGCATGAAATTGGAGCTGCTTGCACTTAAGTGGGCTGTAGTAAGAAGTTTCGTGGATACCTGTTGGGTTCCAAATTCACTGTAATCACTGACAATAACCCCCTATCCCACTTGAAAACTGCCAAGTTGGGAGCAGTGGAGCAGAGATGGATCTCACAGCTGTCAGTGTTTGACTTCGATGTCCAGCATCGTCCGGGTCGGAGCAATACCGTGGCTGATGCACTCTCTAGGCAGCCATTTGCAGGGGAGCCTGAGCCTGCCTCGGAGGATGCGGAGTTCGATGGGGCTGTGGCGATCTGTAGTTTGATCAATGGCAGCACTGGTTACCGCTGGTCTTAACAGCTGTAGGGTTAAGCAGATTTGAGCCTGGGAAGCTGGTACTAGTGAGGTAAGTGATCCGATGCAAGGGGACACTCCAACCCTCCCAGGTTACACTAATGGGGACTTGCGTACTTTTCAGCAGCAAGACCCCGTGTTAGGTGTCCTAAGAGAGTTATGGGATCAGAAAAGAAAGCTGAGTGGCCAGGAGTGTAAAACCCTGCCGAAACCTGTTTTGTCTCTGTTAAGGCATTGGGACAGTATCGGGGAGCGTAAAGGGTTACTGTATAGGGTAGTTGAGGATGAGAAGCTTGGGGAGTGTAACCAGCTTCTGGTACCTAACAGCTTGAGGAGCAAAGTGTTAGAGTATGTACATGACTCTGTAGGCCATCAAGGCATAGAACGTACTCTGCAGTTGTTGAGAAGCCGATGTTTTTGGGTGGGCGTACACGAGGATGTGGCACGGTGGGTCAAAAATTGTCCACGTTGTGTACTAACTAAGATGCCGCAGCCTAGGATCCGCACCCCCCTTGAAGTCATTTCTGGCTTCTAGGCCGTTTGAAGTTGTAGCGGTCGATTTCGTTGTGTTGGAGCCGGCAGCTGACGGGCGGGAGAATGACTTAGTGGTCACAGACGTTTTCACTAAATTCACCCAAGCATTTCTGACTCGGGATCTAAAGGCGGATACCACAGCGAGCATGCTCTTGAGGGAATGGTTCATGAAGTACGGTGTCCCTGAGAGATTGCATTCTGACCGGGGCCGTAATTTCAAAAGTGAGGTCATAGCGGAGCTTTGCAAACTATACGGGGTAAAGAAAAGCCGTACCACACCTCATCATCCTACTGGAAACGCGCAGTGCGAGCGTTTCAACAGGATGATGCATGATTTGTTGTGTACGTTGTCTCCAGAAAAGAAACACAGATGGCCAGAACATCTCCCCGAGTTGGTGTATGCATATAATGCGACACCTCACGCCACGACCGGGTACTCACCTTACTGTCTGTTGTTTGGGGCGGATCCCCACTTGCCCGTGGATGCTCTGCTGGGGCAAGAACAGACGGTGGACTGGAAACATGACTGGCTAGCTGTACACCAGAGCCGACTGAGGGATGTGCATGCCAGAGCAAAAGAATACTCTGAACAGAAGGCGGCAGAATGCATTGCTTGGCAGGAGGACAAAGTGTACTGTCCCAAAGTTGATGTAGATGTGCTGGTTTACTTCAGGAACAGACCATTAGGCCGTAATAAGATCCAGGAAGCTTGGAACTCAATTGTCTACAGGGTGGTAGAGGTACTGGGCAACACATACACTGTGGAAACTTGGGAGGGTGGGCCTAGCAAGAGGGTGAACAGGGTAGACCTCAGGCCCTGTGAGAACCATCCCCCTCCAGCTACCCGAAGGAGACTGCAAACTCCAGTAACTCAGGCCAGCTCACCTCTGGGGCATGAATCAGATCCTGAGGATTCAGAGAATGGTGTGATAGTCGTAGAAGATATGTCAGAACAGGGTGTACAGGGTCTTGACCCTAGCCTAGACAGCATATCTTCTGAAAATATGACACCTTCTGGAACTGGGACTGGGGAGCCAACGATGGCCTGTGCAGGGGCAGAGGTTGGGAGACCTCTTGTAGCAGCACCCCACAGGAGTACACGAGTAAATGCTGGACAGCACTCTAACCCACATCGCGAACCAAGGTCAGTGCTTGATGAGGTCTCCATAAGTCCGGCAGCAGTGTCTGAGATACTGGCTAGACTCAGTTCAGTTCTCTTTAGAGAAGCAGTTAAGGAGGTTAAAAGTACCCTTGTAGTGAGCGAGTAATCGAGGACCATTACTTGAATGCAGGGGAGAATGTAACCGGGTGACTGTCGGATCTTATTCAGTATCGTTAAAAATGTACTTAGGCATCCATCTGGGTAGTGCTAGAATAGTCATCTGTGCCTTTCAGGGAGATGGTGATGTCATTACACACGCGCGGGATAGTGGGGAGACCATTTTGTTTTCTGCTGAAGACGCTGATAGGGCATTGGAATTGAGTTCCTCCCGAGGCTGGGCATGGTGAGGAAAGGTGAGCATTAATTGATGATATCCATGTGAATTTGTTTATGCTTGTTGGCAAATCGAGAATATCGGTAATTTGACATGTTGTACATGTGGATGCTTTAGATTTCCACGAGTGAAGAAATCGGCACTGGGTAGCGTGGCTTATACCAAACTCCTCACCATCCAAGTAGGTCAGGCTTCCTGTAATTTAACTACCAGGCAATACGTTGTAAAAGTTGTGCCAAAGTGTACCTTTTGTCTTACTTTATTGTATCAGGACTGATTGTGCATGTAACCGCGTAGCGCGAATGTTTAGTCTCTGTTCGGAACTTCAGCACGTGTGTACGTCTTAGATGAGATGTATGCGCTTATATTTTTCACTGTTATGTATAAGATGCAGGGTGGGTGGGATTCTAATGTTGTTTGTATTGTTTTCCTTCTGGATTGCCACTACCGTATTAGTACTGTATTAGTTCTGGTATTTTTTATACTGCATACGCAATTCTGTCCATAATAGAAAATAGAAAAGGGAGCGTAAGGTAGTGCAAAAAACCGAAAGGCTAGTCCGGATATTTGGAGGGTATGGCCCAGATCTGGGTCAGGATCCGTTCAGCCATCTTATCATAGTTGGAAAGAAGCTGTTCCCAAATCTGGCCGTACGAGTCTTCAAGCTCCTGAGCCTTCTCCCGGAGGGAAGAGGGATGAAAAGTGTGTTGGCTGGGTGGGTTATATATGTTGTCCCATATAGAAAAACATTTCTCAGACAATGGAAGCAGAACATAATCCAACTATTACATAGAACATGGAACAGTACAACACAGTACAGGCCTTCCAGCCCACAATGTTATGCTGACTCCATCATCAACCTAACCATTCTCTCTTACACAGCCCATAACCCTCCATTTTTCCTTCATTCATGTGCCTGTTTAAGAGTCTCTTAAATGTCCCTAATGATTCAGCCCCAGCCACCCACCCCCCCCGGCAGTGCACTTGAAAAGTGATAAATATGTGTAAAATAAAAACTTAGATTTAGAGCCACAGTCATACAACAGGGTGAGAGGATCTTTGTCCATTTAGTCCACAACAGCCATCATTCTCATTTTATTGGCCATATGCATTTACAGGTACCAGGTACATGTATGAGGCATTTGCTGTGATGTGTCAGTCAGGGCACAACATCCAACAAAAAACAACAACATCTTCCAGTTATAAAGAATTATATAAAGTTAGAGTTGAAGTATGGATATGAAATAAAAAGTGAATGAATATATAAATACCAGCATGTATTTATAATGTATTTATTATAAAAAGTGGTTTAGGGTGATCACAGTGCAGTCTAGTGATGGGAGTAATAGATAGAGGGGATGTGGGGTGGATAACTAGAATGGTAGATCAGATTAATTGCCTGGGGGAAGAAACTTCAAAGAAGGCATGAAGATTTAATCTTAATAGACCTTTAGCACTTTCCAAGAGGGAGTTTTCAGAAAAGGCAGTTTTGCCCTGCCCATTTCATTGTCCTGGGCACATACAGGTCCTGAAGTGATGGCAGACTTCAGACAGTGATTTTTTTTTGGGCTGAGCTGAAGTTTTTGTATCTGGCGAGAAGCGACTGCACCAAACCAGACAGTGATGGCAGATGCGAGGATGTTCTCTATGATGGCAGTGTAGAGTTGCAACAGTATGTTCTGGGGAAGATAGAATTTTACCAGGCAACTATATTTCAATGAGAATTGCCCTGGTCTTTCTAAACTGTAAAAAGTATAGTTTTGTTCTCATACAACAAAACGACTGTCCCAGAAATGAATCTACTGAATTCTCATTGTTTTCCACCTAACCCAACAGTAGAGTACCACTTACCAGATCCCTCTGCTTTGTGCTACAGGGGTGTAGGACAAGAACGATAGCGTATTAATGACCTGAAAGAGAACAACAATGATGATTAACGATCAGCTTTGAGCTTTACGGAGGATGTAGTGCAAGATCTTAATGAGTGACTCTATCAGGAGACCTCAACATTATGGACAGATTTGAGTTATTCAAGATTGCTAGGTTAACACCAACAAATTACCACAGTGAGAGACACAGCATACACATGGAGTGAAAGCTGTACTTCAATTCCAGTCAGCTTCCGAAAGGGAAAACCAGCTTTGACAATGGGTGCTTACGAAGATAAGATATAAGACGTAGGAGCAGAATGAGACTATTCAGCCCAGTGAGTCTGCTCATGGGTGATTGATGCTGGCAAAATGACAATTGTAGTTATGAGGGAGGATTAAATAGACTGGGTTTGTTTTCCACTGATCAGAAGGGGGGCATAGAGGAAATTTAATTGAGGTTAATGAACGTATGAATTTAAATTAACCGGATGGATTTACTCCTCTTACCAATATTTAGACCATAAGACACAGGAGCAGAATTAGATCAGCCCATTGAGTCTGCTCTGGCATTCAAAGATGGCAGATTTATAATCCCTTTCAATCTCATTCCCTGCCTTCTCCCTGTAACCTTTGGGCCCTTTCTAATCAAGCAACCTATTAACCTCTGCTTTAAATATATGCAATGATTTGGCCTCCATAGCCAATTGAGGCAGTAAACTCCGCAGATTCATCACCCTCTGGCAAAAGAAGTCCCTCCATATCTCTGTTCTGAAAGGACACCCCTCTATCCTAAGGCAGTGTCCTCTGGCCTTGGACTTCCCCACTATGGGAAACAGCCTCTCCACATCACTCTATCCACGCCTTTCAATTTTCAATAGGTTTCAAAGAGATCCCCCTCATTCGTCTACATTTCAGTGAGTATGGGCCTCGAGCCGTCAAATGCTCAGCATATTTTAACCTTTACACTCCCTGGATTATTCTCTCGAACCTCCTGTGCACCCTCTCTTAGATAAGCAGCTCAAAATTCCTCACAGAACTCCAAGTTCAGTATGAAAATTAGAGGGAAGCTTTGGGCTTGGAAAAGGACTGAAAGAGAGGTAGATCTTTAATCTTTAAAGAAGTAAATCTTTAAACAGTGTCTGGATGTGTCGATGAAGAGGGGTGACCTGCAGGGCGGTGAAGCCTTTCCTATGATGTGCGATTGAGCCGTGGACCTCCTAGAACAGAATGGGTTCAATAGCTTCCATAGTTAAATATTCTGTGATCCTATGAACACACTGTCCTCGTGGCCCATCTCCTCCCCTTTCCCAGTGCTCGTCCATCTGGCCTGAGCTTGCATCACAGAGCACTCTCCTGGAACGTGATGGTAGTGAGTTACTGAGCACAGCAGACTGCTGCTGGTCTGGGTGTCACTCAGAGTGTTGGGTGCCACTGAAATTCAAGCTTCATCGGAAAGTAATGATTACAAGGTTTTATCCAGAAATTATTATTCTCAGGAATCTCCAGGAATACAGAATACCAGGGAAGACAGTCATTTAACAAATGCCAGGGATGAAAATGGCTGTATTCTGGAATAATCACTGTGGAAAGCACAAGTTTGATTTGTAAGTCCAGTATTAATGACTACTTGAGAAAATCCAGCAAAAATGGTTTGGAATATCTGGCAATAATGAGGGTTCAATACCCAGCAACAGTAGCAGATGGGAATACATCGTGGAAATTCCCAGGATTAATGGGAACACATATAGATAAGAGGAAAAGGCAGTAAGAGCATCTACCTGTTTATATCAAGGTAGGAGGGGATAGGAAAGAATAGCTTCATTATCCCCTCCTTCCTTAGTAGGAACTTGAAGATCAATGTTTCTACACAGAGGGAGGTACATATGTAGAATGAAGAAGTGACTGAGGCAAGTACAATAAAAACTTTTAAGAAATAATTGGACAAGTACATGGAGACATCATTAGAATCAGGCATTTGCCCCATCAGGTCAACTCTGCTATTTCATCGTGGCTGATCCGTTTTCCCTTTCAGCCCCAGTCTCCTGCCTTCTCCCTGTATCCTTTCATGCCCCGACTAGTCAAGAATCTATCAACCCTTTTCTCACAGTTACCATCAAGAAGGAGGTACAGAAGCCTGAAGGCACATACTCAGCGATTCAGGAACAGCTTCTTCCCCTCTGCCATCCGATTCCTAAATGGGCATTGAATCTTTGGACACTGCCTCACTTTTTTTTTACTATAATTTCTGTTTTTGCATGTTTTTTAAAAAATCTATTCGATATACATAATTGATTTACTTGTTTATTTAATAATAATAATCATCATAATGCTAAGTAAACAAATTTCACGTCACATGCCGGTGATAATAAACCTGCTTCTGATTCTGAACTTCTGTCAATAATATGGCCTTCACAGTGGCCTGTGGCAACAGATTCCACAGATTCACCTCTCTCTGGCTAAAGGAATTCTACCTCAGTTCCATTCTAAAAGGACACCTCTCCGCTCTGAGGCAGTATCCTCTGGTCTTAGACTCCACCGCCATAGGAAACATCCTCTCCACATCCACTCTGTCGGGCCTTTTCAAAATCCAATAGATTTCAGTGAGGTCCCCCCTCATTATTCTGAAATCCAGTCAGTGGAGATCCTGAGCCACCTAACACTCCTCCTATGACAAACCTTTCAATTTTGGAATCATTTTTGTGAACCTCTTTTGAGCCCACTCCAATGTCAGCGCATCCTTTCTTCGATAAGGGTCCCAAAAATGGTCACAATACTCCAAGTGAGGCCTCACCAGTGCTTCATAAAGACTCTGCCTTAAATGTATCCAATAACTGGGTGATTTCTTCCAGTTTGTCTACAAAAGAGTTTAATTCTCCTCTTCTCATGTCTACTTCCTTTACAGGAAGGCTGGGCTCTTGTCAGAGTCTGTGATGTTACAGCTGAAGCTCAAACTGCATTCTTCACAGATGGCGGTTTCTCGCTTTCTGAATTCGCCATGCGGCCTGACAATTTGGCATCTCCAGGTGCGGCCTGGAAGACATACACCTTCAGGGTGCAGCCCTGTGGACAACCCAATTCATTGAAATCTACAGCACGTTACAGGCCCTTTGGCCCACAATGTTGTGCTGACCATGTAACCTACCCTAGAAACTGCCTAGGACTACCCTACCCCACAGCCCTCTGTTTTTCTAAGCTCCTTGTACCCAAGAGTCTCTGAAAAGACCCTATTGTACCCGCCTCGACCACCGTCACTGGCAGTGCATTCCACACACCCACCACGCTCTCTGTGAAAATTTACCTCTGATATCCCTCTCCGTACCTACTTCCAAGCACTTTAAAACTGTGCACTCTCGTGTTAGCCATTTCAGCCCTGGGAAAAAGCCTCTGGCTATCCACACGAGCAATGCCTCTTGTCATCATATACACCTCTATCAGGTCACCTCTCTTCCTCCGTCGCTCCAAGGAGAAAAGGCTGAGTTCACTCACCCTATTCTCATAGGGCATGCTCCCCAATCCAGGGAACATATTTGCAAATCTCCTCTGCACCTTTTCTATGGTTTCCACATCCTTCCTGTAGTAAGGTGACCAGAACTGAGCACAGTACTCCAAGTGAGGTCTGACCAAGGTCCTATATAACTGCAACATCACCTCTCGGCTCCTAAACTCAGTCCCATGATTGATGAAGGCCAATGCACCGTTGTCTTCTTAACCACACAGTCAACCTGCACAGCAGCTTTGAGTGTCGTATGGACTTGGACCCCAAGATCCTTCTGATCCTCCACACTGCCAAGGGTCTTACCATTAATATTATAATCTGCCATCATATTTGACCTACCAAAATGAACTACTTCACACTTATCTGGGTTGAACTCCATTTGCCATTTCTCAGCCCAGTTTTGCATCCCACTGATGTCCTGCTGTAACCTCCGAGTGCCCTCCACACTATCCACAACACCCCCAACCTTCGTGTCATCAGCAAATTTACAAGCCTATTTATAAAAATATCCTATTGAAATGAATGCTAACGTCGGATTTTCCTTCCTCACCACCGACTCAACGGGCAAATTAACCTTTCAGGAATACCGCACGAGGATTCCCAAGTCCCTCTGTGCCTCAGATTTTTGAATTTTCTCTTCACTTAGAAAGTAGTTGACCCTTTTATTTCCACTGTCAAAGTGCATGACCACAGACTTCCCAACGCCCTATTCCATCTGCCACACCCTTGTGCATTCTCCTAATCTGTCTAAATCCTTCAGTAGCCTCTCTATTTCCTCAAAATTACCTGCCCCTCCCTCTACTTTCGTATCATCTGCAAACTTGGCCACAAAACCATCACGTTCATTATCTAAGAATGAAACATATCACAGATGTTATAGGGTTGGAGGAGACAGAGGGATTCAGAGAGAAGGAACTGACCCAAAATGCTGTTAGATGGGGAAACATTTTGTAGGTGACTAGCCACAAGTTTGATGTAGAATTGGCGACCAGCCCATGCTGCGAGTTTGTATGCAGGTATACCTTCTAACACTCATCAGTAGTGGTTGCATATCGAAAAGCATTTGCCAGAGTGAAAAGTTACGACCAGCAGATAACGAAAGTCCTTCCATTCATATTGCACCTGCCATGGTATCAGTTCATCCAAACATACTTTAGCAATGAGTCACCTTTGTGTAGAAAATGTGTAAACAGTGTGGTTTTAACATGAGCACAGGATAGTTCCTGAATCTGAGCTTCTGACGATAATGTGTTTCCACGACGGTCAAGCCTCAATTGAGTGCGGCTCCTGGTTACAAAGCAACTGAGGTATCTATTGTTTCCTTTCTCTTGTCAATAAGTGGTTCTACTTTGAATGAGAATGAGGCACTGAACTCAGTGGTTTGGATGAGAAGGAACATTGATCAAGATAGTGAAATAAGTTGCACAATTTCACAACAATTAGTATTTTGTTCATTTTGGTCATTCTGCTGTCGGAAAGATGATATTAAACTGAATTAATCTGCTTGGCACTAATGTGGAGTTTAACTGAACTAGAACTAAATATAAATGGCAGTGTGGGGAGGTGGTGAAGGACAGCTTTTAACCTCATTATATATAGAGGTACCATAGCTTTGAATAAGGATACATCAGCTTCTCCTTGAGGGTGGGATGGTAGTGTACTACAGGCCAGCAACCCGGTTTCAGGTCTCACTGCTGTTTGTACATTCACCCTGTGTCCCTGTGGGTTTCCTCTGGGTGCTCCGCTTTCCTCCCACATTCCAAAGACATATGGGTTAGTAGGTTACTATGTCACATCGATGGCACTGGCTCAATGGGCTGAAGGACCTTTTACTGTGCTGTATTTCTAAATAGGATAAAATGTAACTAATGCAATTTGACGATAGCTTACTCCCATGGCAACCCTGACCTTATCAGAGATATTCGGTTTGTTGTATCCATCCCTTCAATGGTTTTCCCCCTGTTGGAATGAAGGGACCGTGACCTGTAACACTGACCCTGTTCCCTTGCCATGGGTGCTGCCTGACCAGCATTGCACATTCTCTGCAGTACTGTATTTGGGCACTCTATTACTGCCTTTCTGACAGGTGGGGCTCATCAGCCGTGGTTGGCAGCTCATCCAGGGGAAGGAAAGTTCAGTGCTGACTGGCAACTCCTGGTGCCAAACTGTATCGGTCTCTGTCATTCCTTTGGATTCATCAGCTGCTTGGAGAGGGGAAGCCGTCTTCATGGACAACATCTTGGTCTCCACATTGTACTTCCCTCGCTTGCGTATTGACTACCTAGATAGCGAGGAGAAGACATCCATGGTCGACCCCAATCAACAGCCTCACAGTTATTGTTTTCCTTTGCACTGCCTCGGTGTCCTAATGTGATGGAATGGTCTGTATCGGTGGCATGCCAAACTGAAGTTTTCACTGCACCTCAGAACATGTGACAATAATAAGCCACATAAAACTCAAGGTCTGTAAGGAACTAATGACGCTGTATGCTTTAGTAAAGTGGACCACTTATATCAGGTTACTTCAGTGCTCTCAGGAGATACAACCAATGTCGATTTCACGAAATTCACCAAAGTTTTGGCAGGATAAGCAAATCGTTATCAGTGCCCTCTTCAAAATTCCCAGCACTTGGTCTCTACTTCCATCAGTCCATAAAAGCATAGATATAGGAGCAGAATTAGGCCATTTATCCCTTTGAATCTGCTCCACTATTTCACTTCCCTCTCAGCCCTAGTCTTCTGCCTCCCCCCATATCCCTTCATGGCCTGACTAATCACGAATATATCAATCCCTGCCTTAAATATACCCAATAACTTGGCCTCCACAGGTGGCTGTAGCAACGATTTCCACAGATTAACAACCATCTGGTTAAAGAAATTCCTCCTCATCTCCGCATTGGGCAGGTAAAACATTGCTGACTCCAGATGGGAATCATCAACTAACCCCATTTAGGATGACGACAGCTGAAATCCACAGTCACAGCCATTGGAGCTTCAGTGAGCTTCGATTTACGACATTTAAAAAACGTACCGATACTTGAACTCAGTGGACCCCAGACCACACTACTCTTTTTGCACTAGTTATTTAAATTATTTTTTGTACAGTCATTGTAATTTATAGTTTAAAAATTATTATGTATTGCAATGTACTGCTGCCACAAAACAAAAGAATTTCATAACATATGCAGTGATATTCAACCTGAATCTCACTCTGAGGCACTCTACTTTGAGGACCCTCGGGGAAAGCGGTTACCAGGAGGACTGAGGAGATCATTCAGGTATGTTTACAAAGCTCCTTACCAGAGCTGTGTGAGCCTGTGAGTCTGGGCCAGGGACTGAAAGTTGGAGCCCTGATGTCTGCAGGTCTGAGAATCCAGGGCCTAGGTCTGGTGTTCGTAGGCCCAGAGGCGGCCTGCCCTGGGGTTGGGGACCTGTCTGAGTGGATGGGTGGGAGAGGGGCTTGTTTTGCTGTCGTTGCTGCTGTTTGTGCTGCTCCTGGTAGCCTCTCTATGCCTTTTCCTATGCTGGCGGTGGAATGTGGCCCCACCACAGCCCCAGATTGTTAACGTAAACAACGCATTTCCCTGTATGTTGTTGTAAATAAATAGATCCGATTCTGATATCTGAAAAACTAGTCTCTTCACGGACTCTAGGAATCCCCAGCACATAAGCAATTAAAGATTTAAAGATTCAATATACATTTATTATCAAAGTATATAGGCAGTATACAACCTGAGATTCATCTTCCCCCAGACAGCCTCAAAACAAAAGAAAATCATGGAACCCATCCAAAAAAAACCCATCAATCCACCCCCCTGCCACATGCAAAACACATTGCAGAAACAACATTAAAAAAAAACAGAATACAAAACACAAAAGTGAAAGAGCCCAAGCATTTTCAGTTCAGCTCAGTGTTTGTTTCCTACAGGCTGTCCTGATTCAAAATTGCCCAAAATAGCAACAAAAAAAGGAGCTAGAAACCAGAAACACATCATAATGTGAACTACAGAGTCCAATCCCCAAAGATGGAGAAGGCACCTGCAAGAGGACATTGAAACCTTGAGATTGGACAACAGGAATGCGAAGGAACTGACTATCATTCAAAGTATCCCATCTCCTGAACTGCCAGACACTTACTGCACCACCTCTGGGAAAAGCTGCAGGTCACAGAGTTGGACAGGAAATAAGATGGCTCCAGCAAGTGAGCAACTTTTTCCAGTTCATCTGTGAACAGCTTAAATTCTTCCCTCTAATGCCTCTGCTTCTCTTTTCAAGATGGCTGTGGTCCTGTTGGAGTCTATGATCTGTAGCTGTACTCATGGCGGTGAGTTCTCAATCTTGGAGCTTGCCGAGCAACCCAGCTTTTTCGGATATTTTTAAGAATGGCCTGGAAGATGTGTACCATCAGAACGTGCCCCACAGCCCTGTGGACGACCTGATTCCTTGCTGGTGTCGCTGACTGAATCTTCGTGAGAGATTGGAACGTTGAGACAACAGTGTTCACTGCCGTCGAAACAGCGAGCTGTCGGTCTCCCTCTCGCTGTGGCAGGAGCGATACCTCTCTCTCCCTCGTTAGTGAGAGTGAGAGCCTCTGGATGTGGATGTGTTGAGATGAACGGTGTTTTTTTTTATGGATTCTAGATCGTGGCCTCTTTGGGGTTTAGCTATTGCATGAATGAGGTGTGGTGTGGGGCTAAAGCTTTTTCTGGAGTAAATAGGGAAAGGGTTGATGCTTCTATCCTGCTTGTGTGTGGGAGAGGGAAGGGGGAAGTTGGGGTTCCAATGTTTCCTGCCATTCATTCTTCAGGGATTTTTCTGTTTTGTGGATGTCTGTGAAGAGTAAGAATTTCAGGTTGTATGCTGTATACATTCTCTGATACTAAATGGAGCCATTGAAACATTGAAATCACCTTTGATGCCAAGAGAGAAATATTACTGAACCTTTACCAAATAACCAACAGGCTAGGGTAAGATTTGCAAGTCAAGATAAGAAGCTAATTACTGGAGGAACTCAGTGACCTAAGCAGCATCTGTGGGGAAAAATAGAGGTGTCAGCTGTTTGTCTCCACAGACGCTGACTGACTCACGGAGTGCCTTCAGAAGATGGTTTTTGGCTCCGGATTCCAGAGTCATGTGCCTCTGTAAACGTTACAAGTCCATGAGGACTTGCTAAATCCATTGCTTGGTTCCTAAAAGCAGTGGAATAGACTGCAGGGGGAGGAGGAAGTTAAACTTAAGGCTGCTTCCTATTAATCATTCTAAGTGACATATTATTACATGATAGGTGATATTCACTGGCTTGGACAATCTTCACCTCTTGATTTGATGGTGTGTTATTACTCAATTCTAATGCCAATATTAAATATAAAACTTGCAAACAAACTCTCAGCTGTCATTCCCTCCTGGTTACCTTTTGCTTCATACACCAGTCACTGGAATCTTGAAAGATGATGGCGCCTGCAGCTCAATCCCTTCAGAGTGTGGGCTACATCCAGTCACCTCTACCACCTCCCTGGGCATTTGACCCAAGTAGGGGTCCCCAACCTTCTTAATGCCATGGACCAATATCATTAAGCAAGGGGGTCCGTGAACCCCAGAATGGGAACCCTGGGCCTAAGCGAACTTCTATGAAAGACAAGCTTCTATTGGATTACCACGTCCAGCCAAAATGAAACAGAATTACCCATTCGTTCTCTGTACTCCCTAACTGGAAGCAATGATGTGACTTGGAGTAAATTAGAGAGGAGTACTTTGCTAAATTAAATTGGTATATTTGTTCATTATTGTCACATGTATTGAGGTACAGTGAAAATCTGTTTTTCATACATTACGGACGGATTATAATAATCATGAATTGAAGAAGTACAAGGGAAGGTTCTGACCAAATGCAGAATAAAGTATCATAGTTACAGATAAAGCGCAGTACAGGTAGACAATAAGGTGTTAGATCATAACAAGGTAGATTTTGAGGCCAAGAGTCTATCTTATTGCATGAGGGAACCACTTAATAGGCTTATAACGGAGCAACAGAAGCTGTCCTTGAGCCTGGTGGTACATGCTTTCAGGCTTCTTTATCTTCTGCCTGATGGGAGGGGGAAGGAGGAGAGTGTCTGGTGTGGGTGGGGGTCTTTATCTTCTGCCTGATGGGAGGGGGAGGGAGGAGAGTGTCTGGTGTGGGTGGGGGTCTTTATCTACTGCCTGACGGGAGGGGGAGGGAGGAGAGTGTCTGCTGTGGGTGGGGGTCTTTATCTTCTGCCTGATTGGAGGGGGAAGGGAGGAGAGTGTCTGGTGTGGGTGGGGGTCTTTATCTTCTGCCTGATGGGAGGTGGAAGGGGGAGAGTGTCTGGTGTGGGTGAGGGTCTTTATCTTCTGCCTGATGGGAGGGGGAAGGGGAAGAGTGTCTGGTGTGGGTGGGGGTCTTTGATTGGGTTGCGGGCTTTATTTATTATTTACTTATTGAGATACAGAGCAGAACAGGTCCTACTGGCCCCTCGAGCCACACTGCCAGCAGCCCTCGACTTAACCCCAGCCTAATCACAGGATAATTTACAATGACCAATTAACCTACCAACTGGTATGTCCGCGGACTGGGGGAGGAAGCTTGAGTAGCCAGCAGAATTTCATGCATATCAAAGTGGATGCCGGGATTAAACTCTGAGCTTTGATAATGTCTCACTAGCCTAGCCGTTACACTAGTGTGGCGAGGCAGTGAGAGGTACAGTTGGAGTCCATGGTCAGGAGTGAAAGAGAACATTGAATTGATTCTTCAACTTGAACCTAGGTACTTATCTTCCAATTTGTTTTTGGAAAACATGAATTTATTAGTTACTGAAATTCTGGAGATGCTATTTGATAGATGAAGTGGTTGGGGTAGGAGATCAAGTGATATCCTGACATTTGCCCAAAGTTGGCAGGGGGTGTATGTGCGTGTGCGCACCCATAGGATTGGATGGTTCATGTATTTTGTAACAAACCTGGGGTAGTTTTCGCATGAGGGCAGAGTCTAAGCCAAATGGGTTTGGGGTCCATATTTAAGAAGGGATGTGCTGGCATTGGAAAGGGACCAGAGGAAGTTGACGAGTATGATCTGGGAATAAAAGGGTTACTGTATGAGAAGCGATGATAGCTCTAGACCTGTACTCACTGGAGTTTTAGAAGAATGATGTGGGGCGGGGCAATTTCCTTGAAACTTACCAAATATTGAAACTCCTAGACAGAGTAGGCATGGAGAAGGGCTAGGACTAGGGGGCACAGCCTCAGAATAGAAGAATATCCCTACAGAACAGAGCAGACGAGGATTTTTTTTACCTAGAGAGTGGTGAATCTGTGACTGTGAAGGTCAAGTCATTGGGAATATTTAAAGAGGATGCTGATAGGTTCTTGATTCGTCCGGGTGTCAAAGGTTATGGAGAGAAGACAGGGGAATGGAGTTGAGAGAGAGAACAGAAATCAGTCATGAGGGAAATGGTGGAGCAGACACACTAGTGCAGTTTTGCTCCTATTTCAAGTGGTCTTATAGTTATGACAGGTGTGGGCAGAATTGCTGATGGTAGTGATACTAGAATCAGAATCCAAATCAGATTGATTACCATTGATATATAACATGAAATGCATTGTTTTGAAGTAGTAGTATAAAGACATAATTTTTAAATTACACGGATAAGTAAATAGTGTAAAAACATGACAATGAAAAGTGTTCATTTGTTCATAAACATTTGCAAGATTGTTTACTGTGGGGGGGGGGGTGGTCGTTGTTTGACGTTTTCTTTGAACGACCTCCATGATTTTCTTTATTTTGTGGCTATCTGGAGAAGACGAATCTCTGAGTTGTATATTGCATACATGCTTTGATAAGAAATGAACCTCTGGAGAATGCATAATGAAATGGGATATCTCATAGTAGGGTTGGAGGGTATTACAGGGATAGGGAAGTCTGTGGATATGAAACAAGGGCAAGAATATTAGTTTAGCTCCCAGGAGTTCCCAACCTGCGGTCAATGGACCCCTTGGTTAATAGTAGAAGTCCATTGGTATAAAAACGGTTAGGAACCCCTGATTTAGGTGTTTGCTTCATCAGGAAGGCAGCAATTAAAGATAAGAACAAAACTGCCATTCTTACTCAACATCTGAATATGCCAAAGTGCTATGCAGACTGTGAACTATTTTTGAAAAGTTACACAGTAAGCAATCACAGTGGGTTGTGAAATACTAACCAGAAGCAAAGAGAATTGTCGTCTCGTATGTCAGCAAGCACAGAGAACAAGACAGGAATGAGGAAGTTAGAAAGGAGGAAGTCAGGTGACTTACTGCTGTTCTTGTCACAGCCCCTTGAATTTCCCAAGTGATTTCAAACTCCTGTTTTAGATGTCTAATGCTGAGAAAAGGCCAGTGATGTTTCCTTTCTCCCGTTGACAGTCGCATCTTTGGTTTCATCCACCTTCTGGATGTGTTTAGATTATGAAGACATGCAGTCCTCTTTTATTGTCATTTAGTAATGCATGCATTAAGAAATGATACATTATTTCCTCCAGTGTGATATCACAAAACACAGGACAGAACAAGACTGAAAAAACTGACAAAACCACATAATTATAACATATAGTTACAACAGTGCACAACACCATAACTTGATGAAGAAGCCCGTGAGCACAGCAAAGTTCAAAGTTTCTCAAATGTCCCACATGTCACGCAGACGGGAGAGGGAAGAAAAACTCTCCCTGCCATGCCGACCACAATCCAACTCTGAGTCATCTGAAAACTTCGAGCTCTGATCAGCTCTCCGACACCAAGTACTGAGCGCCATCTCTGTCCGAGTGATTCGACCTCTTTCTCGGTCGCCAAAAGCAGGCAAGGCCGGGGATTTTGAGGCCTACCCTCCAAAAGATTCCCGACCATGCGGTAACGACAGCAGTGAACGGGCGTTTCATAAATTTCTCCAGATGTTCCTCTGTGCCTTCATATCTATCTCCATCAAATCAGAAACTGTCCACGGCCCCTATTTAACAGATACGATATCATTTTTCACTGGAGAGCTGTGCACGCACGGTGCGCTGCCATCTTCTCCTCCCGCCTTTATGGAGAGTGTATATCTCCAGAAGTATAGAAGTAATGTTATAGCTTTATAGAACTCTAGTTAGGCTGCATCTGGAGTATTGCATTCAGCTCTGGTCACCGTTATAGGAAGGATGTGGAGGGTATGCTAATGATGCAGAAGTTCGCCAGGATGCTGCCCGAGTTAGAGGGCACGTGCTCTAAGGGGACGTTGAACAATCGAGGGTTGTTTACAAACTAGGTTTGAGGGGAGAGCTGAGAGAAGTTCATAAAATTATGAAAGGCATAGATAGATAAGCAGTCAGAGCACAAACGAGAGGAAGTCTGCAGATGCTGGAAATGCCAGCAACACACACAAAATGCTGGAGGAACTCAGTAGGCCAGGCAGCATCTATGGAAAAGAGTATAGTCGACGTTTCAGGCCGAGACCTTTCATCAGGACTGGAGAAGGAAAAAAAAAACGGTCGGAGTCTGTTGTTCTAGGGTCAAGATACTAGAGGGCACTCATTTATATGTTTCTGAATCGGGGCGGCCTGCAGTTCATGTTTTGATGTGTTTCTCATTTCTGGTCACTCCTTTATTTGTTGCTATTTTGGGCAACTTTGAATCACGGGGGCCTGCAGATAATGAACAATAAGCTGAACTGAACTTAACAGAACTCTATGATTTTTATGCTGTATATTCTTTATTTTACACTCTTTTTTAAAATTTGTTGCTGTTTGGGTGATTTGTGGGTTTTTTTTGCATGTGAACAAGCTGATGTTTATTCTTTGTTCCATGGTGTTTCTTTCTTTCCTGGCTGTCAGTGGGAAGACAAATCTCAAGATTGTGTACTGCATATGTACTTTGATAACAAATGTACTTTGAATCAATATTGGCGTGCTGATCCTGTGCTGTACTGCCCTATATGGAGACAGAAAGGATTTGTTGTCATAAGCTTGATTAGCCTGGTACCGCAAGAAACAGAGAGCCTGCAGAGAGACTTAGATAGCTTAGGCGAATGGGCAAAGAAGTGGCAAATGAAATACAATGTTGGAAAGTGTATGGCAATGCACTTTGGTGGAAGAAATAAACGGGCAGACTGTTATTTAGATGGGGAGAGAATTCAAAATGCAGAGATGCAAACGGACTTGGGAGTCCTTGTGCAAGATACCCTAAAGGTTAACCTCCAGGGTGAGTCAGTTGTGAAGAATGTGAACGCATTCATTTCTAAAGGTATAGAATATAAGAGCAGGGATGTAATGTTGAGGCTCTATAAGGCACCCGTGAGATCACACTTGGAGTATTGTGTGCAGTTTTGGGTTCCTTATTTTAAAAAGGGTATACTTACTTTGGAGAGGGTTCAGAGAAGATTCACGAGAATGATTCCAGGAATGAAAGGGTTACCGTATGAGGAACGTCTCGTAGCTTTTGGGCTGTATTCCCTGGAGTTCAAGAGAATGAGGGGGGATCTCATGGAAACATTCTGAATGTTAAAAGGCCTGTACAGATTAGATTGGAAAAGTTATTTCCTATGGCAGGGGAGTCTAGGACAAGAGGGCATGAGTTCAGGATCGAAGGACGTCCATTTAGAACAGAGAAATTACTTTAGTCAGAGGGTGGTAAATCTGTGGAACTTGTTGCCATGAGCGGCTGTGGAGGCCAAGTCATTGGGTGTCCTTAAGGCAGAGATAGATAGGTTCTTGATTAGCCAGGTCATCAAAGGGTATGGGGGGAAGGCAGGGGAGTGGAGATGACTGGAAGAATTGGATCAGCCCATGATTGAATGGTGTAGCAGACTCGATGGGCTGAATGGCCTACTTCTGCTCCTATATCTTATGGTCATTGTGGGCTGAAGGGCCTGTGTCTCTGAGTACTTCTCTATATTCTGTGCTGTATATTAAAAAGATAGGATAAAAAAAGATGAAAAAATAAAAAGATAGGAGCAGGTATAGGCGACAAGGTCTTTCAAAACTATGATCAGAGCTAATCTTCCATCTCATGCTTCTTGTGTATAGAAAATTACCTGCTTCTTTGTTAAACATATTCAGTGAAGTAATGTCAGCCTTCTTCTCTTGGAGAAAATTTTGTGGGGGTTATAATAGGAGAGGTTATAACTTACACCCTCAAATAATATACTATATAACAAATCCTGAAGGATCAACTTTCCACCATAAACATTTACATGAATTAGGAAATTGCTGTGGTGTGTTTGCGCAGCATGCAACGAAAACAATAACATTCAACAAATATAAAGAATAAAGAACGAAACAACAAGAAAGAAATGGAATAAAATGTGCACACATATATAAATAGCAGTTTGTATTTACAATGTAGATAGCATTATAAAAATAGGTTTTAAGAGTTTGCAGAGCAGTAACCGGGGTAATAGATAGAGGGGGTGGGGAGGGATAACTAGTATGGTTGATCAAATAAACTGCCTGTGGGAAGGAACTTTTAAGATGGTGTGAAGATTTTGTTTTAAAAGCCGTTTAGGGCTTTACAGAAGGAAGCTTTTGGAAAAGGCAGTTTGCCGGGTGGGCCATGTCCTCAGTGAATTTACCTGCCCAATTGTTTGTCCTGGCCTCAATAGTAGGGATCTTTCATGATGGAAACTGCTCTCCTGTGGAAGTACACCATATAATCATACTCAGTGGTGGGGAGGCATCGACTGAGATGGACTGGGCTGTATCCAGCACTTTCTGCAGTCTTTTCCATTTCCTGTTTCCATACTAGGCTGTGATGCAAACAATTCGGATACTCTCCACTGTGCACCTATAGAAGTTTGTCGAAGTTTTTAGTGACTTGCCAAATCTATGCAAACATCTAAGAAAGTAGAGGTGCCGGTATGCCTTCCTAGTGATGACACGTATGTGCTCTTTAGGGAGTTATAGGAGTGCAATCATTACATTTGAAGGTGATCAAATAGAATTCAGATATCTCAGAGCGTCAGTGGCTGGAGAAATTGAGAGAGGTGAAACCTAGTGAAACAACTGTGATGATTTTGAACTCGAGACATCGGTTAACCAATGTGAGCCAGCAAGCAGAGGGAGAGGGCTAGGTGAATGGGACAATGCAAATTAGATCATGGGCAGCAGAGATTTGAATGACGTCAAACCTGGCCTTAAAAATGTTTCAATACCTATTTTTTTTAGCAACTGTACAATTTCAGAAATTGCTTGCTAAAAAGGTATTGCATTCACCTTGTGCTGAACCACTTTCCAGCCACTGCAGTCATGCAGTGAAGTTCTCTCAGAGTTTAATGTTCAAAGTACATTTATTATCAAAGTGTGTATAAATTATACAACCTGGAGATTTGTCCGCTCACAGGCAGCCTGAAAACAAGAAACCCAAAAGAACCCAATTTAAAAAAAGACCAACACTCAATACTCTGAGAGAGAGAAAAAAACACAAATCATGCAAACAGTAGAGCAAGCAACAGCACTTGGAACAAAATTGAGTCCATTGACATGAAGCGCTGAGCAACCGGAGCAGGCCCATAGACTCAGCCTCAATTTATCACTCAGCAGGGAAAATCAGCACGAAGCTTGTGGATACCAAGCCTGGAGCAACCAGAGCAGGGCACAGCCTCAGCCTTAGCAGAGACAGGAGTAAACATCGCAGTGCCATTAGCCAGTGGTGTGTAGAGGCACAACTATAAAGGGAAACTAGTACAGGTAGAGATTCTGTGAGGCTTGGAGGAGGGATTGTAAGGGATGCCATTTCTGCTGTTCTGTCTGCTGGAGGTTTTCTGAGTTTGGAAGGTCCTGCTGGCAAGTGTAAGAACTCCTGCGTTTTGAATTTGCAGGGTCGGGGTGCTGAGGAGGCACCCAGTCCTTAACCTTTACAAAGCATGCGCTGTGATCTCCCAACTTTGGCAGCTGGTCTTCAGCCACTCAGGATTTGCCATCAATGCTCTTTAAGATCTTAAAATCATCTCAGTAGAAGCGTAAACTCAAGAGATTCTGCAGATGCTGGAAATCCAGAGCATCACACTCAAAATGCTGGAGGAAATCAGCAGGTGATAGAGTTATGAACCTTGATAAAGAGTCATGGCTGAAAAGGTTGACTGTTTATTCCTCTCCATAGATGTTGCCTGACCTGCTGAGTTCCTCCAGCATTTTGTGCATGCTCCGTTTCCCATGGTAGGGGAGTCTAGGACAAGAGGGCACAACTTCAGGATTGAAGGACGTCCATTTAGAACAGAGATGTGGAGAAATTACTTTAGTCAGAGGGTGGTAAATTTGTGGAATTTCCTGCCACAAGTGGCTGTGACGGCCAAGTCATTGGGTGTATTTAAGGCAGAGATAGACAGGTTCTTGATTAGCCAGGGCATCAAATGGTATGGGGAGAAGGCAGGGGAGTGGAAATGACTGGAAAAATTGAATCAGCCCATGACTGAATGGCAGAGCAGACTCGATGGGCCGAATAGCCTACCTCTGCTCCTGTGTCTTATGGTCTTATGCTTCAGGGGAAGTGGCCCCAGGAGCATGATGGGGCTGACAGTGATCATAGTAATGTGATCGTTCAAGTCGAGTAGTAGTGCAATCACTCAAGTTGAATAATATTCTCCTAGTGGTTGCCTGTCGGAGGATTGACAGCACTGCATCTTCCAGCAAGCAACTGGTTTACCATAGGTCTACAAGACCACATTCTCATAATCCCCTGGCTGTTTTCAAGGGGAAGCAGATACAACAGTGCTGTTTAGAGGTTTTTGGATAGACAGATGAATATTGCAGGGAATAGAGAGATATGGTCCGCATACAGACTGAAGCGATTTCGTTTAGTTCGGCACAGATATCGTGGACCAGTGGCCTGTTCCTGTGCTGTAGTGTTGTATGGTCTATGGTCTGTTTCCTTCTGACATAAACAGAGGTCGTTTCAACTCATCAAGTCCATGCTGGTTTACATAGCAATCCGAATGCCCATTTATTTTCCTGACATTCCCTTCAACTCCCAGAGATTCTATTGCCTACATACGAGGGACAAATTTCAGCAGCCAATTAACCTACCAATCTGCACATTTAGGAGGGGGAACTGGAGTACCCGGAGGAAGCCCACGCAGTCACAGGCAGAACATGCAGACTCCACATAGGCAGCAGCAGAGATTCGGATTGAACTGGATCACCAGAGGCTGCGAGGCAGAAGCTCTACTTACTGTATCATTGTGCTACTACCACCAGCTTCATTCTGGTGAAAATAAAGACGCTGTGTGCCCGTGTGTGTGTGTGTGTGCATGTGCGTGTGCGTGTCCGTGTGCGTGCATAAATTAACGCGCATCCATACGTAAGAGTGCATTTGTATATGTGTCTATGAGAGAGAACTGTATGGGAGTCAGTGGTCTCAAGCCATCTCAGGATGTCAGATGACACCAAATATATCTTTAAAACCCATTTGATTGTAGAAATGACTACACCAAAAAAATCCGCTCAATATATACTTGGTTTGTAAAGTTATGGAAGTGGGACACTGTTTTGTTTTAATTCACCATACCTCACATTCACTGGAAATACATACATTAAGCCAACACGTTTTCTGCCCAAGTTTTTGATAAACCAGCAAACCCGGATACATAAAAATAATGTGTCCCTGTCCCAACACAGTCTCCCTGACCTCCTGCAAACCATGGCCTCGAACGAGAATTTGTTGAGGGAATATTCCCAACTTACAGCATGAAAAACATCACTGATACAGTCAAAGCTGATCTTCTCAAAGATCAGAAATGGCGTGTGGGTCTCAGAAACTCTGGCTGATCCAGAAAACTTGCCACAAGGTGGCTAGGTGTTCTGCCAACTTCGCTATTTACATATTCCTAAACCAGACCAGCAATGCACAGCGCCCTGCAAGCAAGATCTGTGTTTTATTGCAAAATTGCTGCTTTAGGGAGCTGATGACATTTGCTTTGATCTTGCACACTCAACTCCACTCAAGCCTCAATATAGAATTTGCAAATTACCTCCAACGAGCACACAGCACCTCCAGATCTGGCTGTCTCGAATGCATACCAGCTTCCGATAAGTGTTATTTGAAGAATAGATCGCTTTTCTTTTTGTCAGGTTAAAAATCATCACCTTATTTGTCTCCACATCTCTCCACAGCCAATCCCTTCCTATCTCTGTCATGTCCTTCAGATCCATAGCCCTCTTGGAATTGTAGGCCTGGCTCTTTGTTCATCTCCCACAGAACCCAGACTTTCTATCTGAGTTTGACACAAGAGCTTCAAAAGTAGAGCTGATCATTGAAAGGCTGTTTCTGCAAACAATGCTGTCGAAGGGCCGTCAGCTACTCAACATTCTACTTACAGAGGCATATAACCATATAACGATTACAGCATGGAAACAGGCCATCTCGGCCCTTCTAGTCCGTGCCGAACTTTTACTCTCACCTAGTCCCACCGACCTGCACTCAGCCCATAACCCTTCATTCCTTTCCTGTCCATATAGCTATCCAATTTAACTTTAAACAACATCGAACCTGCCTCAACCACTTCTGCTGGAAGCTCATTCCACACAGCTACCACTCTGAGTAAAGAAGTTCGCCCTCATGTTACCCCTAAATTTTTGCCCTTTAACTCTCAACTCACGTCCTCATGTTTGAATCTCCCCCACTCTCAATAGAAAAAGCCTATCCACATCAACTCTATCTATCCCCGTCATAATTTTAAATACCTCTATCAAATCCCCCCTCAACCTTCTATGTTCCAAAGAATAAAGACCCAACTTGTTCAACCTTTCTCTGTAACTTAGGAGATGAAACCCAGTTAACAATCTAGTAAACATTCTCTGTACTCTCTCTATTTTATTGACATCTTTCCTACAATTCGGTGAACAGAACTGTACACAATATTCCAAATTTGGCCTTACCAATGTCTTATACAATTTCAACATTACATCCCAACTCCTATACTCAATGCTCTGATTTATAAAGGCCAGCATACCAAAAGCTTTCTTCACCACCCTATCCACATGAGATTCCACCTTCAGGGAACTATGCGCCATTATTCCTAGATCCCTCTGTTCTACTGCATTCTTCAATGCCCTACCATTTACCAAGTATGTCCTACTTTGATTAGTCCTTCCAAAATGTAGCGCCTCACATTTTTCAGCATTAAACTCCATCTGCCATCTTTCAGCCCACTCTTCTAACTGGCCTAAATCTCTCTGCAAGCTTTGAAAACCTACTTCATTATCCACAGCTCCACCTATCTTAGTATCATCTGCATACTTACTCATCTAATTTACCACCCCATCATCCAGATCATTAATGTATATGACAAACAACATTGGACCCAGTACAGATCCCTAAGGCACACCACTAGTCACCGGCCTCCAATCTGACAAACAGTTATCCACCACTACACTCAGGCGTCTCCCATCCAGCCACTGCTGGATCCATTTTACTACTTCAATAATAATATCTAACGATTGAACCTCCCTAACTAACCTTCCGTGTGGAACCTCGTCAAAGGCCTTATTAAAGTCCATATAGACAACATCCACCGCTTTACCCTCATCAACTTTCCTAGTAACCTCTTCAAAAAATTCATTAAGATTTGTCAAACATGACCTTCCACGCACAAATCCATGTTGACTGTTCCTAATCAGACCCTGTCTATCCAGATAATTTATATATACCATCTCTAAGAATACTTTCCATCAATTTACCCACCACTGACGTCAAACTCACAGGCCGATAATTGCTAGGTTTACTCTTAGAACCCTTTTTAAACAATGGAATAACATGAGCAATACGCCAATCCTCCGGCACCATCCCCATTTCTAATGATATTTGAAATATTTCTGTCAGAGCCCCTGCTATTTCCACACTAACTTCCCTCAAGGTCCTAGAGAATATACTGTCAGGACCCGGAGACTTATCCACTTTTATATTCCTTAAAAGCTCCAGTACTTCCTCTTCTTTAAGCATCATAGTTTCCATAACTTCTCTACCTGTTTTCCTTATCTTACACAATTCAATATCCTTCTCCTTAGTGAATACGAAGAAAAAATTGTTCAGAATCTCCCCCATCTCTTTTGGCTCCACACATAGCTGTCCACTCTGATTCTCTAAGGGACCAATTTTATCCCTCACTATCCTTTTGCTATTAAAACAACTGTAGAAACCCTTGGGATTTATTTTCACCTTACTTGCCAAGGCAACCTCATATCTTCTTTTAGCTTTTCTAATTTCTTTCTTAAGATTCTTTTTAAATTCTTTATATTCCTTGAGCACCTCATTTACTCCATGTTGCCTATATTTATTGTAGGTATCTCTCTTTTTCCGAACCAAGTTTCCAATATCCCTTGAAAACCATGGCTCTCTCAAACTTTTAACCTTTCCTTTCAACCTAATAGGAATATAAAGATTCTGTACCCTCAAAATTTCACCTTTAAATGACCTCCATTTCTCTATTATATTCTTCCCATAAAACAAATTGTCCCAATCCACTCCTTCTAAATTCTTTCACATCTCCTCAAAGTTAGCCTTTCTCCAATCAAAAATCTCAACTCTGGGTCCAGACCTATCCGTCTCCATAATTATATTGAAACTAATAGCATTGTGATCACTGGACCCGAAGTGCTCCCCAACACAAACCTCCGTCACCTGCCCTATCTCATTCCCTAACAGGAGATCCAACACTGCCCCTTCTCTAGTTGGTACCTCTATGTATTGCTGCAAAAAACTATCCTGCAACCATTTTACAAACTCCAAACCATCCAGTCCTTTTACAGTATAGGCTTCCCAGTCTGTGTGTGGAAAATTAAAACCTCCCACAATCACAACCTTGTGCTTACTACAAATATCTGCTATCTCCTTAAAAATTTGCTCCTCCAATTCTCGCTCCCCATTTAGTGGCCTATAATACACCCCCATAAGTGTTACTACACCTTTCCCATTCCTCAATTCCACCCAAATAGCCTCTCTAGATGAACCCTCTAATCTATCCTGCCAGAGCACCGCTGTAATATTTTCTCTGACAAGCAATGCAACACCTCCACCTCTTGTCCCTCCGATTCTATCATACCTGAAGAAATTAAATCCAGGAATATTTAGTTGCCAATCACACCCCTCCTGTAACCATGTTTCACTAATAGCTACCACATCATACTTACAGGTATCAATCCATGCTTTAAGCTCATCCACCTTTCTTATAATGCTTCCAGCATTGAAATAAATGCATTTAAGAAATTTTCCACCTCTTACTCTCTGTTTATCACTAACGGTGCAAACAACTTTACTATTTTCTTTTTCTTCCTTCTCCCCTACATCTGTTCCTGCACTCTGGTTGCCCTCTGGTAGCAGTTATACTATACGCAATATGCAAGTAGCTGGGCTGGTAAAGGAGTATAGCATGCTTGCTTCATTGGTTGTGGCATTACGTATAAAAGTATAGAAGCCATTTTGCTCCCTTATAAAACTTTGGTAAGGCTATACGTGCCAGCTTCTTGCAGGTACCGTCAGAGAAGTCCCACTTCTCAGGTTCAAGTATTCTCTTCAAATTTTTGTTTTTTGAACAACCCCAAAGACTACCTCATTATAACAACACCATGACCACTTTGATCACTTTACACAACAATGGATTTTCTCCATTTATGCTCTAATGGTGTTCTATGTTGGAAAGATGTGGAAAATTTATCAATATTTATGTTTTTCTTATAAATGCTTCTGATGTGAACTGACTGAGGACTTCAGAAAGGGTAAGTCAAGAGAACACACGCCACTCCTCATCGACGGATGAGAAGTTGAGAGAGTATGCAGTTTCAAGCTCCTGGGTATCAATATCTCTGATGATCTATCCTGGGCCCAACATATCGATGCAACTACAAATAAGGCATGACACTGGCTAAATTTCATTAGGAGTCTGAGGTACGTCAACAAAGACACTTGCACCTTTCTACAGATGTACTGTGGAGAGCATTCTAACTGGCTGCATCACTGTCTGGTATGGGGTGGCGGGATATTGCACAGGAACAAAAGAAGCTGCAGAGAATTGTAAACTCAGTCAGTTCCATCATGGGCACGAGCCTCCATAGTGTCCAGAACATTTTCAAGGAGCAATGCCTCAAAATGGTGGCTTCCATCATTAAGCTCCCCCACCACCCAGGACATGCTCTCTTCTCATTGCTACCATCAGGGAGGAGGTACAGAAACTGGAAGGCACACACTCAATGTTTCAGGAACAGCTTCTTCCCCTCTCCGATTAGATTTTTGAATGGACATTGAACCTATGAACACTACCTCACCACAGAATGATTTCTACTTTTGCACGTTATTTACTCCAACTATTACATATACTGTACACATTTATTGTAATTCACAGTGTCAGAGGCTGAGGGGAGAGCCAACAGATGTTTATAAAATTATGAGAGGTTTAAGTAGTGCCGGTAGAATCTTTTTCCCAGGGTAGAAATGTCAAATACTGGAAGTATGCGTTTAAGGAGAGAGGAGAGATTCTTAAAAGAAATGTGTGGGCAGGTTTTTATTTTTACACAGAGAATGGTGAGCGCCTGGAATATATAAGTAGATCGGACGGTTGCATTTCAGGCTGTTTATGACATATGAATATACAGGAAATGGAGATTCATGGATCATCTTCAGACAGAAGAGTTTATTTCAGTGTCATGGGGCAAGGGGCCTGTCCCTGTTCCTATGCCGGTACTGCTCTGTGTTCTAAATTCAACACATCATCAGCTGCCGAGCTTCTAAGCTCTGGAATTCCCTCCCTATGCCGCAGTTTTTTTTTCTCCTTAAAACATATCTCTTTGGTTAAAGTTTTTCTTCACCTGCATGAATATCTTTTTTTGTAAGATGTTAATGGAATCAGGTGATGTGGGATTTGGTGGAGAAAAGTGATGCTGATGTAAAAGAGCAGTGTGATTGTATTGAATGACAAACCAACAGACAGTCCTGTATAACCTCTTACTTCTCACCACCCCTGGGTCCCCTCCTCCTTCCCTTTCGCCTATGGTCCACTCTCCTCTCCTGTCAGATTCCTTCCTCTCCAGCCTTTTATCTTTTCTACCCACCTGGCTTCATCTATCACATCCTAGCTATCCTCCTTCCATCTTCTTATTCTATCATCTTCCCCCTTCCTTTTCTGCCCCGAAGAGGGGCCCCGGCCTGAAACGTTGACTGTCTATTCATTTCCATCGATGCTGCCTGGCCTGCTGAGTTCCTGCAGCATTTTATGTGTGTTGCTTTGGATTCCCAGAATTTCTCATGTTTCCGTATTTTCTGTACATTGGGGCTCTGTCCTCAAATTTTGCCTGATGCTGCCATTGTGAAGACTATTTATTTACTTAGAGATACAGCAAGGTAGCAGGCCAATCAGCTCTACATCTTTGAAATGTAGGAGGAAACCTACACGGTCACAAAGACAACATTCGAACTCCATACAGACAGCAGCAGGAATTGGGATAGGTTATTCTATTACTGAGTAATGGAATGGGTGATAGATGACACATATTGTTCAATATAGAAATTGTTCTACATAATTCACACACTCCGTCATTGAGGTATGTTCACGATAAGAGATGGCGTCTGCCATAATGACATCAGTGCAAGGTGACAGATTTTGGCTTTGTTGGTGATGGAAGTAAAAAGGCTGCAACTTTTGTAAAGCACATAAAATGACTCTCCCGTGTTTTACTCACAAAATCCTACACTATTAAGGACACTAGATAAATTCATGCTGTTATTTTGATAATAACATTGATGCTAATTCCTTGAGCCAGACCAAGGCCTCACTCCACAGACAGACAGCTCCCTTGTTCTCTCATGAGATCCTGGCTCTACATCAACCTACTTAGACATAGACTACTTCCCTCACATCTTGGATGAAGCATTATGCAAGAGCTTCTATGTTGGTAGTTAACATCATGTCAATTTTCTGTTGACCTTCAGATAAAGAATCAGACAGAAGAGAATGAAAGAGAGAGAAGAGATGAAAGAAGAGATGCTTCCAAACTAGACGTCAAATGGAAATTCCATTTGCATTCTTTAGTTGTGGCTCTAAAATGCCTCCATCGTGATAAAGAGCAGATCCAACTTTAGTCCCTCAGACAATGTTATCGAACAGTCACTAGAATTTATATTTGTCACAGTACAAAGGGCCTCTGGCATTTGTTAAGCACTAACCCTGACAGTGAGGGTTAACAGTTGTGAATGCTTGACTTGCTTCCAAGGAGAACAAATAGGCAAAGGAGAGTGTTCTCCAGGGAAACAGTTTCAAACCTGACCTCTGGTGCTGTTTGTGCAGAGTTTGACATTTTCCTTGTGGTCCAAATTGACTGTAGCCACCCACCCCACCACCACCGGGTTTCTTTCACAGACATGTAGGCTTGGTAGGACTATTGACCACAGTCTAGTAGGTTGATTGACCACATTTGGTAGGTGTATTGACGAAGGTAAGCTGTCTCCCACGGTAAAACCTGGGGAGGGAGAAGGTGATGGGAACACTGGGTGTGAAACAGGGGATCAGTTTAAGATTAGGGAAAATCGATGAGCTGAATAGACAATTTTCCTTCAGTGTAATTCCCTGACACATTAGTGCAGACTGAAGTGAAGCAATACCAATATTCTGTTCAAAAAGTCCAGGTGAACTTCCAATTCCCGGGTACAGTGTCGACTTTGGCTGCCCTGTCTGTGGACTCAATTTGGTTCGAAATGCTTTGGCTTGTTTTTATTGCTTGCATGATTTGTGGGGTTTTTCTCTCTTTCTCTCTGCATTGGGTGTTGGTCTTTTCAAAATTGGGTTATTTCGGGTTTCTTGCATTGTGGCTACCTGTAAGCAGACAAAGCTCAAGGTTTTATCGTTTATAGGTACTTTGATAATCAATGTACTTTGAACCTGCTGAATCCCTCAGAGCAAATATTTCATCTGCAGAGTCCATGTCTGATCAGCCCATCACAGAGAGCATGTCAATAAGCCTCTCAGAGTAAGTGTCAATTTTTAAGATAGTTTAAAAATGTTTACATGAATTTGCTTTGCTACACCTCTAAAAAAATTAAATTAATGTTGTGAACACTGGAGATTCTGCACATGATGGAAATCCAGAGAAACACACAGAAAATGCTGGAAGAACTCAGCAGGTCAGGCAGCATCTGTAGAGGGGGGATACATTTTTTGGGCCAAAACCCTTTATAAGGCCTGGCAAAGAAGGGGACAGGAGCCAGAATAAGAATTTGGGTACAGAGGGAGGAGAACAAGCTGGCAGGTTGAGACCAGGTGAGGGGGAAGGTGGGAGAGGGGGATGAAGTGAGAAGCTGGGAAGTGACAGATGGAAGAGCTGAAGGGCTGGAGAAGAAGGAATCTGATAGGAGAGGAGAGTGGACCATGGAAAAAAGGAAAGAAGGAGGGGAACCAGAAAATGGTGATTAGCAAGTGAAGAGAAGGAGTGGGAGGGTAACAAGAATGTGGAATGAAAAAAAGAGAGAAGGAGGGCAGGAGGAGAAATCAATGGATTTAGAGAAATCGATGTTCATGCCTTCAGGTTGGAGGCTGGCCAGATGGAATATGAGGTGTTTGAGGTGCTGAGTTTGTTCTCATTGTGGCAGTAGAGGAGGCCATGAATTGACATGTCAGAATGCAATTTTGATTTTGTCACTGGATCAAACGTGCTGTTGAACGTCAGTCAGAAATATCCAATAGTCAACAGCTGGTGAGGCTTGGGGTCGGAGTTTCACTCTATGTGTTGGGTAGGGACAGAGCTGTCCCGGCATTGGTTGGCAAGCAGGGAGCTGGCCAGTGAGAGACCACGCCGTAAGCCATGCAGGAAGAAGGAGCGACAGTCGGGAGTGAGAGGTGTGCAGCAGGCCAGATGTTAACAGCGGCGTGCTAATTGTCTGCAGTTCCTCCTTCCGTGGTTGTCCAAAATAGGAGTAATGAGGAAACTAATCTCTGAACTTCAGGCAGCCTCAACCTGAAACTCAGCAATTCCCATCTTCCCACAAATGCTCCTTGACCTGCTGAGTTCCTCCGGCAGTGCGTTCTCAGTTTCAGACTGCAGCATCTTCAGTGTCTTGTGTCTTTGTAGCCTCTAAACAGCCATTTAAAAAATGGAAGAATTTGTTGCCGACTGAGATGGTGGCAGCAAACTTCTTCAGCCGGCCGAAAGTCGGGGAACCCGGTTCTGAGCTGTGCTGAGCTGAACCAAGCTGAGATGTGGTGGAAACGATCAGGCAGGAAGCACAGCAGTGAACTAAACAGGAAGAGGCTTTTACCTACAGGAACAGGAAGCCTTTCTACTGCTCTCGCTCCAGGTTGCAGTTCCATCAACTGGAACTCTCTATTTTCTCATTTAGCAACCACTTTGCACCAATGCACAGAGACTGGATTGAATTGTGCAGAACAAAGCTCTGCTTGTTTAGTTGAAGTCACGCAGAAATTGGCTTTCAACACTACAGACTATTGTGTTAACTCAGATAGACAACCATCTGTCAGCAAAGTTGGTCAGTTCTGTCCTTGGCATGAGAGATTTTAGTAAAGCACCTCTTATTCATACCAAAGCAGTACTCTGTCTCCACTCCCATGGAGAACATTCTGACAGGCTGCTTCACTGACTGGTATGGAGGTGCACTGCACTGGATCAGAAAGAGCTACAGAGGTTTGTAAACCCGGCCAGCTCCGTCATGGCCTCTAGCCTCCCCACCGTCGAGGACATCTTCACAAAGCAACACCACAAATATCCGGCATCCATCATGAAGGATCACCACTACTCAGAACATCAAAGATCAAAGTTCAAAGTAAATTTTATTATTAGAGGATATATAAGTCACCACATACAACCCTGAGGTTTATGTTCCTGCGGGCTTACTCAGAAAATCTATAGAATAGCAATTATAACAGGATCAATGAAAGATCAACCGGAGCACCGAAACAGACTGTGCAAATGCAACTAATTTGTATTAAATAAGTAACGAGAACCTGAGATAATGAGATAAAGAGTCCTTAATGGGGTTAAATGCCATCTTCTCATTACTACCATCAGGGAAGAGGTACAGCAGCCTGAAGATGGACATTCAATGTTTTAGAAGCATCTTCTTTCCCTCTGACATCCAATTTCTGAACGGTCCATGAACATTACCTCAGGAACTTGCTTGGGTTTCACACTACATATATTTTTTACATTTCTTATTGTAACTTTTTTTATGTAATGCAATGTTCTGGTATCACAAGGCAACAAATTGCACAAAATGTCAGCATTAATGCACCCGTTTCTGATTCTGGCTCTGTATTGTGTAAAGCAGAATTAATATGCATAACATTTTTGCAGAATTTTTAAAAAAATATAATCTCTAAGTGCCTTGTGGTTTATTTCAGGGACCATAAAAGTCTGGGCTGTTCCTTCATGCTGCAGAGGTGGAGGGTCCCTCGGTTAACAAAGATCCTACTGGTGCTCTCAAGTAAATAAAATGATTTCAAGGAACTATTTCAAAGAAGAGCATCTAAATATAATATAGAAGGAGATGGTCTGGCTTTGTCCCAAGGTATATCGGTATGATGGGTACCAAAAACAAGAATGGGTAGTGTTAATGTGAGTGGTAGTCATTTTAACAGGACATTAGGGCAAGTATTTATACAGAGAATTTAGACACAAGATACAGCAGAGGCTAGGATATGGACCAACAATCTGCTGGAGGAACACAGTAGGTCGAGAACAATGGTTGAGAATTTGTGTCGAAACAGGCATCCCATCTACAGCCATTCACTCACACCATCTCATCCCATCACACTACTCACATCCCAGCTGCAGCCACCACTCACACCATCTCATCCCATCACACTACTCACATCCCATCACACTACTCACATCCCACCTGCAGTCACCACTCACACCATCTCATCCCACACCATCTCATCCCATCACATCCCATCACACTACTCACATCCCATCTCCAGCCATCACTCACACCATCTCATCCCATCACACTACTCACATCCCATCTCCAGCCATCACTCACACCATCTCATCCCATCACACTACTCACATCCCATCTCCAGCCATCACTCACACCATCTCATCCCATCACACTACTCACATCCCATCTCCAGCCATCACTCACACCATCTCATCCCATCACACTACTCACATCCCATCTCCAGCCATCACTCACACCATCTCATCCCATCACACTACTCACATCCCATCTCCAGCCATCACTCACACCATCTCATCCCATCACACTACTCACATCCCATCTCCAGCCATCACTCACACCATCTCATCCCATCACACTACTCACATCCCATCTCCAGCCATCACTCACACCATCTCATCCCATCACACTACTCACATCCCATCTCCAGCCATCACTCACACCATCTCATCCCATCACACTACTCACATCCCATCTCCAGCCACCACTCACACCATCTCATCCCATCACACTACTCACATCCCATCTCCAGCCATCACTCACACCATCTCATCCCATCACACTACTCACATCCCAGCTGCAGCCACCACTCACACTATCTCATCCCATCACACTACTCACATCCCATCTGCAGCCACCACTCACACCATCTCATCCCACACCATCTCATCCCATCACATCCCATCACACTACTCACATCCCATCTCCAGCCATCACTCACACCATCTCATCCCATCACACTACTCACATCCCATCTCCAGCCATCACTCACACCATCTCATCCCATCACACTACTCACATCCCATCTCCAGCCACCACTCACACCATCTCATCCCATCACACTACTCACATCCCATCTCCAGCCATCACTCACACCATCTCATCCCATCACACTACTCACATCCCAGCTGCAGCCACCACTCACACTATCTCATCCCATCACACTACTCACATCCCATCTGCAGCCACCACTCACACCATCTCATCCCACACCATCTCATCCCATCACATCCCATCACACTACTCACATCCCATCTCCAGCCATCACTCACACCATCTCATCCCATCACACTACTCACATCCCATCTCCAGCCATCACTCACACCATCTCATCCCATCACACTACTCACATCCCATCTCCAGCCATCACTCACACCATCTCATCCCATCACACTACTCACATCCCATCTCCAGCCATCACTCACACCATCTCATCCCATCACACTACTCACATCCCATCTCCAGCCATCACTCACACCATCTCATCCCATCACACTACTCACATCCCATCTCCAGCCATCACTCACACCATCTCATCCCATCACACTACTCACATCCCATCTCCAGCCACCACTCACACCATCTCATCCCATCTCCAGCCATCACTCACACCATCTCATCCCATCACACTACTCACATCCCATCTCCAGCACACAGTGAGGGCAGTCACAGGAGATTCTCAAATGCTGGAAATCCAGCATTTATTTGTGTACACCATCTATAGGATAGGACTTGGACTGGACAAACTCAGAGCAGCAGAGTCCGAAGGGAAATCAATGCAGAGGCATAGATCGAGTAGGTAACCGGTGTCTTTTTCTCGGGTTGAAATATAGACCTCTAGAAGACGAGATTCGCACTTAGGTCATGCCATCTTCTCACAGCTACCATCAGGCAGGAGGTACCGAAACTTAAAGTCCCACAACACCATATTCAAGAAAGCTACTTCCCTTCAACCAATTAATCTGCACAACCCTCATCACTACCCCAGTATCCGTAGCAACATTATGACCACTTTGCTACTTTGCACAATGAACATCTATTCATTCTAATAGTAACACACATCAAAGTTGCTGGTGAACGCAGCAGGCCAGGCAGCATCTATAGGAAGAGGCGCAGTCGACGTTTCAGGCCGAGACCCTTCGTCAGGACTAAGCCTGACGAAGGGTCTCGGCCTGAAACGTCGACTGCGCCTCTTCCTATAGATGCTGCCTGGCCTGCTGCGTTCACCAGCAACTTTGATGTGTGTTGCTTGAATTTCCAGCATCTGCAGAATTCCTGTTGTTTTCATTCTAATAGTGTTGTTTTTGTAAAATGTGTGCTTAATTTATGCTTTCTTGTGAATGAAGATGTGAAAATGAATGGGGCCGGGACAGTAGCATACTGGTTACCGCAGTCACTTTACAGTGTCAGCTGTAAGAGTGGGGTTTGATTCACACCGCTGTCTGTAAGGAGTTTGTATGTCTTCCCTGAGATCGCGTGGGTTTCCTCTCGGCTCCACGTCCCGAAGACGTGCAGGTTAGGGTTAGGAGGTTGGGGAAGCTAATGTGAGCCGGAAACATGCTGACTCTTGCAGGCTGCTTAGCACATCCTCCCTGCTTTGATTTGACACTACCAATACAATTCATTGCATTTCCACAAGACCATAAGTTACAGGAGCAGAATTAGACCACTTGGCCCATCAAGTGTGCTCTGCCATTTCATCATGTCTGATCCATTTCCCTCTCAGCCCCAATCCCCTGCCTTCTCCCCGTATCCTTTCGTGCCCTGACCAATCAAGAATCTATCAACCTCTGCCTTGAATATACCCAATGACTCAATGTACATGTGACAAATAAAGCTAATATTCACTCTGTATGATCTTTAATTTTTTGCTGTGAATGCTGCTGCAAGTAAGTTTTTCATTGTACCTGTGCAGACTGCAATCAACTTGACTTTGGCTTCGTGCCAGGTGGGTGCTGTGGGATTAGCAAGCCCAGAGACTCAGGTTAAGAAAGTATTTCTGAACTTTGCTACTAATGTTGATTGCAGTTGCTCACCCCGTCTCCACACTGTACAAAACAATCGATTGAAACTCAAACAGGGCTTTCTTGCCAATTTTCCCACACCACTATCTCACCTTGTAGAACAGTCCCTCAGCTCTGCAGTGAAACATCAGACAATCTATCTATCAAACCTTTGAAGTGGCCTCGAGGCCACAGACTTCTGATTCAGACAGAAGACGGCAGCCCACAGATCTCGGTGCTGGGAGGGAGGTCACCTGAAATGACTCACACACCTTCTAAACCTTAGGAGTACACTAAACCCGAATCAAGAAATGTGGCTTTGTGCTATGATCAAGGAAGAGATGGCAATTCGCATAATGGTTCAGACGGCAGCAAAGGATGATCCCAATGAAACAAACTATTTCCTCCCATCCCCTCAGAACAGAGGTGAGGAGAAATGTCTTCAGCCAGGGGGAGGTGAATCTGTGGAATTCATTGCCACAGACAGTTCCGGGGGCCAAGTTATTGAGTAAAGTGGAGAATGAGAGAACCCTGTTTAGTCAGGCCGTCAAAAGTTAAAGAGAGAAGGCAGGAGATTTGAGGTTGATGGGGATAATAAATCATCCAGCGATGAATGGCGGAGCAGACTCAAAGGGCCAAATGGTCTAATGCTGCTCCTAGATCTTATGTTCTCACTAACATCACTGATACTGCTTCCTGAATGTAATGTGCAGCATGGTATACAATCTTCATAGACTGTGTACAATGATACTCACTCAATCAGATATATCTTACAGTAATGTCACATCTACTTACATGTAATCATGACCAATCTATCGATACAGGTTCTCAGTCATCCAGGCCATTGTATACCAAGCAGTAGTAAATCAAGGCAACTGGACCTGCTGTGTTTTCTAGGAGACATTTGGCCACTCATCCGAGAGGCTTCTTCAGTTCTGATCTATGGTGGGCAGTTTTCTGGTTTATAAACTCTGTGAGTTGTTTAAAGGCATAACAATCACATGAGAGTCGTTAAGAGTTGTAGAAGTAACGAGAGGGTCATTAGTTTCATCTTTGTATGAATGGAGGTAGGTGTGGATTGTTGTGGAGACACCAGGGTAGAGATGTTAGGACTACATTGTAAGTAGCTGATAGTTGGTGTTGTACCCACCCCCTCTGTTCAAGGATGAGTTCTTTAACCCCTCTTTCAAGGTACCTGTTGTCTCTGTCCAAAATGTGCACATTGTTATCATCAAAGGAGTGTCCCTTGTCCTTTATGTGTCTCAACCTGAGGTGTTAGCTCTCCTATGTTGGGCTATCCATTTGTGAAGTGGTTGTTTTGTCTCGCCAATGTACAGACCTGTGCTGTTCTCATTGCATTGGATAGCTTATACAATATTGCTCTGTCATGTTTATGGGTAGGATCGTTGGAGTGGACGAGTTTCTGTCTGAGTGTGTCTGTAGGTTTGAAAAACACAGGGATTTGGTGTTTGTTAAAAATCCTTCTGAGTTTCTCTGAAACTCCAGCTACATGTGGGATGACTATGCTTTCCTGTCTGCTTTGTTCCTTCCCTCCGCCTGTTGGGCTGGCGTCCCTGCTGCTGTTTGTTACTCTCTTGATGAACGCACAGTCAGGGAAGCCACAAGCTTTCCAGGCTTCTCTCAAATACTTGCGCTCCTTGTCTTTAGCTGTAATGTTGGGGGAGCACATTCCTGCACAGTGATGTAGTGTTTTGATAACCCCCAACTTATGTTCTAACGGGTAATGAGAGTCAAATCGTAGATACTGATCTATATGAGTTGGTTGCCTGTAAACTTCAATATCTTGATGTCCAGTTTCTTTGATAAGTACAATGCAGTCCTAACATGCAACTGAAGAACAGAAGAAGACGCTCGGTTGAGTGGTGAAACGTCTTCTAGACAACACAGCAAGCCCAGTTGCCTGGATTTACTATTGCTTGACATGACCAATCTAGTTTTTATCCTCAATTCCACCTTCTTAACAAATCTCAGAATTCTTCATTCTTGGGACCATTGCTCTTCATACTCCTACCATCCATGTATCTGTCCAAACGTCGCTTAAACGTTGAAATTGAGTTCATGCACCACCTGCACCGCAGTTCATTCCACACTCTCCTGACCTTCTGAGTGACGACATTTCCCTTCATGTTCCCCTAAACTTTTCATTTCTCACCCTTAACCTATGACCCCTGGTTGTACTATAATACTGGATCCTGCTGTGATGATGTGCAGGAGGTAGAGAGAATGAATATTTAAGCTGCTGGATATGGTGTTATTGAAATGAGCTGATTAATCAGGTCAAGTCAAGATTATTGCCATCTGCACAAGTATGGTGAGTTACAGGTACGATGAAAATCGTCCAGCAGTAGCATCGTAGTATATAGACAATGCCCAAAACTGAAAGTATACATAAAATATACATAAATTATAGAAAACTGTGAAAAGAAAAATTATACAAAGCATAACATTAGTGCAAAAAAAAACCCACAATGCGAGACTCGACTATGGGAGGTGTGGTCCACACTGTTTCGTTGTTGAGGTAGGATTAGGGCTGTGCGGGTCGGTTCAAAAACCTGATGGTGTTAACCACCTTGAAAACTGTTTGACCAGTACTCGGCTAAATCAAGTTGTGATTAGTCCATCTACAGTGCTGACTTATGGTCGGAAGGCTTTACGATTTCGGCGAGGTGAATTACTCATACCTCACCTCACACCTTCCTCTTACCTTCACGGCTCAAGCCATTACATCGGGGTTTGATTCCCAATGCCGTCTGTAAGGAGTTTGCACATTCTCCCCTCCACAGTGTGCATTTTGTCCAGTTGCTCCAGTTTCCTCCCACATTCCAAAACTATATGGTCGGGGTTAGTGAGTGGCGAGACTGCGGCATTGGCATCGGGAGCGTGGCGACACTTGGTCGGGGTTAGTGAGTGGCGAGACTGCGGCATTGGCATCAGGAGCGTGGCGACACATGGTCGGGGTTAGTGAGTGGCGAGACTGCGGCGTTGGCATCGGGAGCGTGGCGACACTTGGTCGGGGTTAGTGAGTGGCGAGACTGCGGCGTTGGCATTGGGAGCGTGGCGACACTTGGTCGGGGTTAGTGAGTGGCGAGACTGCGGCGTTGGCATCGGGAGCGTGGCGACACTTGGTCGGGGTTAGTGAGTGGCGAGACTGCGGCATTGGCATCAGGAGCGTGGCGACACTTGGTCGGGGTTAGTGAGTGGCGAGACTGCGGCGTTGGCATCGGGAGCGTGGCGACACTTGGTCGGGGTTAGTGAGTGGCGAGACTGCGGCATTGGCATCGGGAGCGTGGCGACACTTGGTCGGGGTTAGTGAGTGGCGAGACTGCGGCGTTGGCATCGGGAGCGTGGCGACACTTGGTCGGGGTTAGTGAGTGGCGAGACTGCGGCGTTGGCATTGGGAGCGTGGCGACACTTGGTCGGGGTTAGTGAGTGGCGAGACTGCGGCGTTGGCATCGGGAGCGTGGCGACACTTGGTCGGGGTTAGTGAGTGGCGAGACTGCGGCGTTGGCATTGGGAGCGTGGCGACACTTGGTCGGGGTTAGTGAGTGGCGAGACTGAGGCGTTGGCATCGGGAGCGTGGCGACACTTGGGAGCTGCTCTGCACAATCCTTACTGGTTTGATTTGATGCAAATGACACCTTTCACTGTACATTTCGAGGTTCCTGTGACAAATAAAGCTAATCTTCTTAATCAGGAACAATTGTATTGTAATAAAAATGTTTTTATTTTATTCAGAATTTTCATTTAAACAGATATTTTCTGAACAGCTTCCAGAGGCAGCTACAGAGGTGGGTAAAATTACAAGCTTGAAAGACATGTTAATGGATGGAAAAGGTGTAGAGGGTTGTGGATCAAATGTAGGTCTGGGTCAGCGTGGGTGAGTTGGGGTGAAAAGACTCTTTCTGTTCTATATAACTCTATGACTCTATCGTTTGGCTGAATGAGGGGTCTTTCTGCCTGAATGGTGAACCTAACTTGAGGAGAGGATGGATGGAGCAATCTCCCCACAGTGATTATAAGCACTGAGAACTGGGCTCCATTGATTTCTGTTGGTGAAGGATATCAGGAGCTCGGTGTATTCACTATTACCTAACTGAATGGTTGGTTAGTCTAGAGGGTCAGAACGGCAACCCCCTGGTGCTCATACTCTGCTCAGTTATAATGAAGCTTGACTGTACATTGGTGATGATACTCATTGGTAATACTGATTTTAGAAGCATGATTCAAACTAGTATTCCTCAGCCTCTCAAAGTTGAACCCACGACCCCTTAGTGAGAGGTGGAAATGTGTAAGACCCACCAACAGGGCTCTGGTGAAGCTGTACAGGCCAACCCCCTGTACTGTGGATACAATGGATCGCAGAAACATTGACAAACTCCAACCATACCATCGACTTTGGAATGTATTTTGAATCTTTGAGTCTGTTCCTAATGGGCATTATGATCGTTTCATATTTAATAATACTTATGACACAAATTTGGCTTGGTGGTAGGAAAGAGAAGTTGATTATGGAGAAATACACTCAGAGTGCTGAAGGAACTTAGCAACTGAGGCAGCACCTGTGGAGGACAATATACAGTTGACCTTCTAGGCCGAGACCTTTCATGGGACCAGAACGGAAGAGGGAAGAAGGCAGAATAGGAAGATGGAGGGAGGGGAAGGCGTACAAGCTGGCAGGAGATAGGTGAGACCACATGAGGGGGATGAAATAAGAAGGTTGGAGATGAGAGGCGGAAGAGGTAAGGGCTGAATAAGAAGGAATATGATAGGACAGGATGCTAGATCTTGGGAAGAAAGGAAAGAGGTGCACCTATCACCTCTCAGCTTCTTACTTTATCCATCCACCCACCTACCCTCTCACCCATTTTTTTCAGTTTCTCAGAAGCATCTTCAAAGTTCCAGGTAAATGTATTATCAAAGTGCAGCTATTTCACAATACTCTACCCTGAAATTCACTTTTTTGCAGACATTCACAGTAGAAAAAGAAATGCAGTATCATCAGTGAAAAACTACACACTAAGACTGACGAGCAACCAATGTGCACAAGACGATAAGCTACGCAAATGTAACCAGGTGACCGTCGAATCTTATTCAGTATCGTTAAAAGTGTACTTAGGCATCCATCCGGGTAATGCTAGAATAGTTGTCTGTGCCTTGAAGTGGAGGCGGTGATGTCATTACGCACGCGCGGGATAGTGGGGAGACCATTTTTGTTTTCGGCAGAAGAAGCTGGTGGGGCTTTGGGATTAAGTTCCTCCCCGAGGCTGGGCATGGTGAGGCATGGTGAGGAATGGTGAGTGTTAATTGACAATATCCACGTGAATTTGTTTATGCTTGTTGGCGAATCGAGAATATCGGTAATTTGACATGTTTTACATGTGGATGCTTTAGATTTTCACGAATGAAGGCATTGGTGCTGGACAGCATGGCTTGTGCAAAATTCCTCATCAGCCAAGTAGGTCCGCCTTCCTGTAATTTAACTACCAGGCAATATCTTGTAAAAGTTGTGCCACACTCTATACTGACTGGATAAGTAAGAAGATTGAGAGTCCAGTGGGCAAATGGGACGAGCTCAGTTTGGCAGCAGAGTTGGCTGAAGGGCCTGTTTCTGTGCTCGCTGACTCTAAAGGCTGGTACTGTATGCCATTTGCCCTCCTAATCACCCGCTGTACTTGCAGGCTGGCTGTCAGTGAACCTGTACAGGAGCATGTAAAGGTTCCTCAGACCATCAACAATACCTGCAGATCACGTGCAGCAACTCAGATGCTGCTTAGTTCATATTTTCTGCTGATTCATCAGAAACTGTGTGCTGAGTCAGGAAGAAACTGGTTTGAGGAGACTTGGCAGAAACAGAGCTTACTTATTTCCGCTTGGAGCAAGAAGGAATTGACTAGCTGACGATTGTGGTAAGGAGCCTCGCTTCAGACCTCTTGATTTCCAGTTAGCAGACTTCAGCTTCAGCTGCAGTTGACTTTGTTCACTCGCCGTCAAATCAGTCACGCTAATTACGTGTCACTTCAACAGAGTCTGGTCATTTCCCATCATTTAATGTGGCGATACAGCACGGTACCAGACCCTTCCCGTCCACTGAGCCCGCACACCCAATTAAGCTACTAACCCATACATCTTTGGAATGTGGGAGGAAACCAGATCACCCAGAGGAAACCCACGTGAGAATGTACAGAGTCCTTCCAGGTGGTGGCAGCAGCAGTTGAACAAGCACTGTAACAGCATTACACTAAACACCATGGTACCTTGCCACCCAGACTCCTATCTTATTATAAAGCAGATTCCCAGCTACCATCATGTTGTTGCTGAGACAGTATTTATTTATTTAAAGCAGCTTATTACACATGGAGTCACAGAGCAGAGTGGGGCACTCAGCTCACTCATCCATGCTGACTAAGTTGTCTATGCAAGATCATCCAGTTCTGCTCCCTGTTTAAAGGCAAGTGACATGGACACAGTCAGACGTTGGGCCCAACGGTTGGAGCCCCGAGACTACGAATCTCTGTGAGTCCAGTGGGGGCGAAGGCCAGGTGCAAACTCGTGAGTCCCTTTGCGGCTGGAGGCCAAAGACGGTCTGTCTTGGGATTAAAGGTCAGTATGTGTTCAAAGTGAGGAGACACACATACACCCACACACACACAGATACACAGACACAAACACACATACACATACAAACACACTCGCAGACTCAAACACACACACACACAGATACACAGACACAAACACACATACAAACACACTCGCAGACTCAAACACACACACACACACACACATATGCACATACACAAACACACATACACGTACAAACACACTCGCAGACTCAAACACACACACATGCACATACACATACAAACACACTCGCAGACTCAAACACACTTGCGGACTCAAACACACACACACATTCTCTCACACACACACACACACACACACACACACACACACACAGATACACATACACAAACACACATACACATACAAACACACTCGCAGACACACACACACATACACACACACTCACACACACACTCACGCACACACACACACACACACATACACACACACTCACACACACACACACAAACACATACACACACACTCACGCACACACACATTAATTGGTCACATTGGGCAGCCTGGGCTTGTTGGGCCAGAAGAGCGTGTGACCTCGCTGTATCTCCAAAATAAATAAACAATCTTTTTCTTTGAAATGCACTTCTTATCAAACATTCCTTGGCCAGTTGTAGCAAGTTTCAGATGCATCATTAACTTTCTTCTTCCACATTAGTGATAATGAAAGGATAATGAATGTTAGCCTAGTTAATCAAACCAACATCCGGGTGAGGACACCGATGTGTAAACTACAGAACTATAACCTGTTTTGATGATTTTTTAAAAAATTCTCATTCATTGTAACTTGGATTATTCAAAGGTACCAAGTAAATTGTAATTGGTGTTATCGGTAACAGACAGATGTATTTCCTGAGATTTGTATTATTCAAAAAGTAAAAAGACAGCAGGAAGAGTGCAGATTAAACACAATATTCCTTAGCAGTCTGAGTATATTATTGTTAATCCATATTAGGAGCAGTAGCCCACATGTTGCTGTGGTATATCACCTGGATTGTCTACTGAAAATTAGCAATTCCATCAGCATTTATTCCTGTAAGCAAGTTTCAAACAAATTTCTTATCAATTTTTTGACCAAATAACTGATACAGAAAAGGACATAAAAATTCACAATTGGCCATGGATGAAAGAGCAAACACATACAGACGCTGTAGAGTTCGTGAGTGAGTAGTTTGCCTTTTGTACATTCACTATCGTTCGCCCCCGAATATTCTGGATGTTTAAAGGAGCCAGCGGCACTGTAGTGTCGTGCTTAGCACAACGCTTTACGGTACCGCTGGCCCGGGCCTATTCCCCGGCTCTGTCTGTAAGGGGGTTGTAAGCTCTCTCCATGACCATGTGGGTTTTCTCCAGGTGCTCCGGTTTCCTCCCACAGTTCAAAGACATGGGTGAGTAGGTTGGGAGGTTAATCGGTCATTGTGAACTGTCCCGGGAATAGGCTGGGATTAAATCAGGGGTTGCTGGGTGGTGTGGCTCAAAGCATCAGAAGGGCCCGTTCTGAAAAGTATCTCAATAAATAAATAGAGGTTCAAGACCTCGGTAAATACAAGAGATTCTGCAGATACTGGAAATCAAGAGCAACACATGCAAAATGCTGAAGGAACTCATCAGATAGGTAGTACGTATGGAGGGGATGAAACAGTCGACATTGCAGGCCAAGATCCTGCTTCAGGACTCAGAGAAAACAAATGTTTCTCTATGTTGGGACTCAGAGTTTCTCAATAGTTCCCAGTTCAGAAAGCATTCAAAACTGACTCATCACTAATTATTCTAAAGGACATTCATAAGGGACGTTAAACTTTCAACCACACATAATGAGGCAGCAAAATGTCTACCCTGTAAGTTTGAATAATGCAGTCGCGGCTGCATCGAAACACATTTTAGGAAAGAAGGTCCTGGTGAGGAGGAAGGACCATATTAGGTATGAACTGACGTTGTCTTATTTGGTCTTTGCAAGCTTCCTACAGCGGTTCAAAGGTTACCGCACTGCGTTGCAGCTTCATGAACGCCTCTGAGCCATTTCCTGACAGAAACCACGATCTGGCAGCAAAGGCTGTGCACTTTACGCAAACCCTGCCATCACCTTGAATGATTTACTGAAGCAAAAACCCACTTGTCACGGCCCCAAGTCTCAGCTCAAACGGAAGTGCATTTGCAACCACACCACAGTGCACATGGCTTCATGGTAAGGGCATTCAGTCAAAAGTTATCCAGACTTTGGGAGCCCACTGAGAATGAAGTGCTCCCAATGTGAATGGGAGGGAGACCCTGATCCGGTCCCACTCAGAGAGTCTGGAGTTCTCCTCTACATCACAAGCAATCCAAGGCGTCACAGGCTAGGATTCAGGGCTCACCTGGCTGCTCCATCCTCCCAAGGAAAGAAAGAAATTGGTTGGGTTACTGGAATTGGGCTAAGGAGCTCCATGATCAGAGAGTTTCAAAACTGAGAACCTCAAAGCTGAAGACGGTGGGGGTACCACGGCAGCACAGTAATTAGCACAACACTATCACAGTTTGGAGTTTTGGAGTCAGGACTTCAGAGTTCAGTTCTAGTAATGTCTGTAAGGAGTTTCTACATTCTCCTTGCAACCACATGGGTCTCCTTCCTACAGTCCGAGTACATACTGGTTAGTGGGTTAGTAGGTCATTGTGAATTGTCCTGTGATGAGGCTGGTGTTTGAATAGGTGTGTTGCTGGGTGCTGTGGCTCATTGGGCTGAAAGGGCCTGTTGCACACTGTATCCAGACACAAAATAAACACAATAAAATAAAACAAATGGTAGACAAAGGCACAACACCGCTGTGATATTACAAGACTTTAGAAACGTCATGGAATGACACTTTAGAAAAGATTAGGCAGGTTTCATTACTGCCAAGTTTTGTCGGAATTGAGTTGATTGTCATCTGCACAAGTACTTGCATGCACAGGTGCAATGAAAAACTTACTTACAGCAACATCACAGGCACATCGCACCAGATAAACCACGTTCACAAGAGAAGCATACTTTAAATAAAACATTTTATACAAGAATATAATCCCAATATAAAAAAAAGTCCATTTCAGTGCAAAGTGATCAAAGTGATCCTGGTGTTGCTAAACTGTAGTGAGTCTGATTGTGGTCACATTTCTGCTGAAGGAGACACAAAGAAGCAAAGAATTGTCTTGAAGCCGGAATTCTGTTCAATGTAAAAGGAGAAATAGGGGGCTGTACTAGCTCAGCAACTGTTAAATTTAACCCCTTTCAATCACCACTTCAAACAAAGACCTTACGATTTCCTGGCAGGGAATTTAAGTCGTTCTCAGTCAGGCAAGTTGACTTCTCTTTTAAAACTTTGCTGATCCCATCCTTCTCACCTCACCCAACAAGCCAACTACTTGTTCAGCCGTGGACTAGAACATATTCTGCGAGAAGGAAAATGCTGCTGGGCAGGAGTCTCCAAATGTTTTCTTTCCTGTGGCTGGGTGTGAACACAGTTAACAAACAGCATGCGTGTGTGGCTTGGACTGTTTCCAGAGGATCAGTGCCCTTCAACTTTACAACTGCAGGCAGCTACAACGTACAAGTATAGAACAGTATAGGTTTTTCAGCCCTGATGTCTGGGCCATATTAAACTAACCATTTCAGCATGCACAAAGTCTATTTCCCTCCATTCCCTGCGGATCCATGTGGTTATTATTGGACAGGGATGTAGAAATGTGATTTTTCTTGTACTTTCACTTTCCTATGCTTGCTTGTATTTTTATGTGATTATTTATACATCCGTTATTGTTCTAGGAATTTCCCAGCAATTACAGTATAAGTTATTTCTGCATTTGTTCTGGAAGCTCCTTGAGTTTTCAGCAGTGGATGTCATGCCACTCGAGCCTGGCCATTTTATGTGTTAATTATTATCTCAAACTCAGTCAGCCAGACTTTGCACATCCATACTCATGTCATTCTACAGAAGCACGGCAGAGAGGAAGCTGACAAGCTGCAACACTGCCCGGTGCAGAAACTGCCCTGCGGCTGACAGGAGGGCTCGACTGCCCAGTGCATCACTGGCACCAGCCTGACGTCACCAGGGCATATGCACAGAAAGGGGCCGTAACATCATGAAGGATCCCACCCACCCTGCTCATGGACTGTTTGTCCCACTCCCATCAGGGAGGAGGCTAAGATAGCATCCACGCCAGGACCACCAGGCTCAAAATTAATTGCTTTCTCCAAGCAGTAAGACTGATCACCACCTGTACTCACTACCTCCTCCACCACTTTATGATTTCCTGTCAGTCACCTTATGTACTACAGCCTAGTGTCACTTTATGGAAATAAAATCAATCAATAGATAGTAGCTATCTTATGCATTTATACCTATTATGTTTTTATTATTATTATTGTTTTCTTTATATTTTGTGCTCGTTTGTGTTGCATTGGATCCAGAGTAACAATTATTTCGTTCTCCTTTACACTTGTGTACGGGAAATGATATTAAGCAATCTTGAATCTTGAATTTTGAAAATTAGGGGTCTGCATGTAGGGCTGAACTTCAGAGAATGATGTATCTTTGGAATTCCTACAATTCCCTACCTCAGGGATCTGTAGAGGTCTGGTCAAGTCTTGCATTCAGGTCAATAGATTTCCAGACATAAAAAGAGCCAGGGATATGATGATTATGCTGGGAAATGGAGTCATCCTTGTATAATGGTGGAACACGTTTGAGGGGCTAAATGGCCTATTCCATCCTTTATGGTATGGGCATCCTCAGTATTGCTGGTATCTTATTGTAAATCTTCTCTACATCCTCTATGTCCCTTGCATATGATGATAATCAGGATTGAGTACAGTGCTCTGTGAAGTCCAACTCAGATTTGCTGCAGGCTTAGGACAACTTTTAATTCTACCTACCTGGAGGAAAACATTAGTGTGCAGTGTTCCAGACTCAGTTTTGAGGACACAAGGCACAGGAGCAGAAGTAGACCACTGGGCCCATCAAGTCTCCTCCAACATTCGATCATGGCTGATATATAATATCTCAAACCCATTCTCCTGCCGTCTCCCTGTAAACTGTGACACTCTTACTAACCAAGAACCTATCAAACTCCACTTTCAATATACACAATGACTTGGCCTCCACAGCCGTCTGTGGCAATGAATTCCATAAAGTCACCACCCTCCAGCTATAGCAATTCCTCCTTATTACTGTTCTACAGAGACATTCTTCTATCCTGAGACAGCGTTCTCTGGTCCTAGAGTCCTGCACTATAGGAAACAGCTTCTCCACATCCTCTCTATTTAGGTCTCAATATTTGATAGGTTTCAATGATACCCTCCCTCATCCTTCTAAACTCCAGCAAGTTCAGGCCCAGAGTCATTAAACGCTCCTCCTTAGTTAACCCTTTAATTCCCAGGATTATTCTCATGACTCTCTTGTGGACGGTCCCCAATGTCAGCACATCCTTTCTTAGATAAGTAGCCTAAAACTGCTCACAATACTCCAAGTGCAATCTGATTAATGCCTTATTAAGACTCAGCATTACATGCTTGCTTTTGTATTCTAGTCCTCATGAAATGAATTTTAACAATGCATTGGCCTTCCTTACCATCGACTCAACCTGCAAGTTATGGCCATTTGTGCTTGTAATGTATCTCATTTTTCTCTCTCCTACTAGCCATGTCCCACAGCCCTGCCTTTTACATCGTAGCAGATAAAAGCATTGGCACTCTCCAGCTACTCTATCTCGAGCAGTTCTACAAAATCCCCCACTTCTCCCACCCTGGCATTCTCTAGCAAACAAACTCCTCACACAGTGATAGACCTTTGCCCTTCACATAATACACACATATACACAGAGTCACAGACAAATACAGTTTGGAACCAGGCCCTTCAGCCCATTGAGTTGGTTCCCACCATCAGCCACCCATTTACAACATACTAATCCCATCTTTTATTCTTCCCATTTTCTCATCAACATATCCCAAAGCATCAACTGTTTGGCCTGCTGAGTTCCTCCAGCATTTTTGTGTGTGTGTGTTGCTAAGATAGGGTGGAGTTAGCTGATGTTAGGACACAGGTCATGGCTTAAATTCATCACAGGGTTTGATCGGTCCCGAGGGCTGAGGGTGGAAAATAAATGTGTTCGCCCCCACTACGCTGTGCCAGTCATGAGCTCTCAACCGAGCCTGTGTTTGACCCAACTCCTTCTCTTGTCACTAGTACCATCGGGCGGGAGGTGCAGGAGCCTCGGGTCCCAAACCACCAGCCAGGTTCAGAAACAGTTGTTGCCCTACGACCATTGGGCTCATGGACTGGCATGTACACCTTCCCTTGACTCAGTGCAGAACGCACTCCACAGCCTGTCGACTCACTTTCAGCGTTGCTGCATTTCTTAGGTAGTTTTTCATGGATTCTATTTCATTATTTTCCTGTGGATTCCTGCAAGAAAACTAATCTCAAAATTGTATATATGGTAGATATACGTTTGGTAATTTATATTACTTTGAACTTTGATATGAAACTGGATTAGAAAGTATCTAGCTTTTCTACACAAAGGATGCCAAGTGGCAGGATGATGAGAAAAGGAAACTCTCTTATCATGGCTGAGGCAAGCATGCCAACAGAGTGAAAGGTTTGTGCATTTTACATGTACAACAACTCCATTTCCTCCACAGCCCAGCACAATGAGGTGACTTCACCACATTGCTGGTCGAGGCCAACACACACCTTCACGAACACGCAACCCAAGGTGAACAAGAGAACAGCAGGCAGATGGAATTTGACGCCAACATTGTGAGCTGAATGAAGCTGGTGGAAAGGGAACAATTGTATGCATGATATTGTTTAAACAATGAGTGCTGATGTCCAGATTAAACTCTACATGAATATGTAATTACAACTAACGAGAAGGAAAGAAACAGCCCCAAACATAAAAGGATTGGATTACAAAGATGCCCCACTGAGATAAAAATAGAAAATATGAAAATATTCAGCAGCATCAAAAAAGGGGAATTGTCTTCAGCCAGAAACCCTTTCACTCTCTGCAGATGCTGCCTGACCCGATGATGTTTCCTGTTTTAGTTCACAGTTCCAGCATTTGCAGCTTATCGATTTTTAATTCAGAGTCAGGATCAGATTTATTATCACTAACATACATCTGGCCACTTTATTAGGTACACCTGTACACCTGCTCATTAATGCAAATATTTCATCTGCCAATCACGTGGCAGCAACCGAATGCATAAAAACATGCAAGCATGGTCAAGAGTTTCATTTATTGCTCAAACCCAGCATCAGAATGTGGAAGAAATGTGATATAAGCCAGTTTGACCATGGAGTGATTGTTGGTGCGAGACAGGGTGGTTTAAGTATCTCAGAAACTGCTGATCTCCTGGGATTTTCACACACTACAGTCTCCAGAGCTTACAGAGATGGTGCAAAAAAATGAAAAAAAAATACGAGAGACAGTTCTGTGGGTGAAAACATCTTCTTAATGAGAGAAGTCAGAGGACAATGGCCAGACTAGTTGAAGCTGATAGGAAGGCAACAGTAACTCAAATAACAACTGTGATGTGCAGAAAAGCATTACTGAATGTACAGCATTTCAAATCTGGAAATGGATGGCCTACGGTAGAAGAGGGCCACAAACAAACACTCAGTGGCCACTTTCTTAGGTACAGGAGCTGGCTAATAAAATGACTACTGATAATAAATTTACTTTGAGCTTTGAATATTAAGAACATTTGAGATCCTCTCACAGACACATGGATTCACTCCAACGCAACACATCTACAGCAGACGTTATCTTGTTGGCTTTTCACACAACCCTGGAACATCTGGACAACAAAGATGCAACTTTCAGGATGTTCATTATCGATTACAGCTCAGCATTTAACACCATCATCCCCTCAAAACTAGTCAGTAAACTCCAAGACCTGGGCCTCAATACCCACTTGTTCAATTAGATCCTTGATTTCCTCACATGCAGACCCCAGTCAGTTCGAATTATCTCGCCCACAATCTCCATCAGCACAGGAACAACACAGTGTATCTACTTAGCCCCCTGCTCTACTTGCTTTACAGCTATCCTTGTGTGGCTCGGTACAGTTCTAATACCATATGCAAGATTGCTGATGATGCCAGTGTTGTGGGCTGATATCAAAGGGGGTGATAAATCAACATACAGGGGGAATTTGAAAACTTGGCTGAGGGCTATAATAACAACAACCTCTCACTCAATGTCAATAAGACCAAGGAACCTTCAGGAGAGGGAAACCAGAGGTCCATGAGACAGTGATCATAGGAGGATCAGCGGTAGAGAGGTCAGTAACTTGAAATTCCCGTGTGTCACTATCTCAGAGGACTTGTCCTGGTCCCATCATATAAATATTATTGGGAAGAAAGCACAACAGCACCTCTATTTCCTCAAGAGTCTGCGAAGGTTCGGCATGTCATCGAGAACCTTGGCAAACTTCTATAACGTATGGTGGAAAGTGTGCTGACTGGCTGCATTATGGTCTGGTATGGGAACACCAATGCCTTTGAGCAGAAAATCCTACAAAAGGCAGTGGATTCAGCCCAGTACATCACAAGTAAAACCGTCCCAAACATTGAGCCATGAACCAACATTGAACCAATGTTGCTTCTATCAACAAAGATGCTCACCACGTAGGCCATGTTCTTTTCCCACTGCTGCCATGAGGGAGAAGGTTCACAGGTCTCACAGCACCAGGTTTAAGAATTAGTTACTACCATCAGGCTCTTCAACAAACGGGGCTAACTACACTCATTCATGGATTCTTTTATCTTGTTACTTCATGCTCGTTATTTATTGCTATTTATTTATCGATGCATTTGCAGTTTGTTTCCAGTTTACAGATCCTGTTTACAACTACTGTCCCATAGATTTGCTAAGTATGCCTGCAGAAGAAGAATCACAGGATTGTATGTGGTGGCATGCACGTACTCTGATAATAAATTTTCCTTTGAGCTTTGAACTTAGGGTGAAAGGAAAAAAGGAGGGTTATGGAGGAGGGAAGGGTTAGATTGATCATTAAAAGTTTGTGGGCCAAATGGCATGTATGTTCTATGATTTATGGTCTATGTATGGGGGCCAAATGTCCCACCTTTGCTGATATTTCTTATTATTTTAAGCTTATCACATTAAACAGATCGTTTCAGACCAACGAGAAGTCACCACTTGAAGAACTCTGCAGGCAGCACTGAATTGCAAGCGTTCTCGCTGCAGCTATTGGATGTGGTTGGCAACAGAACATGGTCTCTGCAGCCGAGGATTGCTGCAGGACTTTGTGAACATGCATCTGGGAGTCGCAACCGCAGCCTAGAGCCCCAGACTGCTCCAGAGCTGGGACAGCAGGCAGTGCAGGCATGCAAACCGCAGTCAAAACGCACCAACATTGCACTCCAGCGCAGGGCACCAGCTCAGATGCAAGGCACCATGAGCGGAGGTACGGACCAGAGGGCGAGCTTCATGAGGGAACTCAGCTGCTGATATTGGGCTGTTGTCTGGCAGGAGAGGTAGGGCAACTTTCACTAGGGGGTTCACAAATGCAGAATATAGTCAGTGGTGCAAAACTCCAAAGACGTGGAAAGCATCCAGTATATGGTTCTTCGCTGAGCATTCCAATATATCTGGAGCAGCGTCCGCCATGTCAGACCTGCTCTGCTGTGGCTGACAGAGAGTGTATTGGAATTGGGATTGGTATATCATTGTCACATGTACTTATGCACAGGAAAAAGCTTACGCCTGCATGACATCCAGACAAATAATTACGTTCATAAGTACGTGGACATAGTACAGAAAGGAAATTCAGAACAATTACTTTTCCCAAACCATCAAAACTTCCTTCCATTATCTCAACCCATCACTGACACACTCCCCTCCACAGTCTCTCACCACCCCCTCCATCCCCCATTCACTGTCACTTTACACTGACACACTCCTCAACACAGTCCCTCACCACCCCCTTCATCCCCATTCACTGTCACTTTACACTGACACACTCCCCTCCACAGTCTCTCACCACCCCCTTCATCCCCCATTCACTGTCACTTTACACTGACACACTCCTCAACACAGTCCCTCACCACCCCCTTAATCCCCCATTCACTGGCACTTTACACTGACACACTCCCCTCCACAGTCTCTCACCACCCCCTTCATCCCCCATTCACTGTCACTTTACACTGACACACTCCCCTCCACTGTCTCTCACCACCCCCTCCATCCCCCATTCACTGTCACTTTACACTGACACACTCCCCTCCACAGTCTCTCAGCACCCCCTTCATCCCCCATTCACTGTCACTTTACACTGACACACTCCTCAACACAGTCCCTCACCCCCCTCCATGCTCCATTCACTGTCACTTTACACTGACAGACTCCTCAACACAGTCTCTCACCACCCCCTCCATCCCCATTCACTGTCACTTTACACTGACACACTCCCCTCCACAGTCTCTCACCACCCCCTTCATCCCCCATTCACTGTCACTTTACACTGACACACTCCTCAGTCTCTCACCACCCCCTCCATCCCCATTCACTGTCACTTTACACTGACACACTCCCCTCCACAGTCCCTCACCACCCCCTCCATCCCCATTCACTGTCACTTTACACTGACACACTCCCCTCCACAGTCTCTCACCACCCCCTTCATCCCCCCCATTCACTGTCACTTTACACTGACACACTCCCCTCCACAGTCTCTCACCACCCCCTCCATCCCCCATTCACTGTCACTTTATACTGACACACTCCTCAACACAGTCTCTCACCACCCCCTTCATCCCCCATTCACTGTCACTTTACACTGACACACTCCTCAACACAGTCCCTCACCACCCCCTTCATCCCCCATTCACTGTCACTTTACACTGACACACTCCCCTCCACAGTCTCTCACCACCCCCTCCATCCCCCATTCACTGTCACTTTATACTGACACACTCCTCAACACAGTCTCTCACCACCCCCTTCATCCCCCATTCACTGTCACTTCACACTGACACACTCCTCAACACAGTCCCTCACCACCCCCTTCATCCCCATTCACTGTCACTTCACACTGACACACTCCTCAACACAGTCCCTCACCCCCCTCCATCCCCCATTCACTGTCACTTTACACTGACACACTCCTCAACACAGTCTCTCAACCCCCTCCATGCTCCATTCACTGTCACTTTACACTGACACACTCCCCTCCACAGTCTCTCACCATCCCCTCCATCCCCATTCACTGTCACTTTACACTGACACACTCCTCAACACAGTCTGTCACCCCCCTCCATCCCCCATTCACTGTCACTTTACACTGACACACTCCTCAACACAGTCTCTCACCACCCCCTCCATCCCCATTCACTGTCACTTTACACTGACATACTCCTCAACACAGTCTCTCACCACCCCCTCCATCCCCATTCACTGTCACTTTACACTGACACACTCCCCTCCACAGTCTCTCATCACCCCCTTCATCCCTCATTCACTGTCACTCTACACTGACACACTCCCCTCCACAGTCTCTCACCACCCCCTCCATCCTCCATTCACTGTCACTTTACACTGATACACTCGCCTCCACAGTCCCTCACCACCCCCTTCATCCCCCATTCACTGTCACTTTACACTGACACACTCAACACAGTCCCTCACCCCCCTCCATCCCCATTCACTGTCACTTTACACTGACACACTCAACACAGTCCCTCACCCCCCTCCATCCCCATTCACTGTCATTTTACACTGACACACTCCTCAACACAGTCTCTCACCACCCCCTCCATCCCCATTCACTGTCATTTTACACTGACACACTCCCCTCCACAGTCTCTCACCACCCCCTTCATCCCCCATTCACTGTCACTCTACACTGACACACTCCCCTCCACAGTCCCTCACCACCCCCTCCATCCCCCATTCACAGTCACTTTACACTGACACACTCCCCTCCACAGTCTCTCACCACCCCCTTCATCCCCATTCACTGTCATTTTACACTGACACACTCCCCTCCACAGTCCCTCACCACCCCCTTCATCCCCCATTCACTGTCATTTTACACTGACACACTCCCCTCCACAGTCCCTCACCACCCCCTCCATCCCCATTCACTGTCACTTTACACTGACACACTCCCCTCCACAGTCTCTCACCACCCCCTTCATCCCCCCCATTCACTGTCATTTTACACTGACACACTCCTCTCCATAGTCTCTCACCACCCCCTCCATCCCCCATTCACTGTCACTTTACACTGACACACTCCTCAACACAGTCCCTCACCCCCCTCCATCCCCATTCACTGTCACTTTACACTGACACACTCCTCTCCACAGTCCCTCACCACCCCCTTCATCCCCCATTCACTGTCATTTTACACTGACACACTCCCCTCCACAGTCCCTCACCACTCCCTCCATCCCCATTCACTGTCACTTTACACTGACACACTCGCCTCCACAGTCCCTCACCACCCCCTTCATCCCCCCCATTCACTGTCATTTTACACTGACACACTCCCCTCCACAGTCCCTCACCACCCCCTCCATCCCCATTCACTGTCACTTTACACTGACACACTCCTCAACACAGTCCCTCACCACCCCCTCCATCCCCATTCACTGTCACTTTACACTGACACACTCGCCTCCACAGTCCCTCACCACCCCCTCCATCCCCATTCACTGTCATTTTACACTGACACGCTCCCCTCCACAGTCTCTCACCACCCCCTCCATCCCCCATTCACTGTCACTTCACACTGACACACTCCCCTCCACAGTCTCTCACCACCCCCTTCATCCCCCATTCACTGTCACTTTACACTGACACACTCCCCTCCACAGTCCCTCACCACCCCCTCCATCCCCCATTCACTGTCACTTTACACTGACACACTCCTCTCCACAGTCTCTCACCACCCCCTCCATCCCCATTCACTGTCACTTTACACTGACACACTCCCCTCCACAGTCCCTCACCACCCCCTCCATCCCCATTCACTGTCATTTTACACTGACACGCTCCCCTCCACAGTCCCTCACCACCCCCTTCATCCCCCATTCACTGTCACTTTACACTGACACACTCCTCAACACAGTCCCTCACCACCCCCTCCATCCCCATTCACTGTCACTTTACACTGACACACTCCCCTCCACAGTCCCTCACCACCCCCTCCATCCCCCATTCACTGTCACTTTACACTGACACACTCCCCTCCACAGTCCCTCACCATCCCCTTCATCCCCCCCATTCACTGTCATTTTACACTGACACACTCCCCTCCACAGTCCCTCACCACCCCCTCCATCCCCATTCACTGTCACTTTACACTGACACACTCCCCTCCACAGTCTCTCAGCACCCCCTCCATCCCCATTCACTGTCACTTTACACTGACACACTCGCCTCCACAGTCTCTCACCACCCTCCATCCCCATTCACTGTCACTTTACACTGACACACTCCCCTCCACAGTCTCTCACCCCCCTCCATCCCCCATTCACTGTCACTTTACACTGACACACTCCCCTCCACAGTCTCTCACCCCCCTCCATCCCCCATTCACTGTCACTTTACACTGACACACTCCCCTCCACAGTCTCTCACCACCCCCTTCATCCCCCCATTCACTGTCACTTTACACTGACACACTCAACACAGTCTCTCAACCCCCTCCATCCCCCATTCACTGTCACTTTACACTGACACACTCCTCAACACAGTCCCTCACCACCCCCTCCATCCCCATTCACTGTCACTTTACACTGACACACTCGCCTCCACAGTCCCTCACCACCCCCTCCATCCCCCATTCACTGTCACTTTACACTGACACACTCCTCTCCACAGTCTCTCACCACCCCCTCCATCCCCATTCACTGTCACTTTACACTGACACACTCGCCTCCACAGTCCCTCACCACCCCCTCCATCCCCATTCACTGTCATTTTACACTGACACGCTCCCCTCCACAGTCTCTCACCACCCCCTCCATCCCCCATTCACTGTCACTTCACACTGACACACTCCCCTCCACAGTCTCTCACCACCCCCTTCATCCCCCATTCACTGTCACTTTACACTGACACACTCCCCTCCACAGTCCCTCACCACCCCCTCCATCCCCCATTCACTGTCACTTTACACTGACACACTCCTCTCCACAGTCTCTCACCACCCCCTCCATCCCCATTCACTGTCACTTTACACTGACACACTCCCCTCCACAGTCCCTCACCACCCCCTCCATCCCCATTCACTGTCATTTTACACTGACACGCTCCCCTCCACAGTCCCTCACCACCCCCTTCATCCCCCATTCACTGTCACTTTACACTGACACACTCCTCAACACAGTCCCTCACCACCCCCTCCATCCCCATTCACTGTCACTTTACACTGACACACTCCCCTCCACAGTCCCTCACCACCCCCTCCCTCCCCCATTCACTGTCACTTTACACTGACACACTCCCCTCCACAGTCTCTCACCCCCCTCCATCCCCCATTCACTGTCACTTTACACTGACACACTCCCCTCCACAGTCTCTCACCCCCCTCCATCCCCCATTCACTGTCACTTTACACTGACACACTCCCCTCCACAGTCTCTCACCACCCCCTTCATCCCCCCATTCACTGTCACTTTACACTGACACACTCAACACAGTCTCTCAACCCCCTCCATCCCCCATTCACTGTCACTTTACACTGACACACTCCTCAACACAGTCCCTCACCACCCCCTCCATCCCCATTCACTGTCACTTTACACTGACACACTCGCCTCCACAGTCCCTCACCACCCCCTCCATCCCCCATTCACTGTCACTTTACACTGACACACTCCTCTCCACAGTCTCTCACCACCCCCTCCATCCCCATTCACTGTCACTTTACACTGACACACTCCCCTCCACAGTCCCTCACCACCCCCTCCATCCCCATTCACTGTCATTTTACACTGACACGCTCCCCTCCACAGTCTCTCACCACCCCCTTCATCCCCCATTCACTGTCACTCTACACTGACACACTCCCCTCCACAGTCCCTCACCACCCCCTTCATCCCCCATTCACTGTCACTTTACACTGACACACTCCCCTCCACAGTCTCTCACCACCCCCTCCATCCCCATTCACTGTCACTTTACACTGAGACACTCGCCTCCACAGTCCCTCACCACCCCCTCCATCCCCATTCACTGTCACTTTACACTGACACACTCCTCAACACAGTCCCTCACCACCCCCTCCATCCCCATTCACTGTCACTTTACACTGACACACTCCCCTCCACAGTCCCTCACCACCCCCTCCATCCCCCATTCACTGTCACTTTACACTGACACACTCCCCTCCACAGTCCCTCACCATCCCCTTCATCCCCCCCATTCACTGTCATTTTACACTGACACACTCCCCTCCACAGTCCCTCACCACCCCCTCCATCCCCATTCACTGTCACTTTACACTGACACACTCGCCTCCACAGTCTCTCACCACCCTCCATCCCCATTCACTGTCACTTTACACTGACACACTCCCCTCCACAGTCTCTCACCCCCCTCCATCCCCCATTCACTGTCACTTTACACTGACACACTCCTCAACACAGTCCCTCACCACCCCCTCCATCCCCATTCACTGTCACTTTACACTGACACACTCCCCTCCACAGTCCCTCACCACCCCCTCCATCCCCCATTCACTGTCACTTTACACTGACACACTCCCCTCCACAGTCCCTCACCATCCCCTTCATCCCCCCCATTCACTGTCATTTTACACTGACACACTCCCCTCCACAGTCCCTCACCACCCCCTCCATCCCCATTCACTGTCACTTTACACTGACACACTCGCCTCCACAGTCTCTCACCACCCTCCATCCCCATTCACTGTCACTTTACACTGACACACTCCCCTCCACAGTCTCTCACCCCCCTCCATCCCCCATTCACTGTCACTTTACACTGACACACTCCCCTCCACAGTCTCTCACCCCCCTCCATCCCCCATTCACTGTGACTTTACACTGACACAATCCCCTCCACTGTCTCTCACCACCCCCTCCATCCCCATTCACTGTCATTTTACACTGACACACTCTACACCGGATACCTGCACTGACCTGTACATTGTGACTGTGCTACCTCGCTCACTTTATCATTTCCTGTTAGAGTCTCATTACATTCAGGTACAGTCCTCGTGCACTAGCATCACTTCATATCGATACAATCAGTCCATGTTTTCTAGCTAATCCATGTATAAATGGCCACACAACACTCTGTAAGTAGTGACTTCTCATTGGTCTGAAGCTTACTGCAGATTGTGTTAAGCTTAAGTCAATAAAACATATCAGCAGAGGTGGGGCATTTAACCCCCAGAAATAGAATGTAAATCATGAGGCATTGAACCGTACAGGCCATTTGTCGCACAAACTTTTCATCCAGCACTCCATTTTTGTTTCATTTCATCCTTGTGCCCATCTAAGAGAGTCTGAAATGTTCTTAATGCTCAAAGTTCACAGCATCAAAGTACACTCAGTTTATTTGGCACCTCCTGAGCCTGATAAAGCAGCCACTCAGTGTTTGTTTATCGGATTGCTTTTATATCTATATTATTGTGTGTTTATGCCTGTTGTGATTCTTGTTATGCTGCACGGGATCCGATTGATTCTTCCTCCTTTACACTCATGTGTTGAAGAATGACAATAAACAATCGTGAATTTTGACTGCGAAGTGAAATATTAGAGTTTGAGAGGAGTCGCAGTGCAGGTACACAACAGAAATGCCAGGGCCACGGTGAGGTCAATAGTTTATTGAGCCATCCATTGAAGAATCTGTTAAGAGTGGGGCAGAGGCTATACCCAACCCCGCTGGTACGTGCTCTCAGGAATGGGGAGAGAAGTGAATGACAGGGGTTGGAGGAGATCCTTGATGATATAGGCTGCTTCTGAGGAGCAGTGAGGAGCATGGACAGAGTCGATGGAGGTGAGGGCAGTTCCCGAACGGACTGGGCTGCGTTTAACATTCCCTGGCACTCTTGGGCAGCGTTGTTGCCATAACACACTGTGATACATCCAATGGGGATGCTCTCTATGGTCTATCTGTAAAAAAAAATGGTCCATGCTCTCTGAAGGGCTGGCGCAGTCTCGGTGGGGAAGATGTTGGGTGCTAAACCCTTGTCTGCCTCCTTCACCAAGAGCCCCATGAGTGCCTTCTATTTGGGAAGCTCGAACGGCCACAGGTATCTTGTACTAGTGTTTACATCACTGCGACGTTTACAATGGCATTAAGCACCTCTGGCTGAAGGATCCACAGGAACAGCTATAATCATAGTGAAGATACTGGTTATCACCTTTCAGCTTCCCAACACTCCGGAATTCACTGTCGGAAAAGTCAAAACAAGGGGCCAGTCATTTAAAACCAAAATTCCTTCTCTCCGAGGGTGGTGTATCCCTGCAATTCTCTGTCCAGAGGGTGGTGAAGATGAATGGTGAAGTATATTGAAGGCAGAGAGAGAGATATATATTTGAAAGCTTGAGGAACTGAGGGATGTGGGAAAGTGGCACAGAAAAGCAAGGAAGGCCTGAGGTAAATCAGCCATGATGATACTGAGTGGTAGGGCGGGCTTGAGAGACCGAATGGCCTACTCCTGCCCCCTATTTTATTTTGTATTTGTGAATTTCCCCTATGGGATTAAAGGGGAGCAATCTATTTCAGAAAGGAAAGGGAGAGGAAACAGGGAACTAGCAACCAGTCACTGGAAAGGAAAATTGCTGGAGTCAATATACCTGACTGGGTGCTGAGGCACTGTGTAGCCCTGTTAACAGAGGTTCTCACAGACATCTTCAGCATCTCCGTGGCGCAGTCTGCTCAGGTTTCAAGGTGGCCACCATCATCCCAGAGCCCCAGAGGGCATCAGTAACCAGCTTCAATGCCTACCATCCAGTGGCACTGACCTCAACTACTGTTTGTATAATGAAATGTTTTGAATGATTGGTTCTGGATCACATTAAATCCCATCTTCCTGCTATATTGCTCCTTTTCCAGTTTGCTTATCACTCAAATCGGACCACGGATGATGCCACAGCCTCTGCACTCCACTCCATCCTGTTCCACCTGGAAAATGATGCTCTTTAACGATTTCACCTCAATATTTAATACAATCATCCCTCAGAAGCTGCTGAGTAAACTATCCTCACCAAGTCTCAGCACCTCTTGCTGTAAATGAATCCGAGACTTCTTGACAGAATGGCCACAGTCAGTCTGTGTTGGCAGAAACATCTCCAGCTCGACATGCTGAGCTCTGGTGCTCTGCAAGGCTGTGTGTTCAGCCCACTGCTGTTCACATGGCTGACAAGTGACCCCAGTTCAGGCTGAATCATCACGTTTGCCAAAGACACAACGGAGGCTGGCCTCATCATCAGCAATGACGATGAGACGGTGTACAGAGAGGAGGTACGGCAGCTGGTAGAATGGAGCAAGCACAGCATCTTGAGTCTCAAAGTGGACAAGACTAAAGAGGTGATGGTGGATTCCAGAAAGGTGTGGACTAACCACTCCTCACTGCACATACACCGCTCCTCCATGAAGACAGTTGGGAGAACCAAGCTTCTAGGGGAATGAACATTACGAATGATCTCACCTGGTCCTTCAACTACATCTTCGGTCAAGAAAACACAGCAGCGTCTCCACCTGCGTCCCTCCCCCATTCTAACTAACTTTTACAGGAGCCTCATCCGGTGTCCTGACCAGCTGCATCGTTGTATAGCACGGGAATTGCAAGGCATCTGACTGCAAGTTCCTACAAAGGATTGTGAGGACTGCTAACAGAATCATCGGGGTTGCTCTTCCACCCATCAGAGATATTCCAAAGGTCAAAGTTTGAAATAAATTTTATTATTTAAGTACATATTGTGTTGGCACGTGGCCAAGCGGTTAAGGCATTGGTCTAGTGATCTGAAGGTCGCTAGTTCAAGCCTCAGCTGAGGCAGTGTGTTGTGTCCTTGAGCAAGGTTCTTAACCACACATTGCTCTGCAATGACACCAGTGCCAAGCTCTGTGGGTCCTAGTTCCGTTCCATGGAAAACTTCGGTGGTGTGGAGAGGGGAGACTTGCAGCATGGGCAACTGCTGGTCTTCCATACAACCTTGCCCAGGCCTGCGCTCTGGAAACCTTCCAAGGCACAAATCCATGGTCTCACGAGACTAACGGATGCCTAAAAAGTACACATATATCACAACACAACCCAGAGATTCAATTTCTTGAATCTCATCAAATCTATAGAACAGTAACTATAACAGGATCAACGAAAGATCAACCAGAGTGCAGAAGACAATAAACTGTGCAAATGCCATCGAAGAGAACATTTCAACTTTTTCAGAGTAGACATACCTCAAAGAGACTTCACAATGGAGCATCAAATTATAGACACAAGAGGTTCTGCAGATGCTGGAAATCCAGACCAACACACACACAAAATGCTAGGGGATCTCAGCAGACCACAAGGATTTCACCTGGATACACCCACCTCTCAAAGATGTGCTAATTACCTAGCCATTGTGAATTTGATAGGAACATCAGGGGGAGTGTTAATGGGCATGTGAGACAAATAAGTGGGGAATGGAAGTACTCTGAGAACTGGCACTTACACAGTGGGACAAATGGCCTCTTTCTTCGTATTAAGGAAATATCAGAATATAAATATAAGATAATAAATTATCTTCAATCAATAAATTTTTTAACAATCATTGTATTTGAACTTTCTGTTGGCCTGTGAGTGACCGGCATCACTCCTCGTCCACAACCTTGTGCTTCCAAATTTCACTATCAACATTTTTATTAATGTTTCATCACTGTTCAAGTGCATTGAAAGACAGAAAATAGCACTGGAGATTGCCAAGGTCTCACCCAGAAGTGAATGCATAATGCTGCGAATGCCAGAAAATACATATAACTGATTCAGTTGGCACTGATGGCATTTTCAAGTCTGGCCATGTGTAATTTTTTAACCAAATTTATTCATAGGAAAATACATACGCTAAAAGAAAAACACAGCGCCAAACTCTTTTACGTTCTCTGAGTCACATGATCAATACACTCCAGCCCGTTCTTCCATTCCTGAAAGGTTTACACTTCAGAATCAGAATTAGATTTATTATCACTGACATATCTTGTGAGATTGGTTGTCTTGTGGCAGTAAGGCATAAAAAATTATGCTAAGTTACAATAGATAGATAAATAGTGAAGAAGTACTGAGGAAGTTTTCATGGGTTCATTGTCCATTCAGAAATCTGATGACAGAGGGAAGAAGCTGTTCCTAAAACGCTGAATGTGGGTGTTCAGCCTTTGGTACGTCCTGATGGCCTTTCGGTGGGGCTAACACTTTTTTAAAACCATAGCATCATTGACACTCATGTGGCCCCCATTTCATTGTTCAAAGGGATTCCCCACCCATCTCAGTTCCCCAATGTCCAGTAGCGGAAAGGGTCTGGGCTGTGGTCGTTCACCACAAAGCCCTTGCACTGGCTACGCCAAGCTTCAGTGCACACCCCAGCACAGTCCTGCAGTTTGCAATGTGCCAGGCAGAATTCGCACTGTGCTGGAAGACCAACACCTTTCCAGCAGAACTTGTACTAAGTTGATGACTTCAGTGTGCGTGTGTGTGTAACAACAGCCCATCGTTCAGAGAGCATCCTTGTGCTATCTATACAAACTTGGGCCCCATCTGTTCTCTGAGGTAGATATAGAAGATAGAGTGATACTATTTTAAGTATCTGGGCATTTCATGATTTATATTTATCCAAAATTCAAAATAGTTCAAAGTAAATGTTATTATCAAAATACATATCTGTCACTGAATACAAGCCTAAGGTTCATTTATTATTATAGTACATGTATCACCACACACAACCCTGAGATTCATTTTCCTGTGGGCATACTCAGCCAATCTATAGAATAGCAACTCTAACAGGATCAATGAAAGATCAACCAGAGTGCAGAAGATACCAAATTGTGCAAATGGAAATAAATAATGACAACATGAGATAATGAGATAAAGAGTCCTTAAAGTGCAAACACTGGTTGCAGGAACATCTCGGTGATGGGGCAGTTAACCCTTCCTATCCCAAGAACTGCTGTGGTTCAAGAAGGCAGCTGACTCCCACCTTCTCAAGGGCTGAGCATTAAGATACCGTTAATCCACAAAGACCACACTTCTTGAGTGAATGGCATTAAATAAAATAGTTTGCATGGGTTATTGCATCATTATCTCAAGATCTACTGTGCATTAATTTGCTTCTGCCACCCATGTTACTGTGCAATTCTAACAGAGATGCTATTGGCTGTACAGAATTTGTATATTCTCCCTGTCACTGTGTGGGTGTCTTCCCACATTCTAATGAGGTTTGGTGAGGTTTTAGTGAGTTGCAGGCATGATATGTCAGTGCCGGAAGCCCAACATAATCCTCGCTGATTTGATTTGACACAAATGACGCGTTTCACTGTACATTTTGATATACATGACAAATAAAGATCTCTTGAACTTTATGCTCTGTCTCGGTGATTGGTATTGGCTTTACCAAACCTTGTACTAAGCAATGTATGTCAGGAATAGAAGCATGGCTACCTTCTCTTGACACACAGCGTTGGCTGAGAGACCCAATAACTCTGCCACAGACAGTCCCAAGCCCGGCTGAGAAAGGAGGAGGGTTGGACATGGGGCTTGCAACCATCCCGTAAAAGCCCAGAGCTACAGAAGTACTAACAGAAGCTCCAAAGACCTCATCGTTGGGAGATGAAGCATCATCACTCAGAAGATGTATGAAGTTGTGTGGTGGAAGTGGAAGCCACAAGGCCGATCAACCTTTTTTCCCAGGACTGAGGATTCTGGCGAGCTGTTGTTCATGGGCTATGCCCCAGTAAGGGTGATGGGTATAGGAAGAAGAAGAGGAGAAGAGACCCAATGGCTCATGAGAAAGTTGTCAGTTCCTTCTCTTAATCTGTTGTGATACCACTATTTGTGAGCCATTTGTAATTGGAACTGAATGCTAACTGCACTTTGCAGATAATGAATCATTATTATTTTTAATCACCTAGTATCTAGGATACCAAGATGAACAACCATTTCCTCTCTAAAGTAAGGTCCATGGAGTCACTATCTAGAAGGAGAAACCAATTGATCATTTCAAACAAACACACAGACAATATTCCTGTTAAGAATAATTCAACCATTCCTACAGTACTCAAATTACAACATAACACACTTCCAATTTCCAAAAAGCTAAACTGCACCAAGAAATATGAAATTTAACCCCAACAATACTCATGCCAGATTGAAATTTGCCAAACAAAGTGGGCACTGAGCCCAAAGTTCCAGTGTGGAAAGTAGAAAGCATACCTTGGCAAAGTCTCGGACATCAAACAGATCGAAGGCTTCAAATAGTTCACTCTTCTTCATGTTGAACTTCTCACAGCAAGCATTTAAAAATGTCCGAATGTTCTTCAGGCAGAGAAACTGTAAAACAAGAAACATCATTAAAAAATGAACAAACACAAGAGATGCTGGAAATCCAGAGAAACAAATACAAAATGCTGGAGGAACTCAGCATGTCAGGCAACATCTATGGTGAGGAATAATGAGCCAACATTTCAGGCCGAGACCAGCGTATGGTTTAGATGGAGTGTGAAATTCCCTCTACACTGTCCCATCACACACTCCAGGGTACAGGTTAGATAGAGGTTGAAGCTTTCTCTACATTATCCCATCACATGCTCCCAGGGTACAGGTTAGACACAGAGAGAAACTCCCTCTAAACTGTCACATCACACACTCCCAGCGTATGGGTTAGATACAAAGTGAAGCTCCCTCCTCAACCTCAAGAGATTCTACAGATGCTGGAACTCCAAAGCACCACACACAAAATGCTAAAGGAACTCAGAGGGTCACACAGCCTCTTTACAGAGGAACAAACAGTCAACATTTCGAGCTGAGACCCTTTATTAAATGTCGACTGTTTATTCCTCTCCATAAATGCTGCCTGACCTGCTGACGCCCCTCCAGCATTTTGTGTGAAACAAAATGAGTCAACTGGGAACGTACACACAGTGGTAACTTTATTAGGTATACCTCTACACTTGCTCAATGATGCAAATATCTAATCAGCCAATTATGTGGCAGCAACTCAATCCATAAAAGCATGCAGACATGGTCAAGAGGTTCAGTTGACTGTTCAGGCTAAACATCAGGTTGGGGAAGTGATGTGATCTAAGTGACTTTGACTGTGGGGTGGTTTGCTTTTCTCAGAGACTGCTGATCTCCTGGGATTTACATGCACACGGTTTCTAGAGTTTACAGAGAATGATGTGAAAAACTAAAAAAAAAAATCCAGTGAGTGGCAGATCTGTGGGCAAAACCGCTTTGTTAATGAAAGAGCTCAGAGGAGAATGTCCAGATTGATTCAAAAAGACAGGAAAGTGACAGTAACTCAAACAGACAGGAAGGTGTACAAAAGAGTGGATGGGCTGCAACAGCAGAAAATCACAAATATAGACTTAGTCACTTCCATAAGTACTGGTCAGTCAGTCCACGTTTCCTATGCCAATCATGATACCAAGTTCAACTACACGTGGACCGTTCTGTATGTTTCAACTTCCTGCCTTTTCATTTGCCTATCGTGCTGCCTCTTAAATGTTGCTGTTATGTCTGCATTCTTTGAATGGAGATTTAAAAATACAATTAAGAGAAACTGTTCCAAAACACAAACAACAAAAGGAAAGTTTTCCTCTATCCCTTTCCTCTCCTCTCTCTCTTCCTGATCAACTTGGCCCCCGTTACCATGTCTTTTTCCCCTCCCCACACACTCAAACACTCCTGTAACTGGGAACCTCAACACCTCCCCCATTTACCTTCACTTTATTCCATGCTCTACATTGCCGTAAGACCATAAGACACAGGGGCAGAATTAGGCCATCTGGCCCATTGAGTCTGCTCCACCATTCAATCATGGCTGATCCTTTTTTCTTAATCTCCTCCTCAACCCCAGTTCCCGGCCTTCTTCCCGTAACCTTTGAGGCCATGTCCAATCAAGACCTATCAATTTCTGCCTTAAATACCTCCAACGACCTGGCCTCCACAGCTGCATGTGGCAACGAATTCCATAAATTTACCACCCTTTGGCTAAAGAAATTCCTCGGCATCTCTGTTTTGAAAGGGCGCCCCTCTATCCTGAGGCTGTGCCCTCTTGTCCTAGACTCTCCCACCATGGAAAACTTCTTTTCCACATCTACTCTGTCTAGGCCTTTCAACATTCAAAAGGTTTCAATGACATCCCCCTCATCCTTCTAAATCCCAGCGAGCACAGACCCAGAGCCATGAAACGTTCCTCGTATGATAACATTTTCATTCCTGGAATCATCTTTATGAACCTCCTCTGGACCCACTTCAATGCCAGCACATCTTTTCTAAGATGAGAGTTCCAAAACTGTTCACAATACTCAAGGTGAGTCCTCACCAGTGCCTTATAAAGCCTCAGCATCACATCCTTGCTCTTGTATTCTAGACCTCCTGAAATGAATGCTAACATGGCATTTGCCTTCCTCACCACTGAGACAGCCTGCGAGTTAACATTCAGCATGTTCTGCACAAGGACTCCCAAGTCCCTGTGCATCTCAGATTCCTGGATTTTCTCCCCATTTAGAAAATAGTCCGCACATTTATTTCTTCTACCAAAGTACATGACCATGCATTTTCCAACATTGTATTTCATTTGACACTTTCTTGCCCATTCTCCTAATCTGTCTAAGTCCTTCTGCATCCTACCTGTTTCCTCAACTCTACCTGCCCCTCCACCAATCTTCATATCATCTGCAAACTTGGCAACAAAGCCATCCTGTCCATCATCTAAATCATTTATATACAGCATAAAAAGAAGTGGAGCCAACACCGACCCCTGTGAAACACCAATAGTCACTGGCAGCCAACCAGAAGAGGAGCCTTTTATCCCCACTCACTGCCTCCTAGCAATCAGCCAGTGCTCTAACCATGTTAGTAACTTTCCTGTAACACCATGGGCTCTTAACTTGGTAAGCAACCTTATGTGTGACACCTTGTCCAAGGCCTTCTGAAAGTACAAATATACAACATCCACTGCGTCCCCTTTATCTATCCTACTTGTAATCTCCTCAAAGAATTCCAACAGGTTCATCAGGCAGGATTTTCCCTGAAGGAAACCATGCTGATATTGTACTATCTTGTCCTGTGTCACAAAGAACTCCATCAGCTCATCCTTAACAATTGACTCTAACATCTTCCCAACCACTGAGGCCAGGCTAACTGGTCTATAACTTCCTTTCTGCTACCTTCCTCCTTTCTTAAAGAGTGGAGTAACATTTGCAATTTTCCAGTCCTCTGGCACCCTGTCAGAGTCCAATGACTTTTGAAAGATCATTTCTAATTCACCACAATCTCTAATGCTACCTCTTTCAGAACTGTAGGGTGCAGTTCCTCTGGTCTAGGTGACTTACGTACCTTTAGATCTTTCAGCTTTTTGAGCACCTTCTCTCTTGTAACAGTAACTTCTTTCACACACTACAAAATCAGGCATACTGCTGGTGTCTTCCACAGTGAAGACTGACGCAAAATACTCATTTAGTTCATCTGCCATCTCCTTGTCCCCCATTATTATTTCTCCTGCCTCATTTTCTAGCCGTCCTATATCCACTCTCATTTCTTTTTTATTTCTAACATACTTGAAAAAACTTTTACTCTCCACTTTGCTCTATAACTTACCAGCTTGCTTTCATACTTCATCTTTTCCCTTCTAATGATTTTTTTAGTTGCTCTGTGTAGGTTTTTAAAAACTTGCCAATCCTCTATCTTCCCACTAATTTTTGCTTTGTTGTATGCCCTTTCTTTTGCTTTTACAATAGCTTTGGCTTCCCCTGTCAGCCACGGTTGTACTATTTTATCATTTGAGTAGTTACCCTCCAATGAGATTCCGTCATCCCTTTGTCACTATCACCCAACCACTCCCAGCTTCTAGTGTCATTTCTCCAACTTCCATCCCCCCATCACCCCTTGTCACCTGGATCCAGTTGTGATCAACCAGCTCTTCTCCATCCCTTCACTATATTATTAGCTAACTCCAATCTATCTTTCAATCCAGATGAAGGATTTTGCCTCAAAACTCCCACTGTTTATGTCTCTTCACAGATGCTGCCTGACCTATAGAGATTCTCCAGCATTTTGTGTGTGTGCTCCAGATTCCAGTATCAGCAGCTTCATGTGCCCACTGGCAGGAGGTACAGGAGCCCTAGGTCCCACACTACTTGGTTCAGGAACAGTTATTGCCCTATGACCATCACGCTCCTGAATCACCTCAACTGAACTGAATCCACAACCTACAGACTTGCTTTCAAGCACTCTACAGCCCATGTTTTCAGTATCTATCTATCTACCTATCTGTCCATCTATCTACCCATCCACTTATCTATCTATCCAGTTATTTATTTACTTATTTATTTTTGCACAGTTTGCCTTCTTTTGCAATTCGGTCGTTTGTCAGTCTTTGCACGTTGTGTTATGAACCCACAGGTTTCATTTACTGTGGACTGTCACTTTAAGAGCACCTGAATGAGCTGGGGCTGTGGTGTTGTTCACTGACTGACTTGCAGCTTGTTTAACTTTAAAACAAGGACACAGTCACAGGAGAGAGAGAGAGTGAGAGAGAGATAGTGTGTGTCTGTCACTTCGTATAATCCAAAGGAGTGGATTATGTTTGGGATATCCTGTGGTGACCACTTATGTGTTAACCCTTGCCTGGCTATGTTGTGTGGCAACCCTTGAAGACGATATCCTTGTGACAGATCACTTTCGGTGATAATTCGCATGTGGATTTGGAATGACACGACGGACAAGATCGACAGCGACTGTTATCTTGTTTGACCATCGTGAAATCTAATACTTTCATTTACCTGTGGAATTCAACGTAACCATCTTTTCTCTACGTTTCACCCTGGATTACAAATACCTCTCTCCTATCATACACTCCGTGGATGAACTGAACTGTCCTATTTTACCATCGCAAGACTCTAAACTTTGTTTCCCCAAGCTCAACTTAGTTTGGGAGCTATGTTACACACATATATAAACATAACACTGTTAACATTTGTTTATCTTGGTTAAGTTACGATATTTTCAGTAGATACCAATAAAGATAGAGGTTTTAACATTAAAACCCGACTCAGTGTGAAATCTCTTGCTGCTGGTTTATTTCTAAAACGTTACAGTTCGTAACAGTTATTTTTCACTGATCCTGTTGTGTTTCTCTGTTCTACTGTAAATACCTGCAAGAAAATTCATCTCAAAGTAGTAAATGGTGGCACATACATACATTGATAATAAATTTACTTCGAACTTTAAACTTTTTTTCCTTAATTCTGTGTCAAATTTCACAACACATGCTGGTGTTGATAACAAACAAGAGAAAATCTGCAGATGCTGGAAATCTGAGCAACACACCCAAAATGCTGGAGGAACTCAGCAGGCCAGGTAGCATCTTTGGAAAAAAGTAGAGCCTGTGTTTCGGGCCAGGACCCTTGGTGTTAATAAACCTGATTCTGGTTCTGATTCTGCCGCTCGTTACGGAAGATTGATTTTTATCTCGTTTATCTTGCTGCCCAAAATGCCCTTGCCAACTTTTCCCCAACAACCAGGGTCTAAAATGACTGAAGATGAAGAGTGTCTTTATCTCTAGAAGTTATTAGTTTCAATCCCAGAGAGTTGACAATGTTATATCAAAAAACACATTCAAGAATAAGTTGATTAATTTATGGACTCGAAGATTATAAGGAGCAGGAGGTGGAGCTGAGGGCAGGATCTATTCACCTATAGTCACACTGAATTAAGAACTTCATTCATAGCATACACCTTCCTGTTTGTGATGTTCTTGCTACTAAGTTTCCAAGTAGTGGCTGGACTTCTGTGAGAGTCCTTGGTAACACAGGGGAAGTCCAAGCTCAAGAAAACAAACCTTCACTATCATCTTCCAGGAATCATAATTGCTTTGATTGTTAATCCTAGCAAATGCGTGCAACAGATAAATTCAGCTGGCACCCATAAGAACAGGGAAGTGTTCAAGTTTCACGCACTAGATACGCAGTAGGCGACCAGAATTAGAATCAAAATTTTATTTATTATCTCTGCTTTATAGGACATGAAATGTGTTATTTTGCAGCAAAGTGTAAAGACAAAATTACTATAAATGACTTAGTAAATAAATAGTGCAAAAGGAAAGGATTCATGGGCCGTTCAGCAATCTGACGGTGAAGGGGAAAAAGCTGTTGCCAAATCATCGGGTGCGGGCTTTCAGGTTCTTGTATCTCCTCCCAAATGGCAGCAACGAGAAGAGGCCAGGTCTCGGATGGTGAGGGTCCATAGTAAGGAATACTGCCTTCACGAGGCACCACCTGAAGAAGATGTCCCTGATGGTGGGCAGGGTTGTGACCCCTTTGCAGCTTCCATACTAGGCTGTGGTGCAAACCAGTCAGAAAGCTCTGCACCACACAGCAAAAAGAATTTGTGTCTTTGTTGATGTACGAAATCTCCTCAAACTCCTAATGAACTAGAGCCAATGGTGTGTCTTTTTCATGACTGTATCTCTATCTTGGGCACAGGATAGATCCTCCGATGTGTTGACACTCGGAAATTTGGAGCAGCTCACTGTTTCCTCTGCTTAACCCTGGTGTGTGTACTCTTGACTTCCTGTTCTTAAAGTCCACAATGAATTCCTTGCACTTGCTGACACTGAGAGTGAGGTTGTAGTTGCAACAGCCAATATACAGTACCTCACTCCCTGTACACCTCCTTGACCTTACCTGAGGTTGAATTGAACTGACTTTATTTCTTACATCCTTCACATGCATGAGGAGTAAAAATCTTTACATTACGTCTCTGCCTGAATGTGCAATGTGCAATTATAGTAATTTGTAATAAATAGTATGTACAACAGGACAGTCAATATAGCATGGAAATACAATCGTGTCAGCATGAATTAATCAGTCTGATGGCCTGGTGGAAGAAGCTGTCCTGGAGACTGTTGGTCCTGGCTTTAAAGCTGCAGTACCACTTATTGATGGTAGCAGCTGGAACAGTTTGTGGTTGGGGTGACTTGAGTCCCCATTGATCCTCTGGGTCCTTTTACCTGTCACTGTCAATGTCTTGAATAGTGGGAAGTTGACATCTACAGATGCCCTGGGCTGTCCGCACCACTCTCTGTAGTCCTGCAAATGAGGGAAGTTCCCATACCAGTCAGTGATATAGCCAGTCAGAATGCTCTCAATTGTGCCCCTGTAGAAAGTCCTTTGGATTTGGGGACTCATGCCAAACTTCTTCCAACCACCTGAGGTGAAAGAGTGCTGTTGTGCTTTTGCTTAGAGCTGTTTCCCCTCTCTACTCCAGATCCATTGATGTCAATTGGGGTGAGCCTGTCTCCATTCCTCCTGTAGTCCACAACCAGCTCCTTTATTTTTTACCTACAATATTGGTGTCATTGGTGAATTTATAGATGCTGTTTGAGGTGCGCCTAGCCACACATTCATGGGTGTAGAGAGAGTAGAGCCGTGGGCTAAGCACGCAACCCTGAGGTGTGCCAGTGTTGATTGTCAGTGAGGTAGAGATGTTATTTCCAATCTGCACTGACTGTGTGGTCCCAAACGGGATGTTGAGAATACAGTTGCTGAGGAAAGTACAGAGGCCCAGATTCTAAAGCAGGTTTAGATTAATTCATGGAGAAATACAGATTGCAGTCAAGCCTGTAGAATCCATGCTAGCCCTCAAAATCATTTATCATGTTTTATTTTCCTCACAGACCCATCAGGTCTCTTCAAAGACAGCACTAACCTACACACGAGGAGCTAACTAAATTGGAGCTCCCTAGGAAACCCACACAGTCACTGGGGGAGCATGCAAACTCCAAACAGACAGCACAGGAGGTCAGAATTGAACCTGGGGCTCTGTAGCAGCAGTTTTAGTAGCAGAGCCACTGCTTTGTCAGGCCAAAATGCACTTCCTAAGTCATTTGTAATGTAGAGAAATAGAGCAGCAAATGTTCTGCCGGAGGAACTCAGTGAGCAGAGCAGCATCTGAGTAAGGAAACGAATTGTCAATGGTTCAGGTCGGAAGACCATCAGATGTTGGAGCAGAATTAGGCCATTTGGCCCATTGAGTTTGCTCTGTCATTCAATCATGGCTGACTTATTTTCCCTCTCAACCCAGGGCTGAAATGGCTAGCACGAGAGGGCGTGGTTTTAAGGTGCTTGGGAGTAGGTACAGAGGAGATGTCAGGGGTAAGTTTTTTTATGCAGAGAGTGGTGAGTGTGTGGAATGGGCTGCCGGCAGCGGTGGTGGAGCTGGAAGCGGTAGGGTCTTTTAAGAGACAACTGGATGGCTACATGGAGCTTAGAAAAATAGAGGGCTATGGGTAAAGCCTAGGTAGTTCTACGGTAGGGACAGGTTCGGCACAGCTTTGTGGGCCGAAGGGCCTGTACTGTGCTGTAGATTTTCTATGTTTCTATGTTTCTAACCCCTTTCTCCTACCTCTTCCCATAACTTTGGTTGTCCTTACTAAACAAAAACCTATAAATCTCCACCCAATCACTTGCTCTCTACAGCCGTCTGTGCAATGAATTCCACAGATTCTCCACCCTCTGGCTAAAGAAATTCCTCGTCAGCTCTGTTCAAAAGGGACGCCCCTCTATGTGTCCTCTGGTCCTAGTGTTTCCCTTCATGTGTAGGTTCCAACTATGGGAAATATCATCTCCACATCCACTCTATCTCATCCTTTCAATATTCTATTGTTTTCAATGACATCCTTCCTCATTCTTTTAAACTCCAGCAAGCACAGGCCCAAAGCCATCAAATGTTCCTCATGCATTAACCTTGTCATTCCCGGGATTATTCTTGTGAGGAAACAGATAGAATAATAGAGGGAGGAAACTTTCTGTGTGTCTGTGTATTTCTGTGTGAGTGAGAGGGACACGCACTCAACAATCTACAAATTGCTTCTTCCCCTCTGTCTCAGATTTCTGTATGGACAATGAACCAACCCATGAACACTACCTCACTATTTTTGCTTAATTTTTGCAATTCTTAATTAAAACTTCATTAATTTAATTTTAAAATATATTTCTTGTGATAACTCAGTTTTTTTAAGTATTGCAAAGTAATGCTGCCTCAAAACAACAAATTTCATAGCGTATGTTGGTGATCTTAAACCTCATCCTGAAAGAGAATATGTGAGAGAGAGAAATGAAGAAGAATGAGACATTTAATTATAATGAAGACACAAGGTTCAATTAAAAGTCAAGTGTCTCTACATACTTCAGAAGAGACAGCACCAAAGCAGCAAGGCATACTGTGGCTCCTAACAAAACACTGCCCTTCTGGCTGGCTGTACAGTATACTTATGATGCGTATATACAATCAGTGGCCATTTTATAAGATATATAAAGATTATAAAGATATATAAAGATTATTAGATATAGGTGTGGAACCCAGTGTGGTCTTCTGCTGCCGTATTCTATCCACTTCAATGTCTGAGATGTTGTGCATTCACCTCTGTTGTAACGTGTGGTTATTTGAGTTACTGTAACCTTCCTGTCAGCTTGAATCAGTCTGGCAATTCTTCTCTGACCTCTCTCATTGACAAGGTATTTTCACCCACAAAACAGCTGCTAAAAAGATGTTTTTCTTTTATTTTTCACACCATTCTGTAAACTCTAGAGCCTGTGGTATGTGAAAATCTCAGGAAATCAGCAGTTTCTGAGATACTCAAACCACCCCATCTGGCACCAACAATCATTCCACAGTCAAAGTCACTTGGATCACATTTCTTCCCCATTCTGATGTTTGGTCCAAACAACATCTGAACCTCTTGGCCATGACTGCATGCTTTTATGCATTGAGTTGCTGCCATGCGATTGGCTGATTGGGTATCTGCATTAATGAGCTGCTGTACCTGATAAAGTTTCCATTGTATATTTATAATAAGTACAGTATATATTTCCTCTAAATCAATGGTACATGTCTTGAACAGCTTACATTGTTACTAGCTGCCTACATGATTGTAATATGTTAGCAATGCAACGTAACTACTCTGTCTCTTTACTGTTAATCAGTTATTAGCATCTATGCAAATTTCACTTCTGAGGAAGTTTTGAGAAGCCTTCTGTTTGAATGGCCCATTTGAATGATATAAATAGCAACCACCAAGTGCCTTCTTGATGATGCAGTTCAGTATTGCCTGGAACAAAAACCTCCAAGTATCTGCTGTGGAACTTTTTACATCCACTTGAAATCTCCAGAGAGAATTTTGGTTTATCAAGTTCAATTGAAAGATGAATACAGCATTTTCTTGGTGCTGCACCTGAGAGTTAGCCTAGATCAATTTCTTTTTGGCACCATAGCAACCCCACAGACGTCTGACTCATAACACATACAAAATGCTGGAGGAACTCAGCAGGTCAGGCAGCGTCGAAGGAAAGAAATAAACAGACCTGAACCTGATTAAGGTTGTTGGTCCGACATGTCGACGGTTTATTCATTTCCATAGGTGCTGCCTGAGCTGTAGCATATTGCTTGTGCTGCACTGGATTTCCAGCACCTGCAGAATCTCTTGTGTCTGATTCACAAGCAAGGATGTCATCTGCCTGCAACACTGACATTTCTATAGGGACTTTATTCTGTGCAATCTCATTTTGAGGATTTAAAGGTTCAGTGTGTAATTGCAGATTTTGCTTTAAAATAGTATTTTCAGTTTTTTCACACTTTTTGTCCCTCTTTCCTCCGGGAGAAGGCTCAGGAGCTTGAAGACTTGTACGGCCAGATTTGGGAACAGCTTCTTTCCAACTGTGATAAGACTGCTGAACGGATCCTGACCCGGATCTGGGCCGTATCCTCCAAATATCCGGACCTGCCTCTCAGTTTTTTTGCACTACCTTACTTTCCATTTTTTTGTTTTCTATTTATGATTTATAATTTCAATTTTTAATATTTACTAATTTTTACTATTTTTAATATTTTTAATATTTAATATTTGTAATCCAGGGAGTGGGAAGCGCAGAATCAAATATCACTGTGATCATTGTACATTCTAGTATCAATTGTTTGGCGGCAGTAAAGTATAAAGTATAAGTTTTCCCAAACAACTTTAGGGCAGAGCTGTTCGACATGCACTACAGTGGATGATGCTAACGTGTGTCTTTGTAGGATATGTAAAGTCTGGAGTTGGATTCAGATTCCGATTCGGATTTGGATTCGGATTTTGATTCCAATTCAGATTTGGAGAGGAAGGAATCTGATAGGAGACGAGAGTAGACCATGGGAAAAAGGGGAGGAGGGGGAGCATCAGAAAGAGGTGACAGGCAGATAAGGAGAAGAGACAAGGCGAACGGGCAGCCAGAATGGGGAATGGAAGAAGAGAGAAGGGGAAGGGGAAGAAATTACTGGAAGTTGGAGAAATTAATGTTCATGCCATTAGGCTGGAGGCTACTCAGCTGGAATATGTGTTGGTCCTCTAACCGAAGTGTGGCCTCATCATGGCAGTACAGGAGGCCATGGACTGACAGGTCAGAATGGGCAAAGGGGATCAGAATTAAAGTTAACTTAATCTTAAAATAACATTCAATTCTGAGATAAGGAGACCAAAGTTGTGCACAGTATCCATGTATGGTCTCACCAAAGCTGACTGGCAACTTCTGCAACACCATTAGTGCCAAATGGTATCGGTCTCTGCTGTCCTTTGGGTTCATCAGCTACATGGAGAGGGGCAGCTTATTTCCATATTGTACTGCCTCGACTGAACGTAGCTAGGATGCAACATCCATGGCCTCCCTCACTCAACATCACTTTGAGTCCCCCTCAAGAAAATAGAAAAGAGTTCAGGCCAGACAACAGGAATACTGCAGATGCTGGAAATTCAAGCAACACACATCAAAGTTGCTGGTGAACGCAGCAGGCCGGGCAGCATCTCTAGGAAGAGGTACAGTCGACGTTTCAGGCCGAGAACCTTTGTCAGGACTAACGAAGGGTCTCGGCCTGAAACGTCGACTGTACCTCTTCCTAGAGATGCTGCCTGGCCTGCTGCGTTCACCAGCCACTTTGATGTGAGTTCAGGCCAGAACTGGATTTTGGATTCACAGAGCACAGAGCCACACAGCACAGGAACAGGTCTATCACCAAACATGACGCAGAATTCACGACTAAGGATCAGGATCAGGTTTAATATATACTGTGACATTTGTTTACTTTGTGGCAGCAGTACAATGCAATACATGATAAATATAGAAACCAAAAACAGAACTACAGTATATATGTGTATGTTAAATTGTTAAATTAAAACAAATAGCGCAAAAGCAGAAATAAATAAAAAAGTAGAGAGGTAGTGTTCATGGGTTCAATGACCATTTAGACAGCGGGAATTAAAGTAAATCCCCTTGCTTATACATGATCCATATTCCGCCTTTTCCAGCATGTTCATGCATCTATTCAACACCAGTCTCCGAAGCAATAAACATACTCCTATGCAGTTATGGATGCTCAAAAATATTGCATTCATTTCCCTCTTCCAAATCATTCATGTGTACAAAGGCACACATCCAGCAGTCTATTAACCAGTTTTCAATCCACGCTGAAATACTGTCCTAACCCCGTGTACTTTAATCTTAAATGTAAACCACTGAAATTCTAAAGACACTGCATGTCCAACAACTATGTCACATCCATTTTGTTTCACTGTTTTTAATAATTTCTTAGTATTTAATGCATGTTTTTAAATATCAAGGACAATGTTAATAGATTTTAAAAGCCTTTGAGAGGCAGAGATATTCAACCACTGTTACATCGTGAAATTTGCAGTGCAATGCAATACATGATAATATAGAAAAAGTAAGCAAATCAATTACAGTAAGTGTATACATATGTGCATTAAACAGTTAAATTTAAAATAGTGTAAAAACAAAAATAATATTTTTTAAAAAGTTTGTGGTTTCAATGCCCATTTAGGAATCAGGTGACAGAGAGGAAGAAGCTGTTCCTGTGTGCCTTCAGGCTTCTGTACCTCCTTCCTGATGGTAGCAATGAGAAGAGGGCATGTCCTGGGTGATGGGGATCCTTAAGTTTGGCATGGGTGACTCTGTCAAAAGCCCAAGCCTAAAGTCCTGACTCCACCCAGCATAGATCTCCAGGACACTGAGACACACAAGCCTCCAAACCATAGCAAGTTTGTAGTCCTCTTGGAGGTGTTCCTATCTAAGAATCTCTTCAATGTCCCTAATGTATCAGACTCCATCATCCACTATCCCTGGCAATGCTTTCCAGTTGGCCACCCCACCACTCTGTACAAAGCCTACCTCTGACATCTCCGCTAAACATTCCTCTACTCACCTAAAAGCATGTCTCAAGTATTAGCCACTGCTGTTCTGGGTAAAAAGCCTTGGTTTCCCACTCTGTATAATCGTATACACCTTTTACAAGGCACCCCTCACCCTCTGCTCCAAAGAGAACAGCTCTAGCTCACTCAGCTTTCCCCATAAGACAAGCTTACTAATTCAGGCAGCATTCTGGTAAATCTCCGCTGCACCCTTTCCAAAGTTTCCACATCCTTCTTACAAATGAGGCAACCAGCACTGAACACAATACTTCAACTGTGGTCTAACCAAAGTTTTTTTTATAAAGCTCAACATTTCCTCAGGGGTCTTGAACCCAAACCCCTGACTAATGAAGGCCAAAACACCATTCACCTTCTTAATCACCCTTTGTTATGCAAAGCTTTTCATCCTTCAGCTGAGACCACACAAGCTCTGACCAGTATTCCTGAAGGAAAATATCCAGCTTCTACTGTCCCTGAGTTTGGGAAACTCCTCATCAATCCACTACCAAATTAGAGGGTCACTGCCTAACATCATACTGCTGAGTCCCTAAATCTCTGGGCTCCATGCTAGGCATCCATTAGTCTTGTGAGACCATGGATCTGCGCCTGGAGAGTGAAGACTTTCCAGGGCGCAGGCCTGGGAAAGGTTGTATGGAAGACCGGCAGTTGCCCATGCTGCAAGTCTCCCCTCTCCATGACACCGATGTTGTCCAAGGGAAGAGCATTAGGACCCATACAGCTTGGCACCAGTGTCGTCGCAGAGCAATGTGTGATTAAGTGCCTTGCTCAAAGACACAACACGCTGCCTTGGCTGGGGCTCGAACTCACGACCTTCAGATCGCTAGTTGAATGCCTTAACCACTTGGCCACGTGCCCACACTCTGGGAAATCCATCCCTCCAATCTGGTGACTGCCATGCCGTTCAGGAGATGTGGCTCCATAACAGTTTAACCAAAGGGGTTAACTTCACTTGCCCCATCATTGAAATGTTCCCAAAACCAATGGACTCCTTTCAGGGACTCTTCATCTCATGTTGTCGATACTTATTGTTTATTTATTTATTATTATTACGTCTTTCTTTTTTTGAATGCCGGAGTTGGTGCGATCTTTCACTGGTCCTATTATGGTAATTATTCCATAATGGATTTATTGAGTATGCCCACAAGAAAATGAATCTCAGGGTATTAAGTGGTGACATAAATGTACGTTGATATCAAATTTACTTTGAACTTTGAATTTTGTCCATTCGGATGAAAAAGTAATTTGCCTTGTTAATCATTTTTGTTTTGGAAATAGAACCTTACCTCGCGTCAAGACATTGTAACAGTGATGAAGTGCTTTGAGAGGTTGGTCAACCAGTACAGATCAGACATAACATCTTGCCATCACTGACAATCCACACAGGCACACCTCAACGACGCGTGCTCAGCTTACCGCGTTGCCCTCTCTACACTCATGACTGTGTGGCTAGGCAGAGCTCACACATCACCTTTCAATTTGTTGATGGCACCTCTGCTGTCGGTAGAACGTGATAAGGCGTTCTGGCGTGAGATAGATCAGCTGGTTGAGTGGTGTTGCAAGAACAATTCACTCAACATAAGCAAGACCGAAAAGTTGATTGTGGACTTCTGGAAGGGGAAGCCAGGAGACCACACAACAGTCATCAGTGAAGGGGCAGAGGTGAAAAGGGTGAAGCAGTTTGAAGTTCCTGGGAGTAAATACCTCTGAGGATCTATCCTGGGCCCAACATATTGATGCAATCACAAAGAAGGCAAGCTGGCATCTTTACTTCATTAGGAGCTTGAGGAGGTTTGGTATGTCACCAAAGATGCTTGCAAATTTCAGTAGCTGTAGGTGGAGCACATTCTGACTGGCTGCATCACCGTCTGGTACGAAGCCTCTCATGGACAGAATCACAGGCAGGTGCAGAGACCTGTAGACTCAGCAAGCTGCATAACACACCCCACCACCTTCACGAGGCAGTGCCTCAAGAAGGCAGCATCCTTCATTGAAGACCTCACCATCCACAACGTGTTCTCTTCACATTACCTCAACTGCTGAGGAGGTACAAGAGCCCGAAGACCCACGCTCAACATTTTATCAACAGCTGTCGGACTGCTGTGCTGCGCATGAACCCATCGACAGTACTTCATTATTCATCTTCTGCATTACTAATTTATATTGTAACTTATAGTAATGTTTATGTCACGCTCAGTACTGTTGCCATGGAACGACAAATTGCCTGACATCCATCAGTGATAATAAACCTGATTCTAATTCTGATTCTGACATGTCTTACACCTTCAAAGCAGCCTTCCTCAGAGGAAGTTACTCATGAATTAAAATCTAAACAACTTTCAAACATGATTTAGAGCAGCAATGTGGAAATGAAATATTGCTTAATTTAACTCAGCTTTATGTCTTCTGCTTATCACAGAAGCTGACAGTAGAGGAGGAAGTCATTTGGCACGTTATATTTATGCCAGCCAGAAACAGCTACAGAAACCCATCCCACTTCCCATATTCCATATGGGGCAGACCGGTGATATGCATGTTGAATTCTCCCATTTCCAGTAACTGCCTCGGTGCCTTTTGATCCGTCAGGTCCCCAGGATCACGCCTCTTTCAACTTTTCCAGCCCCTCGCCGACATACCCCTCCCACTGTTCCCCTTTTCCCTCCTTTTACTCCAAGCCCCACCTAGCAGATTCTATCATCTTCAGCCCTTTGTCACGTCCACCTATCACAACCTAGCTTCTGTTAACATCACCCCTTCCCCATGTGTCTATTAAACCACACGGTACACCTACACTTCACCTGGATCCATCAAAACCTGATGCTGGGTTTCGACCCAGAAACATTGACAATTTCTTTCCTCCCCACAGATGCTGCCTGACCTGCTGAGTTCCTACAGCCGATTGTGTGATGTGCCCACCTATCATCTCCTAGCTTTTTCCACCCTTTTTCCTTCTATCTCTTTATACTGGCTGCTTCTCATCTACCTTTCAGTCCTGATGAAGGATCTCATCCTGAGATTGTCCCTTTCCCTTCATGGATGCTGCTCAACCTGCTAAGTTCCTCCATCACGTAAGGCATAGTAGTGTAGGGAGTTAGCGCAATTGCTGTACAGTGCTAGCGATCTCTGATAGGGGTTCCATTTCCACTGCTGTCTCTAAGGAATTAGTACCTTCCCTCTATGGGCTTCCTCGGTGCTCCAGTTTCCTCCCACCTTCCAAATATGTATGGGTTAGGGCTTGTGAGTTGTGGGCATACTATGTTGGTGTCAGAATCTTGGTGACATTTGCCGGCTGCCCCCAGCACAATCTTTGGACTGTATAGGTCATTGACATAAACTATGTCTCTCACTGTATGCTTCAGTGTCTCGATGTACATGTGACAGAGAAAGCTAATCTTTAATAAGCAAAAATCATCTTTTGGGTGCTGCTCCACTTGGTCTGGGCTTGTGCAGGTTACAACTCCATATGGTCCTCCAGGCCCTCTTTAAGTGTTCTAACAGCAGAGAGAAGAGGTGAGACTTTGCTGCTGCATTCCCCCCAACCACCAGCGCTTACCCCCTGCCAGAAGCTATCCAGGCACTTAGGAGGCAGGGTCTCTGTCTAAAATTCCTAAGAGTGGGAGCCCCACAAGCTCATGACAGCTACTGACTCCTTTTCAGAGTTCAAATTGCAACCCACTTGTTTTCTCGTCCCTCCCATCCCTCATGGTTGGTTCTTCTCCCAACTAGAACAGATGCTTCAGCAAATTGATGCCTGTTGGTTAGATCTGCTGAGGGAAATCTTGTTTCCCTGCTTTGGCTCTTGTCAGAATGTTAATCTGTTTGCCTGTAAACGAGAAGACTGCAGGACTTAGTCTAACCCCACCAGCCCATCTTGTCCTGTTACAGGTTTTTCAGAATGAAATCTGTTACATTTACCCAGTCTACTCTGTATATGACCCCCCCCCCCCAAGTTCCTCAGTATCATGATTAATTTTTTTAACTGTCTTGTGGTATGGCCCAGAAAGGTTAAGGATCCTGACGAAGGTCTTGGCCAGAAACGTCGACTGTACCTCTTCCTATAAATGCTGCCTGGCCTGCTGCGTTCACCAGCATTTTTTTGTGTGTGTTACTTGAACTTCCAGCATCTGCAGATTTCCACATGTTAAGGTTAAGGATAATTGAGGAAGCTGCTGTTAGGGTGAGGATATTTCTCTTCCCCTTAATAGATGCCTCCTCGATTTAATTGCAACCCTCCAACGTAATTCACTCTCCCCTCACTCTCTGCACTATTTAATACTCCAGCCAACTGAACCCGACCCCCAACACTCAGTTCACTGTTTAGTACTCCACTCACTCCAATTCCACTCACCCTTCCTTCAATGAACTACTTAACAGCACTTGTGCATACAAGGAGCACTGCCATGAGACAGCTACCTTCATCATAGAAGCCACACCATCCAGGCCGTACTGCCTTCTCACTGCTACTATCACGAAGAAGATACAGGAGCCTCCAAGCTCCACACCACCAGGCTAAGGGACAGTTGTTACCCTTCAACCATCAGACTCCTGAACCATCCTGAATAACTTCACTCACCTCAGCTGTGAAATGATTCCACAACCTATGGGCTCAGTTTCAAGGACTTTACAACTCACACTCTCCATATTATTTATTTATCATATTCGTATTTACACACTTTGTCTTCTTTTTTGAGTGGTGGGGTGGAGATTTGCCTCTACCAAAGGAGGTGTAAGGTGCTCCTTCCCTCCACTAGCCTGCAGGTCACCCTTGGGCAAGGTGTAGCACCTGCTTAACCCTCCAAACACTGATTCGATTTACATGTGACAAACAAAGCTAGTCTTTTAATGTCGCGACCATCCATCGAGAATCTTGCCCCAGCTCTCCTCTATTGCTGCCTTTCCCATCCCAGACCTCCCCAGGGCCAATATTTGTGAAGGAATCTCCAGAGGGACGTATCTGCAAGAAAACCGTGCAGTGGCGTGAAAGCACGGGTGTGCAATTAAAACGGAGATAGTGCTTAAATGGGGAAAGCGTAGGGCAGTGAACCTGGCGGTCATGGGGTTTTTAGGAGACAAAGACTGCTTAGTGCAAAACAAAAAAAAAAGACCTTCCAGGTCTGATTTAGAAGAGTTAAGAACACCAGAATGATGAAGAAACTCAGCAGGTCAGGCAGCCTCATGCAGGGGAATAAACAATTGATGTTTCGGGCTGAGACCCTTCATCAGTCAAGGATCAAGGATCAACTTCATTCACCAAGTACGTCGACATGTATCAGGAATTTGCTGTGGTGTGTCGGTCGGGGTGCGACATGCAACGAAAACAATAACATTCAACATTCTAAAGAATAAAGAATTATAGAAATATAAATTAGATTTTAAGGTACAGATATGGAATAAAATGTTCATAAATGCATAAATAGTGGTTTGTGTTTACATTGTAAACAGCATTATAAAAAGTGGTTTAAGGTGTTTACAGTACAGTGCAGTGCAGTGGCTTAACTGCCTGGGGGAGCTAACTTTTAAGATGGTGTAAAGTTTTTTTATTTTAATAGGCCCTTTGTGCTTTCCAGAAGGGTGGGTCCACAATGATTTTTCCTGCCAGCTTCTTTGTTCTGGACACATATACACTCAGTAACCCGCACAACTGCTTGATAATCCAAATATCTAATCATCCAATCATATGGCAGCAACTCAAGGCATGAAAGCATTCAATCATGGTCAGGAGGTTCACTTATTATGCAGACCAGACATCAGAATGGGGGAAGAAATGTGATACACGTGACTTTGACTGTAGACTGATTGTCGGTGCCAGACAGGGTGGTTTGATTATCTCAGAAACTGCTGTTCTCCTGGGATTTTCATGTATAACAGTTTCTACAGTTCACAGAGAATGGTGCAAAAAAAATCCAGTGATTGGCAGTTCTGTGGGCGAAAATGCCTTGCCAATGAGAGGGGTCGGAGGAGAATAGTCAGACAGGTTCAAGCTGACAGGAAGGTGACAGTAGCTCAAATAACCACAGGTTACAACGGTGGTGTGCAGTAGAAAATCTCTGAAAGCACAACATGTCGAACTTTGAAGTGGATGGGCTACAGTGGATGGGCGCACACTTACTGGCCACTTTATTCAGTACGGGAGGTACCTAGCAAAATGGCCACTGAGTGTAAGTCTTGAATCAAAGTCGCTGAGAGAGTCAATGCAGGAAAGTCCCAATGAAGAGTCTCGTCCTGAAATATCAACAGTTTATTCCTCTCCACAACTTTTGCCCGAACTGTTGAGTTTCTCTTGCTGTTTACGTGTGTTCTACATATAATTGGGCTGCAGCCAGCCCTGAGTTTCAAAAGGAACTAAAACATATGGACAAATACTATATCTATTTTGTTGAGCAAGGAACCTCCTGAAATAGAGGAAGTAGATTTGAATCATTCAGTTTATGTGGCTGTCAGGTTTATAGTGTAGGAAGTTGTGGTGCTTTGAACTAGCACAGAGAGGAGGGTTATTCATATTTTAATCCATAACCTGGTACACTCGTGGGCCCATCAACATCAATATTATTAATCTTATTACTAACATTTGGTGGCCTGATTTTGTCTGTACTACATATAGTACTGTGCAAAAGTCTTAGGCATATATATATATAGCTAGGGTGCCTGACTTTTGCATGGTACTATAGTAATTTTATGTATTGCACTGTACTCCTGCCACAATAAAAAAAAATTTCATGACATATGTGAGTGATGATAAACCTGATTCTGATATGGGTCTCTATCGTGGACTGAGAGTGGGAAGGGGGCAGGGGGAGGGGAATCATGGTTGGGAAAAGGGGAAGGAAGAGGGGAGGGAGCGGGAAGCACCAAAGGGACATTCTGTTATGATCGATGAACCATTTGTTTGGAATCAAATGACCCTGCTTGGTGTCTCAGGGCGAGGCATGTCTGTATCTATGCACCCGCCCCAGGCACCTTTTGTCTGCAACCTGTCCAACACCCCTCCCGCAGCTCTCCCACCCTCACCATTCCCAATGTCCTTTGCTCCCGCCAAACTTACAAACTCGCTGTCCGCTCCACATTGACGAATATAGTACAGTGCAAAAGCCTTGGGCACCCCAGCTTTATATATGTGTACAAGGGGCAACTTACAGCGGGCAAATAACCCGTTAGCCGCCACACATTAACCGATTAAGCTGAACATCTTTAGGGTGTGCGAGGAAACCAGGACAACTGGAGGGTGAACAAGGACAGCGTGCAAACTCCACATAGATAGATCCAGAGGTCAAAGTCATGCAGAGAAACAGTAGAGAAAAAAGGCCCTTCAGCCCGTCGGGACTATGCCAGGACCAGGTTTGTTATCACTGACACACATTATGAAACTTGCCGTCCGGGGGCAGCAGCACCATGCAAGACATAAAAATGACTATCGGTTACAGAATAAATGACTGGCGCCATGGATGAGTAATCATAGTGCTGGTGGATTCATGCAGTGTACAGCATCCACGCTCACAAATCAGAATCAGAATTAGGTTTATTACCACTGACATACGTCCTGAAATGTTACGCTTTGCAACAGCACTATGTTGCAATACATAAAATTGCCTGAGTTATAACTAGAATATATACTAAAAAAAATCAAACAAGTAGTGCAAAAACTGAGTCAAACTAGTGAGGTGGGGTTCATGGGCTCATTGTCAGTTCAGAAATATGATGGTGGAGGGGAAAGGGTGTTCCTAAAACACTGAGTGTGTGACTTCAGACTCCTGGTTCTTCCGTTCTGGTGACAGTATGAGAAGCGGGCCTGTCCTGGGCTAATGGCGTCCTGAATGATGGACGCTGTTTGTTGAGGCATCGCCTTTGGAGATGTCCTCCGTGGTGGGGAGGCTAGTGCCCATGATGGTGCTGGCTAGCCAACCGTCACCCACCCAATGAATCTCAGTTTCGACTCTGCCTGCGTCCTCATCGTCTCTCCCCAGAATCTACCACTCAGCTACATACGAGGGACAGCTTGCAGCGGGGCGGTTAACCTGTTCACCTGTGTTTCTTTAGGATGTGGGAGGAAGCCTGACCAGCTGGAGGCAGAACGTGCAAACTCCCACAGAGACCGGTCTGAGGTCAGCACTGAAGTCAGCTCTCCGGTGCTTCGGCACAGCAGCTCCGAAAGGCTCGTGTGAACTAGCCATGGTTACAGCCTCAAGTCCTGTGTCTGCGACGAGAGCAAAATCTAGCTCGAAGGAGAAATGTATCATCAGAGGTGCCATCCTTCAGATGAGACCCGCCACCACCACGTTCCAACTTGATGCAGACTGAAGATGGTGCGTAAGCAAGGCCAGAGGAAATCTTCTTTCATCTCCTGGCAACGCCTGATTAATTCTCTACTGCTCTATTCTATACTTTCCTATTTAACTTTTAACTTATTTAAAAATATGGATTGGCACATAGATGAGAGGGGTTTGGAGGTATATAATATGGTCAAGGTTCAGGTTAATGGACGAGGCAGATCAGATTGACATAGACGAGATGGACCGAAGGGCCTGTTTCTGTAATATAATACTCTTTGACACTATGACTCTAACCTTCTTGGGACAGATCATCTAGGATTAATAAGCAATCATTCCCTCTCTTAGCCAGTATGTATCTCAGCCAGGTCACCTTGAACACTTTTCACAAAATATTTTTCTGTTCTGTCCATTTCTTAGATCAATCACTGAGTAATGTAGCAGGCTTAATTACTCCAGCATTTATATTCTTGGGTTCTTATGCTCTCTTTTTTGATAAAGGATCAAGATAAAGAGCTCATTATTTTAAAATTAGGTGCTTAGAAATTGTTTCTCTTAATGCACAGAGAATCTCAGGGATTCTCTGGCCCTGGGGGTGATGGAGGCCAGCTCTTTAGATATAATTATTGTCAGTAGATCAGTATTTGCACGAACGGAGAATTGAGTGTCATGGTTCATTGGATGGAGGCCTGGTAGAGATTGGACATGATCACATTACATGGGGTGGGCATGAGGAGCCCATTGACCTGCTCCTATTTTCTTGATTATTGACTTGAAAAATTACCTCTGCTTATCCCTCCACGGGTGCCTCCTGACCTGCTGGACATCCACAGCATCTTCTGTTTCACTTCATTCAGGAGTTATTTCCAGGAAAGGGGGCATGGATAACCTTTCACTGGCAATTACACTCAGTGGCCACTTTGTTAGGTACATGTGTATGCCCGCTCATGAATGCAAATATCTAATTAGCGAATCATGTGGCACAACTCAATGCATAAAAGCATACAGACATGTTCAACAATTGTTGTTCAGACCAAACATCGTAATGGGGAGACATGTGATCTAAGTGACTTCGACCATGGAATGATTGGTGGTACCAGTTGGGGTGGTTTGACTATCTCAGAACTGCTGATCTCCTGGGATTTTCATGCCCAACAGTTTCTCAAGTTTACAGAGAATAGTGCAAGAAACAAAAAAAAATCATCCAGTGAACGGCAGTTCTGTGTGCAAAAATTTTATTGAGAAAGGTCAGAAGAGAATGGCCGGACTGATTCAAGCTGACAGGAAAGCGATGGTAACTTATGTAACCACATAGAGGTGGTGATGAATCAGCAGATAGGAGGGAGATTGAAAGTCCTGCTGAGTGGTGTCACAGCAACAACCTCTCACTCAAGGCCAGCGAGCTGATTATTGACTTCAGGAGGAGGAAACCAGAGGTCCATGAGTAAGGGTTAGCAAGTTTAAATTCCTTGGTGTTATCATTTGTGAGGATCTGTCCTGTGTCTAGCACGTAAGTGCCGTTACAAAGAACGCACGGCAGCACCCCTACTTTCTTATAAGTTTCTGAAAATTTGGTATATCATCTAAAGCTTTGAAAAACTTCTGTAGTTGAGTATTGGGGAGTATATTGACTAGTTGCATCACAGCCTGGTATGGAATGCCCTTGAATGGAAAATCCCACAAAAAAATAGTAGATATGGCTCAGTCTGTCATGGGTAAAGCCCGCCCCACCATTCAGCACATCTACATGCAATGTTGTCACTGGAAAGAAGCATCCATCATCAGAGACCCCAGCACATAGGCCATGCCCTCTTCTCACTGCTGACATCAGGACGAAGGTGCAGGAGCCTCAGGACCCACACAACCAGGTTCAGAAACAGTTATCAGCCCCCCAACCATCAGGCTCTTGAACCAGAGGAGATAACTTCACTCACCCATCACTGAACTACTCCCACAACCTATGGACTCATTTTCGAGGACTCTTCATTGCACGTTCTTGATATTTATTTATTATTTATTAATATTACTATTATTCTTTTGTATTTGCACTTTCTTGTTTTTTACACACTGGCCGTTTGCCTGCCCTGTCGGGTGCAGACTTTCATTGATTCTATTATGGCTCTTGGATTTACTGAGTATGCCTGCAAAAAACAAACCTCATGGTTATATATGGTGACATATGTGTGCTTTGATATTCCTTTGAACATTACAACGGTGGTGTGTAGAAGAGCATCTCGGAACATACAGCACATCAAACCTTGAAGACCATGAGCTACAGGAACAGAAGAGCACAAACATATGCTCAGTGGCCACCTTATTAAATACACGGGGTACCTAATAAAGTGGCCACTGACTGTAAGTCAAGTGTGAAATTGGAAACTAATTCTAACTGCACCTGGTTGGAGCCCTGTGTTCCCCAAGCAAACCCACAATGGAGAGAGAGGAAGTTTAGTCTGGAAGGGGGAGGAACGTTGGCCATTAATGGGTGCAGTAAAACAGGATGTAAAGGAAAATGTCTAAAGCCTACCAAATAGTTGCCAATGCAGCTCAAATGATCGAGTACAATATTAGCATCAGTAGGTTAGGGGATATTAGGAATCATATCCAGTTATGCAAGATTTAGAGGACACTTTAGAAAATGGAGCTGTTTTTGGAGGAAGAGAAAATTGAAGAGTTTGGACTGTCAATTATAATAACTGAAGCACTTTAACTGTCAACATTCACATTCCTACTTTTGGAATTTGTAATTCTTGCACGCAGAAACAACATCCAAAAGAACACGAGAAAATAGGAGCAGACACAGGCTATTTGGCCCATTAATCCTGTTCCACTATTCATTTTTCTCACAACCTCAATCGTTGAAATATTTATCTATCTCCACCATCAATGTATCGAACAATCCAGTCCCTATACCCTCTGGGCCGGCAGTTCCAGAGATTCAGCCAATGGTGAGTGAAGGAATTTCTATACACTTCAGTTTTAAATGACCAGCCTCTTATTGTATATACATGTCTCCTTGTCCGTGCCTCTCCAAGCAGTGAATTTCAGAGTCTCTGGCATCTTGAAAGATGATAGCCAGAACACTTGCTGCCTCTACTTTCACCTTCCACCCACAAGAGTAGGCAAACCAGTGGGGATGGTTGGTGTTGTTGCAATCTTCACCGTAATCAAAGCACTCAGACAATAATGCAGTGCAATACAGAAAACATACTATAAATAACAATAAAAATTTACACATACCGTAGATATAAATTAAGTAAGTAGTGCAAAAAAAGATCAAAAGTAGTTGGGTAGCATTCATGGTTACTGAGATCCAGGGTTGTGAAACTCTAGAGTTCTCTAACCCAAGGGGTTATGGAAAGTGGCTTGTTAAAAGAGGTTAAAATGGAGGTGAATAAATTATTGAAATATCGCGGGTCTCGTACAGAGGCTTTGGGTAGACCATCCATGCTCATAATAAATGTCAGGCCAGGTTTGAGGGGCCGAGAGGTCTACTCTTGCTTCTTTCTTTTTATGGTCTCTAGGAGCTTTTATATTGCTTGCATGGTGGGTGGTGGGGGAGATTGATGCTTTTTCTGAAGCAAGTGGGGGAAGGGGGAGGGGGAAGGGGGTGGGGGAAGGGGAGGGGGAAGGGGGAGGGGAGGGAGGAGGGGGAGGGGGAAGGGGGAGGGGAGGGAGGAGGGGGAGGGGGATGGGGAGGGGAGGGGGAGGGTTAGGGTTGATGTTTTTGCTTCTGTTTCTGTGTGGGAGTGGGGGCATTTGGCATTGCGACATTTTTCCTGTCATTCATTTTTTGTTTTTTTTTCTGTTTCATAGGTGTCTGTGAAGAGTAAGAATTTCAGGTTGTATTCTGTATACATTCTATGATATTAAGTTGAACCATTGATTAGCAGTCGATGTCAGTAAGCTGAGTGCATTGGGTGGATGGAACAAGCTTTAAGGTGTTCCCACGCTCCTGTTGCTTTATCCTACCAGATGACAGAGGTCCTGGGTTTGAGGGGGGGGGCACTGTCCATCAATAGACCTGACGATGAACGTTTAACGTCATTGATAAAAATTAGCATTGGTTTGTTATTTTCACATGCATCAGGACACGGGTGACAACAAATATACAGATTGAGCAGCAAAATAGTGTGGAGGTTAACGCTATCGCGTTACTGTGCCAGAGAACACCGATCGGGTTTGATTCCCGCTGCTGTCCGAGAGGAATCTGTACATTCTCCCCATGACTGTTCCGGTTTCCTCCCACAGTGTCAGGACATATGCTTAGGGTTAATAAGTTGAGGGCATGCTAAGCAGGCCCCGGACGTGTGGTGACATTCATGGGCTGCTTGCAGCAGATTCTTCGGATGGTGTTGTTCGTGGACGCAAAACCACACAATTCACTGTATGCTTCAATTTACATCTACATATAAAGCTAATCTTTAATCTGTGGGCACGCAAATGATAATGTTGTCCTTGGGCATCCCACCGTGTTCTCTGCTCTTCGATTACTTTGTAGATTCAAAAAGCATTGTTTGGTGATCAAATAGTGCCCACGGTTCCACCTGGCATTTGACAAGGGAGAAGGTACCCTTCTAGAAACCTGTGAGCCTCTCGTTTCTCAAAGATCCCACTGTCAGTCATGGCTTAACTTTGCTACTTCCAGAATGTTCTCCAAATACCAAAGTGTTATTGGCTTTGATCTTTGACCCTCAGTGACATTCAAGCCCAATGTTCATTTTGAATAGGATTCCCCCTGTTCCAAGTGGCATCCCTCCCCCACTCGTCGCTACTGTGAAGTGAAACATGTTAAACTGAGCTCATCTCTGTGAGGTGTTGCTATTCGTCATTATTGCCACATTACCAAGACACAGTGAACAGCTTGTCTTGCATACTGTTCATACAGATCAAATCATTCAGTCAGAGCAAAGTGTACATGTCAGAACTATACAGATTCAGACCATATGATGGGATTCCATATCTAATCTGATCTTTGACGAATATGTCTTCTAAACCCAGGAAATTCATGTGTACACCAACAATTCCAACTCTTTTAGGGATGCATGAAAGACTTCTCCCCACTCCAGAATGTGTGCAGAAAATGTGGTAACAAAGCAGTTTCCAGAGTTTTGATAGAGGTACTTGAGGATGTAACATAAACCTCTCCATTTATGACTGTAAGATAAAATAGCAACTTTACTTCCATCTGCACTGTTTACCTGACTTTCTGTGCACAGTAAACTCTCCCTTTGACTTTCTCCACAGATAAAGTCGTCCCCTGGAAACTGAACATCATCGTTAGCTCCTGGTACTGTCTGTGCTTCACAAAATAGCAAACAGCAACCTGTACAGAAAAAGAAACTCCCCTACTCTGCACAAACCCCAGCCTTGGCCTTCCCCTTTCTTTTACAATGGGAACCTGCATTAAACCTATTTATAATCAGCCTTTAGAGAGTTCTTCATCAGTCCCTTCTGCTGGTCAGTGACTCATTGTGAGAGAGTTACTAATAATAGGAGAAACTACACATTGTGTTGTGATCTTTTACAGTGGTGCTAGAAAGTTTATGAACCCTGTAGAATTTTCTCTATTTCTGCACAACTATGACCTAAAATGTGATCAGATCTTCACATAAGTCCTAAACCTAGAGAAAGATGACCCAATTAAATAAATAACATAAAAATATTATACTTGTTCAATTATTTATTAAGAAAAATGATCCAGTATTACATGTATTTGTTGGAAAAAGTACATGAACCTCTGGGGTAATGCATTCTACAAAAGCTATTTGGAGTCAGGTGTTCCAATTAATAAGATGAGATTGGAGGTGTGGGTTGTAGAGGTGCCCTGCCGTATAAAAAAAGACACACAAAGTCAATTTATTGACAGAGGCTGCTCTTCTCCAGAAAGATCTGTTTATGTGCATCATGTTTCGATCAAAACAACTCTCAGAGGGCCTTAGAAGAGGCAGCGTGAAGCAGAAAAAGGCATTTCTAAAGTCCTGAGTGTTTATCAGTCCACAGTAAGACAAATTGTCTACAAATGGAGGAAATTCAGTACTGTTGCTACTCTCCCTGGGAGTGGGCAGCCTGCAAAGATCACACCCAGAGCACGATGTGCAATGCTGAAGGAGGTGAAGGAGAACCCAAGGATAACAGCAAAAGACTTACAGAAATCTCTAGAACTTGCGAAAGTCTCTGTTTATGTATCCACTATACAAAAAACACCGAACAAGAATGGTGTTCATGGAAGGAAACCAGGGAGGAAGCCACTATTCTCCAACAAAAACATTGCTGCACCTCTCAAATTTGCAAAAGACCACCTGGATGTTCTACAGTGCTTCTGGGACAATGAATTCAAAATTGTTTCAAGACACTTTACAGAAGAATGTCAGGGTAGCAGTCTGTCACCTGAAGCTTAATGGAAGTTGGATAGTGCAAGAAGACAAAGATCTGAAAGACAACAGTAAATCAGCAACAGAATGGTTTAAAAAGAAGGAAATTTGTGTTTTGGAATGGCCGAGTCAAAGTCCTGACCTTAATCTTATAGAAATATTGTGGAAGGACCTGAAGCAAGCAGTTCATGCAAGAAATCCGACCAGCATCCCACAGTTGAAGCAGTTTTGTAAGGAAGAATGGCCTAAAATTCCTCCAGGCCGATGTACAGGGCCATTCAACAGTTACCAGAAACGTCTGGTTGAAGTTATTGTTGTACAAGGGGATCATGCCAGTTACTGAAAGCAAAGGTTCACGTACTTTTTCCAGCAAATACATGTGATATTGGATCACTTTCCTCAATAAATAAATGAACAAGTATAATGTTTCTTTTGTGTTATGTATTTAAATGGGTTCTCTTTATCTAGTTTCAGGACTTATGTGAAGATCTGATCATGTTTTAGGTCATATTTATGCAGAAATAGAGATAATTCAACAGGGTTCACAAAATTTCTAGCACCAATGTAGCTCCCTGGGACATGTTGGAAGGACCAGCTGTGTGCAGCCATTGTAAATACAGAGAAGAGGGACACAGGATGAACACAGAGTGAACACATCCACCACGGGCTTGACCCACAAGATTGATCCATGAATCAAAAGCACTTGTTCTAACTAGATGAGATGAGGTGAGGGCCTCCGTCGGTCAGAGTTGACCGTGGATAATGCATCCTAGCTGTCTAGACACGCAAGCCTGGGCAGTATGATATGGAGAGCAAGCTGTTGTCCGTGTAGCAAGCTCCTCCTCTCCATGCATCTGATGAACCTAAAGGAATGGCAGAGACCAACGCAGTTTGGTAGCAGCAGCATCACAGGAGTTGCCAGTCAGAATTGAACTCAATGTGAGACTGCTTTAGGGACTCCAGCTACAGATTTTTCCCTCAGGGTTTGCTCTTGAAGCCTTCCCCATGAGTGAGTATAGTCACAAGGCAGCGGAGGTTTGAGATCCGAGTTTTCCTTCTCCTAGATGAGCAGCCAACCACAGCTAACGAGTTCTATTTGCCTGAAGAAACTGGTTTTAAGGCACCAGCAACCCACCTTTGCCCGTTCTCCTGTCAGAGGAAACGGTTCCACCAGGATTAGTAGCTAAGCCACACGTGAAGGCCAGGAGCTGAACGTGGTTGTCAGAGGCTATATGAGGCACACGCCGTTGGGACCATTTAATAGGTAATGGGACCTTGTTCCCATTACCACCCCCAGCTATAACAACCTTAACTAGGTAGCGCTATCAGTTCTAACAATATAAACACTACAGAAGCTCAAAAGATGGGTTACACATGAAATGTAACCCACTTCCCAACACCATTAAAACTGCTCCAACGTCTACAAGACATGTGTCAGACTGAATGCTCTCTACTTCTCTTGATGAGTTCAGCTCCAGCAAATCCCGACGTGCTCAATGACAACCAGGACCTATCCCAATAACTCTTAACAATTTTTATAGAGCTGCCTTAAAATGCATCCTAACTGGGTGCACCACACTCTTGTAAAGGTAAGTGCTCCAGTCAAGACTGCAACCCAGTCTCCCCTCTATGGGCTCTCTCTACAATCCTTACTGCCTTGGGAAAACAGCCAACATTATCAACAATCCACCCCCCCCCCCCACCCTGGTCATTCCCTCCTCTCCCCTCTCTTACTGGACAGACAATATAAAAAGCCAACAAGCACGTATCACTAGACTCAACAACAGCTTCATTCCCTCTGCTATCAGAGTCTTGAACAGATCTTTAACCTGCTAAAAGATGAACTCTTGATCTCCCAGCCAATCTAATCAGATCACATGCACTGTACTTGTTCCCCTGCATTGTACCTTCTCTGTAAGAGCAATGCTATATCTTGCATTCTGTTTTTACTACCTCAGTGAAATTATAGAAACATAGAAACATAGAAAATAGGTGCAGGAGTAGGCTATTCGGCCCTTCGAGCCTGCACCGCCATTTATTATGATCATGGCTGATCATCCAACTCAGAACCCTGCCCCAGCCTTCCCTCCATACCCCCTGACCCCTGTAGCCACAAGGGCCATATCTAACCCCCTCTTAAACATAGCCAATGAACTGGCCTCAACAGTTTGCTGTGGCAGAGAATTCCACAGATTCACCACTCTGTGTGTGAAGAAGTTTTTCCTAACCTCAGTCCTAAAAGGCTTCCCCTCTATCCTCAAACTGTGACCCCTCGTCTGGACTTCCCCAACATCGGGAACAATCTTCCTGCATCTAGCCTGTCCAATCCCTTTAGGATCTTATACGTTTCAATCAGATCCCCCCCTCAATCTTCTAAATTCCAACGAGTACAAGCCCAGTTCATCCAGTCTTTCTTCATATGAAAGTCCTGCCATCCCAGGAATCAATCTGGTGAACCTGCTTTGTACTCCCTCTATGGCAAAGATGTCTTTCCTCAGATTAGGGGACCAAACCTGCACACAATACTCCAGGTGTGGTCTCACCAAGGCCTTGTACAACTGCAGTAGTACCTCCCTGCTCCTGTACTCGAATCCTCTCGCTATAACTGCCAGCATACTATTCGCCTTTTTCACCGCCTGCTGTACCTGCATGCCCACTTTCAATGACTGGTGTATAATGACACCCAGGTCTCGTTGCACCTCCCCTTTTCCTAATCGGCCACCATTCAGATAATAATCTGTTTTCCTATTTTTGCCACCAAAGTGGATAACTTCACATTTATCCACATTAAATTGCATCTGCCATGAGTTTGCCCACTCACCCAACCTATCCAAGTCACCCTGCATCCTCTTAGCATCCTCCTCACTGCTAACACTGCCGCCCAGCTTCGTGTCATCCGCAAACTTGGAGATGCTGCATTTAATTCCCTCATCCAAGTCATTAATATATATTGTAAACAACTGGGGTCCCAGCACTGAGCCTTGCTGTACCCCACTAGTCACCGCCTGCCATTCTGAAAAGGTCCCGTTTATTCCCACTCTTTGCTTCCTGTCTGCTAACCAATTCTCCACCCACACCAATACCTTACCCCCAATACCGTGTGCTTTAAGTTTGCACACTAATCTCCTGTGTGGGACCTTGTCAAAAGCCTTTTGAAAATCCAAATATACCACATCCACTGGTTCTCCCCTATCCACTCTACTAGTTACATCCTCAAAAAATTCTATGAGATTCGTCAGACATGATTTTCCTTTCACAAATCCATGCTGACTTTGTCCGATCATTTCTCTGCTTTCCAAATGTGCTGTTATCACATCCTTGATAACTGACTCCAGCAGTTTCCCCACCACCGACGTTAGGCTAACCGGTCTATAATTCCCCGGTTTCTCTCTCCCTCCTTTTTTAAAAATTGGGGTTACATTAGCCACCCTCCAATCCTCAGGAACTAGTCCAGAATCTAACGAGTTTTGAAAAATTATCACTAATGCATCCACTATTTCTTGGGCTACTTCCTTAAGCACTCTAGGATGCAGACCATCTGGCCCTGGGGATTTATCTGCCTTCAATCCCTTCAATTTACCTAACACCACTTCCCTACTAACATGTATTTCACTCAGTTCCTCCATCTCACTGGACCCTCTGTCCTTTACTATTTCTGGAAGATTATTTATGTCCTCCTTAGTGAAGACAGAACCAAAGTAATTATTCAATTGGTCTGCCATGTCCTTGCTCCCCATAATCAATTCACCTGTTTCTGTCTGCAGGGGACCTACATTTGTCTTTACCAGTCTTTTCCTTTTTACATATCTATAAAAGCTTTTACAGTCCGTTTTTATGTTCTCTGCCAGTTTTCTCTCATAATCTTTTTTCCCCTTCCTAATTAAGCCCTTTGTCCTCCTCTGCTGAACTCTGAATTTCTCACAGTCCTCAGGTGAGCCACTTTCTCTGGCTAATTTGTATGCTACTTCTTTGGAATTGATACTATCCCTAATTTCTCTTGTCAGTCTCTTGTTACGTATTGATTTGCTGAGTATGCCCACAAGAAAATGAATCTCAGGGTTGTATGTGGTGACATATATGTACTTTCATCATAACTTTACTTTTGAACTTTATGTACATGCGATCTGTTGGGTGGTGTGCAAAACAAATGCTCCACCGTATAAAGATACAAAAATTAGCTTTGTTTGTCACATGTACATCAAGGCATGCAGTGAAATGTGTCATTTGCGCTATTGTGGGCAGTCCACAAGTGTCACCACACACTTCCTGCACCAACATAGCATGTGCAGAACTTACTAGGCCTACTCCACAAGTCTTTGGAATGTGTGAGTAAGCGGAGCACCTGCAGGAAATCCACACAGTTGTGGGGAGAACATACAGTCTCCTTACAGACAGCGGTGGGAATCAAACACTACTTGTTGACCACTGGCATAATAAAGCCACCATACTAACCACTGCGCTATGGTGCCACTAGGTCAATCAGTCTGCTTCTCTCAGCGGTTGGCTCCTCTCCTCGAGTAGCTTGCCTGGTTGACTTCCAGATCGCTCAGCTCCAACTCCAACATTAATGAGGATGCTGGAATTCATATAAAGAACACAAGTACAATTGGGGTTGACAGGAATCCACTGCAGGGCAGTTGCTACTGAGAGAGGGATGCTTAAGGAGGATGAAGTCCTCCTGAATATCAGGCCTCTGAAAACAGTGCCCACCTACAGCGACATTGTGAAGGATAGTCCATCAAAAACATCATGTCAATGCCTCTGTTAAAGTTCAGCTTGACTGTAATAACATAGATTTAGTTGGATATTTATTTCCTTTCCTGTTTTCCCTAATTCCAATACTAGAGGACAATGTAACATAGTCATCACGTGATCTACTAATACATGGCAGATCATTAATCCTTTAATGTTATCACCTTGAGTATCATTTAATATGACTAATGGATACCTAATGTTGCAGCAGACCTGAGTGAAGCAAATTCCAGAGCAGGGTTCCCAACCCTTTTTACGTCATGAGGCCTTACTATTATCCAAGGGATCCGTGGACTGCAAGTTGAGAACCCCTGTTTAAGAGGGAGTCTGCGTAGAACAGTAGCAAGTGAAAGTAACTGCCAAAGATTACTGGGAGTTGGGGTACCATGGCAGAGTAGTAGTCAGCACAACACTATTACAGCTTGGGGGAGGGGGGTCAGAGTTCAGAGTTCAATTCTGACTTCATCTGTAAGAATTCTGAACGCCCTCCCCGAGGAATGCATGGGTGTTCTCTGGGTTTTCCAGTTTCCTCCCGCAGTCCAAAGGCATATCAGTTAATTGATCCATAAAACCATAAGATATAGGAGAAGAATTAGCCCATTTGGCCCATCGATTTTGCTCCACCATTTCATCATGGCTGATCAATTTCTCTCTCAGCCCCAATCGCCTGCCTTCTCCCTGTGTCCCTTCATGACCTGACTGATCAAAAATCTATCAGCCTCTGCCTTAAACATACCTAATGATTTCCCTGCACAGCCGCCCATGGCAACGAATTCCACAGAATATGTCACTGGAAATTATCCGGTGATTAGGTGAGGATTAATTCAGGGGATTGCTGGGCAGTGCAGCTTGAAGAGCTGTAAGGGACTATTCTACACTGTATCTCAATAAATAAATGTAAGTTCTTTCATTGATAAAATCCCTTTATTGATAACTTGTATTATTGTATCTTTCTGGAATGAATAAAGGAGATACTGGGACTTGTGAACATTAGAAACAAACATAGTGCTTAGACCAAATTTCAGAGATCCTGTGTGATTATTTACCTCAGCGGAATGTCCCTGCTCTAACCCCTGATCCAATAGTCTTTAAGATAATCTTAATTAAGCTTTATATGCTCTCTCCACAGAGACAACAAGAAGAGACCTACATTTTCTATGTTGTCATTTGTTATTCGCTAAATAGTTGATACGGAGAACAGGCAGCCAAACAGTATGGAGACGTTTGCAGATATATGGTGGAGAGCATTCTGACCATCTAACAGAGGTCTTAATGGACACATCTAATATCTCTTTGCAACACTCTACTGTTCTTGCAGGCTTCGAGGCAGCCACCATCATCCTGGTGCCCACAAGCGTGATGGTAGCTAGTCTAAATGATTACTGCCCAGTGGTACTGAGTTGGCATACAGGGAGGAGGTAGAGGAGACTTCTCAGATGGCGTGAGAACAATAACTTGAGTCTCAATGTGGACAAGACAAAAGAGATGACTGTGGATTTCAGGAAGGCACGGGTTGACCACTCTCCATTGCTCATCAATGGCTCTGCCATGGAGAAAGTGAAGAGCACAAAGTTCCTTAGTGTGCTCCTAATGGGCAATCTTATCTGGACACACATCACCTCTTATTACTCAAGAAAACACAGCAACGGCTGTACTTTCTGAGGAGAATGAGAAGTGCTAGGTTCCCTTCCCCATTTCTAACAACTTTCTACAGGAGCACCACTGAGTGAGTGCCCTGTCTGAATGCATCATTGTGCGGTACAGAAGCTGCAAGGCATGAGGTTGCAAGACCCTACAGAGGATAGTACAAACCACCAAGAGGATCACCGGGGTCTCTCTCCACACCCCTCCCCCGACTTGTGACATTTACCGGGAGCATTGCAGACAAAGTGTCCAAAGCATTGTCGAGGATCCCCACCACCCATCCCACAATCTCTTTGACTCACTACCATCAGGAAGGAGGAACAGACGCATCAGGATTAGGGCTGCCAGAGTGAGTAACAGCTCTTCCCTCAGGCTGTGAGACTACTAAATACCCTGTCACCACCAAGGTCTCGTCACCAGGACAGTGCGCTGGTTACTGTTTACCATGCTGTTTAATATTTACCTGTGCTGCACACTTCACATGTATTTTAATATATACTTTATTTACTTATTTGTGCTGCATTGCACTGCCTCTGAGAAACACTGTCTCATTCTGCCCTGCAGAGCTGATGTATGGTTAGAATGACAATAAAGTTTTTTGAATCTTTTGAATCTTGAATCTTTTTGAATCTTTTGTGGTAATATTTTGTTTTATTGAGGGTGCAGCATGCTAAGGAGGAACATTGTTTTATTTGGTTGTATATATACACAGTCAGATGACAATAACCTTGAACTTGAAATGGATCTCGAATGTGTGGTATACAAATAAAAGCTGTTCACTGCATCTTGCAACTCTATAAAACCTGGGTGAAACCGCCCTTGGAATATTGTGTTCAGCCTGGTCACCTCACTATACGAAGGATATAGAATCTAGAGAGGGTGCAGAGGGGATTTACCAGGATGCTGTCTGGATGAGGGAGCATGTCTCAAGAGGATAGGATGAGTGAGCTAGGGCTTTTCTCTTTGGAGCAAAGAAGGATGCACCGTAGATTGATACGGGTGCACAAGATCATATCGGGCGGATAACCAGAGACTTTTTCCCAGGGCAGAACTGGCTTTTCCGGAAGATGACATCGGTGAACAGCACAACCAAGAGCAACATCCTCCAGATGGTTCACAAAGTACTTCTTTTACATCTTCTTTCCCTTTCAAATGAGGTTCTGCTACTGCCAGAGCCTGTGATCTACATTTTGGTAGTGTGTTTTCAGGCTGATCGAGCGCCCCGGTGCTTTGCTGCCTCTGAAGGAGTTTGCTGAGGTTTTGAAGCCAAGGAGCCTGGAGGTGGGGTGCAAGCCCATGATCAACTCCATTTCTCACACACCCCACCAGTTAAAGCATCAAGGAAGATTGAAATCAGAGCGGCTGAGTCTTCAGCACCACCTACCTGCGTGGGAATGGTCTCTCTCTCCCTCTCGTTTGTTGCTCCTGGAGGAAGGTGCCTACGTACGAATGGTCTCTCTCTCTCCCTCCCTCCCTCTCGCTCTCTCTCCCTCCCTCTTGCTTGATGCTGTCGGAGGGCAGTGCTGGAATCCCTGGGTCTTGGGCAAGGTTTCATCGATGCGGTTTGTGGCGTGGACTCTGTAGTTCATGTTATGATGTGTTTCTGGGTTCTGGCCGCTCCTTTTGTTTACTGTTTTGTGCAGTTTTGATCGTGGTGGACTGACACTGCAGCTTGCAGGTAGCGAGAGATGTGGCAATGGGTCGAACTGAATTGAGCTGAACGAATATGCCTGGATTCTTTGGATGCTTTTGTGATTTGGTGTTTCGTATTCTGTGTTTTTCGCTCTGTTCTTTTTTCTTGTCATTTGCGCGATTTGTTCTCTGTTTGCGCGCTGAGGGTTTGATGTTTTTTGTTAAACAGGTTCCGTGGTCATCTTTGTTTTGTGGCTGTCTGTGGAAAGACGAATCTCAGGGTTCTATACCGCATACACACTCCGATAATAAATGTAAATTGAATCTTTGAGTACAAGGGATATAATTTTAAGATCATTAGAGAAAGTATATGGGGATGTCAGATAAATTCTTTGCACAGGAAGTGTTGGGTGCGTAAGGTGACAGTTGTTACATTCGAGGTGGTGTCAAAGGGGGATACATTAGGGGCAATGAGGAAATTAAATAGGCACATGAATGATATGAAAATAGAGAGCTATGTAGGACAGAAGGACTAGATTGATCTTAGAGGAGGTTAGACGTTTGGCACAAAATTGTGGGCCGAAGGGCCTGTACTGTGCTGTAATGTTCAATGTTCTATGTGACAATGATAAACCACTTACTACTGTTCCCTGATTAAATCTCTTGCTCAACTTAAATATTCCAAGCGTTCCTCGGTGTAATCGTCTGTATTTGTGGAGTTTAGATTAAGGTGAATTTATGAGGTACATCTTCTCACATGTGTAGAGCATGCAGCTGTTGGCTGAGAGTGTGGCAGTTCTGCAAGCTCTCTGTTCTTCATTGTGCTCTCCTCTGCGTGTTTCACTTTCAGTTCATAGCCCAACTTCTGCAAATAACTGCAGAGAGAGGGACGTTCTGCTTTCCTCTCTAGCCCTGTTCTCAGCTGGGTCCCCTTTTAAATTATTATATCCCCTACATCCAAAAAGCAACAAATTTTGGTGAATATGAGCAAAATCTAGAACCCATCCCCACCCCGGGTAGTGACGTGATATTTCCCCATGTTTAGACACCACAATGGTGGTGCTGGTTGTCCATCATGTCCGACGATGATAGGAAACCTCTGCAGAAGAGTTTTTAAAGTGAAAAACCCATTGCCCTGGGGCAGTTCCACTCTCTTGACCTCAGAAGTCCGGGCCCAGTGGTACGATCAAGCGTCACAAACTGGGGTCTTCCTTGGTTGCAGTGAATGAACATGATGTCTTTTGTGCGTTGCAGTACCCTGCTCCTGGTGCTTGGAGCTCACTGTAGATCTCAGCCACCCAGCCCAACACTGCAATAGAGCCTCTAAAAACTACAGGGTAGTTCACAGGAACGTTAGCAAACCAAATGGGTGAAACAGTGGTGGAAACAGTCGAGCTACTGAATCGCAGCTTCATCGACCCCAGCTCAATCCTGATCTTGAGTGCTGCTCGCGTGGAGTTTGCATGTACTGCCCGCTGATCTTGCAACTTTCCTCCAGATGCTTGGTTTTCTCCTACAGCACAAAAACGTGCAGGGTGGTGGGTTAACTGTCCCCAGTGTTGGGTGGTAGTCGGAATCTGGGTGGTTTGATGGGAATACTGGGAAAATAGAATGAGATGAGCATAAATAGACACCTGATTGTCAGCACAGTCATGATGGGCCAAATGACCTGCTTCCCTGCTTTATCTGTCTATGAATCTCAATGCACAAGTCACCAGTGATATCAGTTTAGGTTACCAAGAGCTTCAGTAAGTGAATTTCAGAAAGCAAATTCCAAACCCTCAGGACTTAGACAGTGGAATGAGTAAAATGGATTGACGTGCCACAAGGTGGAGGACTAGACGAGATTGGAGATGTTGGAAGGTCATAAAATTGACGGGGGTGGTGGGGGGAGGTTTGGAGTTAGGAGGGTGAACTGGTGACCAGAGAGCAAGAATGGCCAGTTGGGGGTTGGTGCCGATTTTGTGAGCCTCCTATCAAACTTCTATATCAACTCCTACACTCTTATTGAGAATAGCAACTCCAAGACCAGCCCAATCCAAGATTCAAGCTTATTTATCACCTGTACATCGAAATATGCAGAGAAATGTGCCATTTGCATCAACAACCAACACACCAAGAGTGTGCTGGGGGCAGCAGCCCACAAGTGCTGTCATACATTCTGACCTATTCTAAAAGGTCCTAAGCAGGGTGACATGCTTTCTCCAATTTTATTTAATATCGTTATGGATAGTTTGTTATGTTCATTGGATAGAGATGAGTTGGGTTTCCATCTTGATTCAGGTAATATATCTTGGCCTTCACTGATGATGTGGCCCTTGTGAGTAATTCCCACAAGACCATGCTTAAAGCCTCAAGATCTTAGAAACTGTTTGTAAGAAAAGAAGTCTTGAGGTAAGAAAACTGATCTTGAGGTTACAAGACCAACATAAAAACAGCAGGAACTCGAGGTAAAATATGGATGACAATCGGTCCTTTCCCTTTTCTTCTAGTCCATTTATCATAATCTATGATTCCCATGTAGGCTAAAGATGTACCTGTCTCTATCCTGAATATGATTAGTGTCTCCATGTTCACAGCTCTGCGGGAGAGAAATTCCTTTTCATCTCCGTTCTAAAAGGCCAGCCCCTTATCCTGAAACTGCTCCCCTGCTTTCAGGTTCTGCAGCCTGAAGAACCTTCCCAGTCTTAGTGCCGTCATATGTTTCAATGAGGTTACTGAAGCTTCTGAGAAAAGCGTCCATCAGCCAACAGCATGAGTGTTCAGAGATCTCCCCACAGCACTCTAGTAACTAAACTATCTGTGATCTGTCCTCTACAGCAACGCAGTAAGAATATCATAATCAAAACCATATAAAGTCGTGACAGAGGGGAGCCATCACCACTGATGTCTGCACCATAGATGCCCACAAGAGATAAGTTAATGACCAGTCCTATCTTCAAAGGCCAAGGTTGAGTCATCACAACACAGGCAACACGGTAGCATCGCGGTTAGTGGAACACTTTACAGCACAGGCAGCCCAGGTTCGATTCCCACCGCTGGCTGTAAGAGGTTTGTATGTTCTCCCCCTGACCGCATGGGTTTCCTCTGGGTGCTCTGGATTCCTCCCACAGTCCAAAGACATACCAGCTGGTGGATTAATTGGTCACTGTAAATTGTCCTGTGATTAGGCTAGGGTTACATCAGAGGATTGCTGGGGGGGGGTGTGGCTTGAAGGGCTGGAGGGGCTTATTCTGTGCAGTATTTAAATAAGTAAATACATAGAAGCTGGTGATAGTTTAGAGTAACACAATACAGAATCAATTACTGTAGTGGGACAACTCAACACCGTAAAAGTGTTGAAATCTACACTCAGTGGCCACTTTATTAGGTAGACCCATACACCTGATCACTAATGAGCCATTCAGCCATTCTAATCAGCCAATCCTGTGGCAGCAACTCAATGCATAAAAGCACGCAGACTTGGTCAAGAGGTTCAGTTGTTCAGACCAAACATCAGAATGAGGAAGAATTGTGATCTAAGTCACTTTGATTGTGGAATGATTGTTGGTGCCAGACGGGGTGGTTTGAGTATCTCAGAAACTGCTGATCTTCTGAGATTTCCGCACACACAGCAGTCTCTAGAGTTTACAGAGAAAAACCAAAAAGCATACAGCGAACGGCATTCTGTGAATGAAAACACTTTGTTTATGACAGAGGTCAGAGGAGAATGGCCAGACTGGTTCAAGCTGACAGGAGGGTGACAGTAACTCAAATAACCATGCATTACAATGGAAGAGCATCGTTCACTTTACAAAACATCAATCGTTTAAGTAGATGGATGATAGCAGTGGAAGACCACAAACATACACTCAGTGTCCACTTTAATAGGCACCTACTAAAGTAGTCGCTGAGGGTATACATTATGGTGAGTCGTCCATTGCTTTCAAGATGGCATCAGGCCCAGGCAACTCCTCCTAGTTCATCCACAGAACTATTTGTCTTTCCTCATTTCTTTCTTTTCACTTCAAGGAGGTTGTGGTCCTGCCAGAGTCTGTGAGTACGAGTCTGTCGGTCCTCGAGATAGCGGGGTGGCTTGGAGAAGCAACGCAGAAGATTCTAATATCGGAACAGCGAGTTGCTGGTCTCCGATCTCGTTGCTGCAGGAGTGACCTCCCTTCGCTGGGGGAGAGAGTTCATCTGAGATACTGAAGAACTGGGTAACGGACTGCAGTCTTGATGGATTTTGGATCCAGGGTGCTCTGGGGGCCTCTGCTGTTGCACACGTGCTGGTGGTGGGCGGGGGGTGGTGTCAGTGCCTCTGCTAGTGCAGGTGGGATTCAATGCTTCTGCAGATCTTGTGCAAAGGGAGGGTGTAGGGGGGCTTTGGGGCTTTCATGTTTCGATCATTCAGTCTATGGGGTTTCTTTGCTTTGTGGATGTGTGTGAAGAGGAAGAATTTCAGGTTTTATACTGTACACATATGAAGTGATCCTTTGAGTGACATTAGTCCTGTGTTGTTCTGTGCTTTCGTTGTATAACTTCAGTACCATACATTGCCCTGTGTTTCTGTGAAACATTGCCTTGCTAGAATGTGTTAAACTCCCCTGTGCATCGCTCTCTATTTTAATGTGATGTATTGTCATTGTTTCACTTTGCTCATTCTTTTAATGTTTACATTGCCTGCTTTAGTCTGAAGTATTACTTTGTATTTAAATACATTACATTGTCCTGTTATAATACAAAACATTTTACTGCTCTGCGATGCACAAGGCCATTCAACATAGAGGCAGAATTAGACCATTCGGCCCATCGAGCCTGCTCCGCCATTCCATCATGGCTGATTACTATCCCGCTCATCCCCATCCTCCTACCTTCTCCCCGTAATCTACAATGCCCTTTCCAATCAAGAACCTAAGAACCTCTGCTTTAATTGTACCCAGTGACTTGGCCTCCTCAGCAGTCTGTGACAATGGATTCCACAGATTCACCACGCTCTGGCTAAAGAAATTCCTCCTCATTTCTGTCCAAAGAGACATACTTCTATTCTGAGACTGTGTCTTTAATCTCATACTCTTACACTATATGAAACATTCTGTCCACATCCACTCTGTGCAGGCTTTTCAATATTTGCTAGGTTTCAACGGGATCCTCCTTCATTCAAAGTACATTTATTATCAATTATGTGTACGTAACACAACTCTGAGATTCATACTCCCTTACAAACACCATAGAACGCGTTCAAGAAAACATCAAACACACAATGTACAAAAAAAAAGAACAAATTGCACAAACAGCAAAATGCAAGCGGACAACACATCAAATATCAAACATCAAACCAGGAATCCAATAGAAGAGGACAGAAGGCCATAGGAGAAAGAAAAGAGGGAGAAGCACAAGAGGGAGGTGATAGGCAGGTAAGAAGATAAGATGAGAGAGGGAAAAAGGCGATGGGGAATGGTGAAGGGGGGGCATTACTGAAAGTTCAAGAAATTGATGTGGAAACCATAGAAAGGGTGCAGAGGAGATTTACAAGGATGTTGCCTGGATTGGGGAGCATGCCTTATGAAAACAGGTTGAGTGAACTCGCCTTTTCTGCTTGGAGGATGAGACGTGACCTGATAGAGGTGTATAAGATGATGAGAGGCATTGATCGTGTGGATAGTCAGAGGCTTTTTCCCAAGGCTGAAATGGCTGCCACAGGAGGGCACAGGTTTAAGGTGCTTGGGTGTAGATACAGAGGAGATGTCGGGTATGTTTTTTTACATAGAGAGTGGTGAGTGCGTGGAATGGGCTGCCGGCAACGATGGTGGAGGCGGATACGACAGGGTCTTTTGAGAGACTTTTGGATAGGTTCATGAAGCTTAGAAAAATAGGGAGCTATGGGTAACCCTAGTAATTTCTAAGGCAGGGACATGTTCGGCACAACTTTGTGGGCCGAACATGTCCCTATTGCGCTGTAGGTGTTCTATGTTTCTATGTTTATATGATGTTCATGCCATCAGGTTGGAGGCTACCCAGAGGGAATATAAGCTATTGCTCCTGCAACTTGAGTGTGGCTTCATCATGGACTGACATGTCAGAATGGGAATGGGAAGTGAAATTAAAATGGGTGGCCACTGGGAGATCCTGGTTTTTCTGGTGGATGGAGCATAGGTGCTCGGCGAAGCAGTCTGCCAATCTACATCGGGTCTCACCGATATACAGGAGGCCATACTGGGAGCACCGAACACAGCATAGGACCCCAACAGACTCACAGATGAATTGTCTCTTCTGGAAGGACTGTTTGGTGTCCTGAATGGTAGCGGGGGAGGTGGTGTAGGGACAGGTGTAGCACTTGTTCCGCTTGCAAGGATAAGTGCCAGGAGGGAGATCAGTGGGAGGGGACAAACGGACAAGGGAATCATGTAGGGAGCAATTCCCATGGAAAGCAAACAGTTGGGAGGAGGGAAAGATGTGCTTGGTGGTGGGATCCCACTGGAGATAGCAGAAGTTAGAGAGAAATATATGCTGGACGCAGAGGCTGGCAGGGTGGTAGGTGAGGCCAAGAGGAACCCTATCCCTCGTGGGGTGGCGGATGTATAAGGTGAGGGTAGATGTGCACAAAATGGAAGAGATGTGGTTGAGGGCAGCATTGATGGTAGAGGAAAGGAGGCCCCTTTCTATGAAGGAGGAGGACATCTCCTTCATTCTGGAATGGAAAGTCTCATTCTGAGAACGGATGTGGCAGAGACAGAGGAATTGAGAGAAGGGATAGCATTTTTACAAGTGTAACACGCTGTAAGGTTTCACTGCTGATGTAATGGCTCCTCTGTAATGTTCAACTGCTAAGGTAATGGTTCCTCTGTGGCAGCAATGTTTAGGTTATGATGAGAGATAACGGGGCATGGTAGCCAATGAGTAGGATGTTGTTCTTTCTTGTGTGTCTGGGAGCCGGGAATTTGCGGTCTTTTGCTGGGGAGAGATGAGGAGAGAAGATGCAAATGGAGAGAGTTGGTAGACCACCGAACAGAGTGGAATTGGAGTGAGGGTCCGAAGGTCAGTGACGATCGGAGGAGGTCGATGGTGGACGAACAGTTTATCAGTGAGCTCCAACATTGCGCATTAAACTGTTTCATGAGAATGGACCCTTTTTCCTTTTTTTTGTTTTCTTTACTAACCATATAGTCAAATTAAGAATTCTAAAGCTCAATCATTTAATCGCATATTGTGTACTGTTTGTTACTTCATGGGACTGATTTGTAACAGGCGACACATCGCACAGCATCCACCCAAATGAGATTTCTTAAGTTTGGCTGGGCCGGGGGCTGTCACCCCCGATATTAAGCCGCTAGCTGAACTGAGAGTTACACATGTCAAGTCAAGTCAAGTCACTTTTTATTGTCATTTTGACCATAACTGCTGGTACAGTACACAGTAAAAACGAGACAACGTTTTTCAGGACCATGGTGCTACATGAGACCATACAAAAACTACACTAGACTACAGACCTATCCAGGACTGCATAAAGTGCACAAAACAGTGCAGGCATTACCATAAATAATAAACAAGACAACAGGCACAGTAGAGGGCAGTAGGTTGGTGTCAGTCCAGGCTCTGGGTATTGAGGAATCTGATGGCTTGGGGGAAGAAACTGTTACATAGTCTGGACGGGAGAGCCCGAATGCTTCGGTGCCTTTTGCCAGATGGCAGGAGGGAGAAGAGCTTGTATGAGGGGTGTGTGGGGTCCTTCATAATGCTGTTTGCTTTGCGGATGCAACGTGTGGTGTAAATGTCTATAATGGTGGGAAGAGAGACCCTGATGATCTCCTCAGCTGACCTCACTATCCGCTGCAGGGTCTTAAGATCCGAGACGGTGCAATTTCCAAACCAGGCAGTGATGCAGCTGCTCAGGATGCTCTCAATACAACCTCTGTAGAACGTGGTGAGCATGGGGGGTGGGAGATGGACTTTCTCAGGCTTCGCAGAAAATAGAGACGCTGCTGGGCTTTCTTTGCTATGGAGCTGGTGTTGAGGGACCAGGTGAGATTCTCCGCCAGGTGAACACCAAGAAATTTGGTGCTCCTAACGATCTCTACGGAGGAGTCGTCGATGTTCAGCGGAGAGTGGTCGCTCCGTGTCCTCCTGAAGTCAACAGCCATCTCTTTTGTTTTGTTTACATTCAGAGACGGGTTGTTGGCTCTGCACCGGTCTGTTAGCCGCTGCACCTCCTCTCTGTATGCTGACTCATCGTTCTTGCTGATGAGACCCACCTGGGGGGCCCCCATGCTCAGTGTGATGGTGTTGGAGACGCTGCTTCCAATCCGGACTGACTGAGGTCTCCCAGTCAGGAAGTCTAGGATCCAGTTGCAGAGGGAGATGTTCAGGTCCAGTAGGCTCAGCTTTCCAATCAGTTTCTGAGGAATGATTGCGTTGAGTGCTGAACTGAAGTCTATGAACAGCATTCGAACGTACGTGTCTTTTTTCTCCAGGTGGGTGAGGGCCAGGTGCAGGGTGATGGCAATAGCGTTGTCTGTTGAATGGTTGGGACGATATGCGAACTGCAGGGGGTCCAGTGAGGGGAGAAGCAGGGTCTTGATGTGCCTCATGACGAGCCTGTTGAAACGCTTCATGATGACCAGTCCCTATAGCATGAAGACCTGTCTTCATGTAACAGCATGGAAAGAGATATTGTCCAGGCAGCTGTGACATCAGTGGTTAAGTGGTCTCCAGAGGCAAAGACAGAGAGATCGAGAAGGGGCAGGGGGGTGGTGTCGGAAATGGACTAGGTAAATCTGAGGGCAGGGTAGAAGTTGGAGGCAAAGTTGATGAAGTCAACAAGCTTTGCATGGATGTGGGATGCATCTCCAACGCAGTAGTCGATGTACAGTAGGAAAAGTTGGGGAGCGATACTAGTGTAGGCTTGGAACATTGACTGTTCCACGTAACCGACAAACAGGCAGGCATAGCGTGGACCCATGCGAGCGCCCATGGCTGCACCTTTTGTTTGAAGGAAATGGGAGGAGCCAATGGAGAAATTATAGAGAGTGAGGACAAGTTCTTCCCGATGGAGGAGAGTGGTGATGGAGGGGAACTGGTTGGGTTTGGTTTCCAGGAAGGAACGGAGAGCTTCGAGGCCTTCCTGGTTGGGGAGGGAGGTATACAGGGACTGGTCATCCATAGTGAAAATAAGATGCTCGGGGCCGGGGAACTTGAAATCATTGAAAAGATCCAGAGTGTGTGAACTGTCACGGATGTAGGTAGGAAGGGACTGAACCAGAGGGGATAACACTGAGTCAAGGTATGCAGGTATAAGTTTAATGAGGCTGAAACAAGCTGAAACAGTGCGTTTACCTTGAGAGGCAGGTTTGTGGGTCTTGGGTAGGAGGTAGAAACAGGAAGTGTGGGGTGCAGGAACTATGAGGATGGTGGCAGTGGACGGGAGATCCCCAGAGCTAATAAGATCAGTGATGGGGTGGGAGACAATGGCCCCGTGCTCCTTCATGGTACTTTGTTCAAAGAGTAAGTAAGAGTAGGTATCTGAGAGTTGTCACTGGGCCTCAGCAAGGTAGAGGTCAGCCCACCAGACTACTACAGCATCCCCCCTCCCTTTATCTGTGGGTTTGATGGTGAGATTAGGATTAGTGCAGAGGATGGTGAGGTTAGGATTAGTGCAGAGGATGGTGAGGTTAGGATTAGTGCAGAGGATGGTGAGGTTAGGATTAGTGCAGGGGATGGTCAGGTTAGGATTAGTGCAGGGGATGGTGAGGTTAGGATTAGTGCAGAGGATAGTCAGGCTAGGATTAGTGCAGAGGATGGTCAGGCTAGGATTAGTGCAGAGGATGGTCAGGCTAGGATTAGTGCAGAAGATAGTCAGGTTAGGATTAGTGCAGAGAATGGTGAGGTTAGGATTAGTGCAGAGGATGGTCAGGTTAGGATTAGTGCAGAGAATGGTGAGGTTAGGATTAGTGCAGAGGATGGTCAGGTTAGGATTAGTGCAGAGAATGGTGAGGTTAGGATTAGTGCAGAGGATGGTCAGGTTAGGATTAGTGCAGAGGATGGTGAGGTTAGGATTAGTGCAGAGGATGGTGAGGTTAGGATTAGTGCAGAGGATGGTCAGGTTAGGATTAGTGCAGAGGATAGTCAGGTTAGGATTAGTGCAGAGGATGGTCAGGTTAGGATTAGTGCAGAGGATGGTGAGGTTAGGATTAGTGCAGAGGATGGTGAGGTTAGGATTAGTGCAGAGGATGGTCAGGTTAGGATTAGTGCAGAGGATAGTCAGGTTAGGATTAGTGCAGAGGATAGTCAGGTTAGGATTAGTGCAGAGGATATTCAGGTTAGGATTAGTGCAGGGGATGGTGAGGTTAGGATTAGTGCAGGGGATGGTGAGGTTAGGATTAGTGCAGGGGATGGTGAGGTTAGGATTAGTGCAGAGAATAGTGAGGTTAGGATTAGTGCAGAGAATAGTGAGGTTAGGATTAGTGCAGGGGATGGTCAGGTTAGGATTAGTGCAGAGGATGGTGAGGTTAGGATTAGTGCAGAGGATGGTCAGGTTAGGATTAGTGCAGAGAATGGTGAGGTTAGGATTAGTGCAGAGGATGGTGAGGTTAGGATTAGTGCAGAGGATGGTGAGGTTAGGATTAGTGCAGAGGATGGTCAGGTTAGGATTAGTGCAGTGGATGGTGAGGTTAGGATTAGTGCAGGGGATGGTCAGGTTAGGATTAGTGCAGGGGATGGTGAGGTTAGGATTAGTGCAGGGGATGGTGAGGTTAGGATTAGTGCAGGGGATGGTGAGGTTAGGATTAGTGCAGGGGATGGTGAGGTTAGGGTTAGTGCAGGGGATGGTGAGGTTAGGATTAGTGCAGGGGATGGTGAGGTTAGGATTAGTGCAGGGGATGGTGAGGTTAGGATTAGTGCAGAGGATGGTGAGGTTAGGATTAGTGCAGTGGATGGTCAGGTTAGGATTAGTGCAGAGAATGGTCAGGTTAGGATTAGTGCAGAGAATGGTGAGGTTAGGATTAGTGCAGGGGATGGTCAGGTTAGGATTAGTGCAGGGGATGGTGAGGTTAGGATTAGTGCAGGGGATGGTGAGGTTAGGATTAGTGCAGAGAATAGTGAGTTTAGGATTAGTGCAGAGAATAGTGAGGTTAGGATTAGTGCAGAGGATAGTCAGGTTAGGATTAGTGCACGAGAATTCAGTTTAGTTCAATGCCATGCTGCTAGCACACTGCAGACTGCGTGCAGAGCCAATCTTCACTGAAGCACCCAGACCGTATCAATCGGTTCAATCTTCTAAATTCCAGTGAACACAGGACCAGAGCCATTAATTACTTCTATCTCCCCTGTTTTTAATGCAATACACTGCCCTGTGTTTTTTAGTGATGCCATTAATGTAATACATTTCTATTGTATAATCTGATATATGCCATTAATGTAATACATTTCTATTGTCTAATATGATATATGGCCATAACAAGTGTTTTGTTATGGTGCATTCCCCTGAATGCAATACATTGTGCTTCTGTATTAATGTGATAAATAGCCATGATCCACTCCAATACACAGTCCTGTTCCACTGTGATACACGGCCCTGTTTCGCTGTGATACACGGCCCTGTTTCGCTGTGATACACGGCCCTGTTTCACTGTGATACACGGCCCTGTTTCACTGCAATTTGTATCCTGGTTTGAAAGTGACAGACAGTTCTGTTTCAGAACTGGTTCATATATGATTCAATCTACTGTTTTGCCAGCAGAATGATTGTTCTTCAGAGGAATACACTACAGCCTGGAAACAGTCCCACAGGCCTACTAAGTCTGCACTATCCTCCGACCAATCGTTATGGTATTCCTACCCACATCCAATTTATTCTTCCTGTTTCCCGAGCTGCTCCGATTCTAACAGACAGTTGTGCATGAGAGACACATAATCGTGTGCTTTGGGATGCGGAAGGAAACCCGAGCACCTGGAGGAAACCCATGTGGTCAAAGAGAAATGAGAAAACTCCGCACAAAGTACACCAGAGATCAGACTGAACTGTCGTCTCACCGTGCACCTTGTCTCCAAGCTTGTTTAACATACTGAGAGGAATGCTCAGGAAAAAGAATTCTTTTTGATTTTACTTTAGAGATACAGCATGGCACCAGGCCCCTCTGGCCCAGTGAGCCCAAACCGCCCACGTGACCAATCGTCCTACTAACCCGAATGTCTTTGGAATGCGAGAGGAGACTGGAGCACCCGGAGTGAAACCCACACGGTCACGGGGAGAATGAACAACCCCCTCACGGGCCGTGGTGTGAACTGAGCCCAGTTTACTGGTGCTGTAATAGTGTTATGATCCACTATCGCGCCACCCAGCCAGTATTCACCCACCCAGACAATAGCTCAGTGAGGCTGTCTTACATCTTGTAACTTCAAAACATTAAGCTAATTCAAAGGAGAACATGGGAGTCTGAAATGTGGGTCTAACTTTGTGTTTACTCTAAGCGAGGTGTGCGGATATCATGTGGTGGCACGACGACGTACGCAATTCACATATTTATGCATATAACCCGTAATAAATTATTTAAACAAACAAGAATGCATAACCAAACAATATTTTTACCAGATTACTCAAATATAACTGAAATCTGAAAGACACGACAGACTGCTCCTGTCCCTACTCGTTCCTGGACTCTTTCTGGGGTTCATGGAAATTCATAGACATAGAAACATCAAAAGCTGTGCCAAACATGTCCTTACCTTAGAAATTTCCTAGGGTTAACCATAGCCCTCTATTTTTCTGAGCTCCATGTACCTGTCCAGGGGTCACTTAGAAGACCCTATCGTATCTCCCTCCTCCACCACCATCGCCGGCAGCCCATTCCACGCACTCACCACTCTCTGCATAAAAAAACTTACCCCTGACCTCTCCTCTGTACCTACTTCCAAGCACCTTAAAACTGTGCCCTCTCGTGCTAGGCATTTCAGCCCTGGGAAAAAGCCTCTGACTATCCACACATCATCTTATACACCTCTGTCAGGTCACCTCTCATCCTCCGTCGCTCCAAGGAGAAAAAGCCAAGTTCACTCAACCTATTCTCATAAAACATGCTCAATGACTCTCATCATCTTGTACACCAGACCATCAGACCATGAAACATAAGAGCAATATTAGGCCAATCAGCCCATCAAATCTGCTTTGCCATTCAATCATAGCTAATTTATTGTCCCTCTCAACCCAATTCTCCTGCCTTCTCCCAGTAATCTCTGATGCCCTTACTAATCTGGAGTCTATTAACCTATCCTTGAAATACACCCAATGACTTGGCCTCCACAACTCCACAGATTCAATGCTTTCTGCCTTGAGAATTTCCTCCTCATTTCTGTTGTAAAGGGACTTCCATGTATAGCACCTACATCATTCACCCACCTTGCTAATGTCCTGATCTCCCATTTGTTTTTACACTTGGATGCTCCCAGCTCAAGCAGAACAGTCTCCATTAATCCTCCACTGTTGATAAATTGGTTTATCATTGTCACATGTCCTGAGATACAGCAAAAAGCTGTTTTGCCATCTGTACAGATCATTTCATCACTACAGTTCATTCAGCAGGTACCACTGCGGCCATTCCATCTCACAGCTCCCATTGGGCAGGAGGTACAGCAGCCTGGCTATTCAAGGACAAATCCATTAGACCAGTAAGGGTATCCCTCCATTGAATAAAATGAAGGTGATTGGTGTTAGTTCCCTCGTGTCGGCTGGAGGTGTTTCTACAGACTTCACTAGAGGAGAAACCAGGACGGTGACAAGGAACTGCAAGATGAGGGAGGTAGTGGGGAGGGAATCAAAGAGCCAACGCCTTGGCGGCTGGGGAGCAAAGCTGCCATCAGTGTATGTTACAACCAGCCCAGGTAGTTATGGAGTCCTACGGCAAAGAAACAAGTCCTTCAGGCCTCCTCCTCCATCTAAACTATTTAAAACATAGAACATAGCCGATCCTATGCTCCATAGCTGGTCCACAGCTGAACATAGCTGGTCCTATTTAAAACATAGAACAGTACAGCACAGGTCGGGCTGTTCATCCCAAAACCTTTGAGCCTACTCTGTGATTAGTCTAACCTTTTCCTGATACATAGCATGTAGCCCCTCATTTTTCATACATCCATGTACCTACCTTATGAGTCTTTAAAATGTCTCTAATACCCCTGACAGTACCACTACCCTTGACAGTGTCTCCCAGGCATTTACCACTCCCTGTGTGTCAAACAATAACTCTAACATCTCCTCTATACTCTCCTCCTAACACCTTTAAAATGTGTTCTCTAGTATTAGCCATAGCCACCCTGATGGAAAGGTGCAGCTGCCCACTCTACCTATGCCACTGGTAATCATATACGCCTCTCTCATGTCTCCTCTCATTCTCCTTCCTTCAAAGAAAAAAGCCGTAGCTCGCTCAGCCTCTCCTCATAAGATGTGTTCTCCAATCCAGGCAGTGTCCTGGTAAATCTCCTCGGTACCCTCTCTAAAGCTTCCACATCCCTCCTATGATGAGGAAACGAGAACTGAACACAATACCCTAAGTGTGGTCTAAGTGGGCTTCATAGAGCTGCAACATTACCTCATGAACATGCATTACGTTGCCTGCACTGGCCTCACATCCCTCTGAACTTTTCCTAATCCTTACGACCATAACGCTACAGACATAGGACCAGAATTAGGCCATTTGGCCCATTGAGCCTGATCCGTTTTTCCTCTCAGCCCCAATCTTGTGCCTTCTCCATTCATGCTCTAACCAGTCAAGAATCTGTCAACCTCTGCCTTAAATAAATATAAAAGCTTGGCCTCCACAGGCACCCGTGGCAACAAATTTCACTGATTCACCATGCTCTAGCCAAAGAAATTCCTCCTCATCTCCGTTCAAAAAGGACACCCCTCCATTCTGAGGCTGTGTCCTCTGGTTTTAGACTCTCCCACCATAGGAAACATTCTCTCCACATGAGACCTTTCATCATTCAATAGGTTTCAATGGGGTCACCTCTCATTCTTCTGAATTCTCGTGAATACAGGCCCAGAGCCATCAAACGCTCTGCATATGACAAGCCACCCAATAATTTTCATGAACCTCCTTTAAATCCTGTCCCGTGCCATCAATCCCAATGTTCATGACGACTTTACATTAGATAATATAATCCCAGCTGTTTTTGGCACCAATGGAAAATGGAGAATTGGCCTGCCGACCCCTCATTCCGAGCTCTTCCTGCCCCATCCACATACACATCCTATCCCAATATTATCTGCTCCTACAAGATCCGAATCCCGCACTGATCCCAGTCAGAAACATGCAATGAGGAAGCTTCGGAGGTGGATTCACAAGTAAGAAACATCTCCTCATCAAAGTCCTGTGTTTGTCCTACTTCCCGAGACTGTGGACTTCATCGGGCAGCACAGTGGGGCAGTGACACCGCACAGCTCCTGTAACCCCTAGTTTGATCCCGGCCTAGGGTGCTGTCCGTATGAGTATGCATGTTCTCCTTTTGACTCACGTGCTCCCCCACCCAGTTCATCTCACTTCCCAAAATTGTGCTGGTTAATAGTTTCAGGAGTTACTCTAAACTGTCCCTAGTGTTGGTGAGTGAACAGAGGGACAGGATAGGATTGATGGGATTGCTCAGAGACCTGGAAGAGACTCGAGGGCCTGAATGGTGACCCTTATCATATGAAGCAAGGCAGTTTAATTTTAATTTTAATGAGACACAGCGCAGAGTAGCCCCTTTGGGCCCTTTGACCCATAGCGCTCAGCAATCCCCGATTTAAACCTAGCCTTTTTACAGAGTAGTGGAATTAAGGGTTATGGGGAAAAGGCAGGCGGGTGGAGAAGAGTCCATGGCCTGATTAGCCGCGATCTTACTGAATGGGGCAGCAGGCTCAATGGGCCGAATGGCCTACTCTTGCTCCTATTTCTTATGTTCTTAGCCTAAACACGGGACAATTTACAACGACCAATTAACCTACCAACAGGTACATCTTTGGACTGTGGGAGGAAACCGGATCGCCTGGAGGAAATCCACATGGTCACGGGAAGAACGTACAAACTTCTTACAGTTAACGGCGGCAGGAATTGAACCCAGGTCACCTGTATGATAAGGCGTTATGCCGACCGCCACGGTACTGTACCGCTCCAGTTCATTTGAGTAGAGGTGAAAACTACTGTCCTTATTGGCATCAGAATCAGAAACGGGTTTAACCACCAGCGTATGTCACGAGGTTTGTTAACTTTGCAAGTAGCAATACAATGCAATACATGATAAATATAGAAAAACAAACTGTGAATTGCAGTGGGTATATATATGTATAATAAACAGTTGTATTAAAAAAGTAGTGCAAAAACAGAAATTTAAAAAAAGGAGTGAATATGCCCATGGGGTCAATGTCCATTCGGAGGGAAAGAAGCTGTTCTGAATCGCTGAGTGTGTGCCTTCAGGCTTCAGTACCTCATTCCTTGTGCCGTCCTTGGTGATGGAGGTCCGTAATGATGGACGCCGCCTTTTTGAGGCCCCGCTCCTAGAAGATATCTTGGATAGTATCCACGCTGGAGCTGACTAATTCCACAACTCTCTGCAGCTTACTTCCATCCAGCATAGGTTTTTCATTCTTAGTGCTGTGTCCAATAGAACTAATGTACTTCAGAGATACAGGAATGTCTGTACATTTTTAGCAGTGTGGAAAGGAGTGAAGCAAGAGAAGATTTGCACTGACCTGAATGTTGAAAGGGCACCAAATTGGGGTATTTCAGAGGAACCCAAGAGCTAAAAAACTTTTCTCCTCACAAGAGAGTTCAGAGAAAGGGCAAGTGCCTCTAATGTTAGAGGCAGAAAATGTAAATTTGCCCAGAGAGCATCAGAGATACAGCTGTCTCTGAGTGACAAGCTAAACCATAATTGTTATCTTTACTGTTGGCCAGGAATGTTCTGGAAGGAAATCAGAGAAAGCTTATAGATCAACCGTGATATAGTCCAGTGGAATGTCCTTCTCTCTGCTATTATCCACAGACCAAACTCTGCTGATAGGATCTGCTCAGTAATACCATGGCCTGTGGAAGGGTCGGCCAAGGACGTTAACGTGCTCCGCGCTGTGGGAGAGTATTCCCCACCCCTAGGTCTACCAGCCCGAATGAGAGTAAAATTGAGGCAACCGTGCAGGGTTTTGAACCTACCTGGGACATCTGCGGTCGGAGATTGATCTCCTTGAGATTGATAGAATGAGGCTGAAGGTTGTTGAGAAGCTGGCAGAGGAGGACGCCATCCCTCAGCGCCCAAGCAAGGTCACAAACTTGAGCGTTCTCCCAGGTCACACGGTGATTTGGGGGCAGCACCTTACAGTCGATCAGCCAGTTGGCACATTGTCTCCAATTCTCCATCTCCCAACGACATGCGTGCGTGGGTTCAAGAGAAGAGGAGAGTGAGAGAATTCAGCTGAAGCAAGTTCCGAGGACACCAGTCACCTGCTCATTATATTTCCGTT